>NW_024350319.1:28115498-28612617 GCF_902729225.1 Pteropus medius
TGTGTGTAATCTCTCTCTACAGGTAGACTCTAATTATGACAGAGACTAGAATTATGTCTGTTTATCTCACCAATATAAGCCAATCCTCCAGTAGGGTCTCACATATAGTAGATAAACAATAAGTAAATGAAGAACCCCCCAGAACTGGGACCAGAGTGAACAGGAATCTATTGCGGTCATAGCCACCCAGAGGCCTCTATAAGGTTAATATGAGATCTAAATGGCAGATGGGGAAGAGTTTGGAGCAGTAAAAACCTTAAGCTAACCTGCTCATCCTTTCAGGGCCCAGCCTGGTAAAGGTTTGCTTCCCAGACAAGACCCAAGAAGCTAGTGCAGACTTCTAAGATTCTTCCTTTCAGATAGCTTTTGAAAGCTGGGAGTAGTAAATCTTAATTTCAATCTATAGCTCGGATTTGTTTGCTTGAAATCGTTACCCCGAGGATTCCAGATAAATCAATTTATGGTGCCAAAGGGCATCAAACAAGAAAAAATTAGGTTGTAGCATAAAATTTCCCACTACCTGGAATAGTAACCTTGAAAACATCTTTTATCATTTCTTTCATGTTTTTCATTTGAAAAATAAAGATGCTAAAAAAGAACCAGCAGCTCTCGAGTTATGGATTATGTATTCGGGTTTGCTGAGATGTCCTTGTGAGGCTGTCAAGCATCTTATTTCTTTCCTCTCATTTGCCCACTTGCTATAATCTCCCTTAGTTAATAATCACAGCCTTGGTGAGCTATGTTACTGATGAAAATCATAAAGTGTATATGGAAAAAGAAAGGTTAAAAACCACTGGTTTATATTCTCCCTGCCATCCTTCCCAGGGTCAAAATGTTGTGAATCTATGATCTGTACTTCACTTCACAACTAAATCTCTATATTTTAACAGTGCTTAAGTTACTGCAGTCCTTAGTTCACGCACACGAACTTACATTCATTTGTGGTTTTGTACTGTGATCAGGGTCTATGTCAGGCACTGAAAATATAAAGATTTTGTAAACGGTCTCTTCTCTCAAGCTCTATTTAAGGAAGAGACAGATGCAACAGTGTGAGAAATATTTTGATAGGGCCAAAGCAGCAGGTGACCTTGGAGCACATAAAAGGGCATCAAAACAACCTGGGAGACTAGGGTGATCTGGAAAACCTTCCAGTAGGTAACCAGAAACTGAGTCCTAATTTTAATTAATCAAATTAAAGCTGCGCAGTGTCGGAATCATGTAAGCCAAACTCCTCGTGAGGCACAGAGGAAAACTGATGCCCAAAGAGACTAATAGACTCAACCAAGGTGAGTATCAGTTACAACTAGAACCCAGATAAGCAGTATTGGGCTGCCTCTTTTAAGAGACTTCCATTTTTTTGTAGGCAATTTTTCAGAACTCCTTATTTTATCAGTTTAATGATGCAACTATATCTTAATCAGGTAAAGAGAAAACTATTTTTATATATTGACTTTATGCACAGCGATGCTGCCAATAACCCATCATCCATAAATTACAGACTTTGCAGTGAGCTGCTGGTGAATTTATTCAGATACATCCATAGTCTCACCCAGCTTGCCTCTTGAGGTATTTACTGCATGAAACTAATCATACTGGGAAGGACAGGGACAGTCTGGCTGTGAACAAGAACAAACTTTAAGAATAGATCTTGGTCAGATTACACTTCCTCTCCACAACTGAGAGAGGCATCTAAGGGCTAAGGTAATACCAAGAAGTGAAACATTTTCAGTAGTAGGTAGTAGTATATAAAATCACTCAGGTATGCAATTTTCTTGGAGTGTTTTTTTTTTCTTCTTCTAATGTAGTCGTTTTACTTGGGATATTTAAAGACTGATTTAGTAATGGGACGACATAAGAGCTCATCACATTAAAACAGAAATGCTTAGGAAATTCATAGTTTCTAATAGCATGCCCACTGTTTGGCTCTTAGCGGCAACAGATTTAATCCTGCTTAGTACAGATGATGATATTGGGATGAAATCATGGGTTATACAATTTACTTCTGAGCTCTTTACTGTTAATAATTTACAAGTTTGCATCAACATTTCCCAATATAAAGTCAATTTTTTTTTTTTCAACTCTTACCCCGAGTAAGATTGCTATGGGCACTACCTAACATCAATTCTGGGGCCAACAGACTGCATTAAACTCACCCACAATCTTCCCAAATTAAAAACCTCACTGAGTTCTTTGGCTTTTTCACCGTAGTCGCAGCAGGATGGTCTTTTGCCGTGCCCCACAGTCCAGTTTAATCCGCTAGAAAGAATATTTTTAGAGGCACATCGAACTAAATCATTTTCGTCTGAATACACCATTTCCAAATGGCCGCCCAGGGTCCTAAATCCTGCCGCTGCGGACGGGGACAAGCAGGTGTCCTCCGCTGCAGGGTCGTGGGACGCAAGCGACTTCACAAGTGGGCGTTGGAAGCCAGAAAGGAAACCCGAACGCACGGGTACAGGTATAACTAACCCTTAACGAGCGCGGCGGGGAGGCCGGGATCGCAGCGGAGGACTCCATCCCCAGGCTTAGGGAGGTCCCGGGGAGAATGCAAACACTGCTTTCCCCTTGCAAGGCGGAGAGCAGGACGCACAGGGTCGAAGGTCAAAAGTTGAATTTCAATCCAGCCTGCGATGCATCCCAGCGCCTTCCGCAGCCGCGGCACCGCGGTGGCACCGGCTGGAAGAGGAGGAGGACGGCTGGGGCAGGGGAAACTGAGTTGCCACAGCCGGAAAGCGGCCGGCAGCGCGGACGGGCGCGACCCCACGCGCACACGAAACGCACGGCGGGGAAGAACCGGGCTCGGCTGCCGCGACGCTGCACCCCCGGCCGGGGCACAGCTGCCCGCGTCCCGCTTTGCCCTTTCGGCCGAGGGCAGCGCCCCGCTTTGCCCTTTCGGCCGAGGGCAGCTTCCCGCTGCAGTGCCCCCAGAAACCGGCCGCCCCGGGAGCGCCGCGCCTGCCCCGCAACCGGACCGACCATCGCCCCTCGGCGCCCGGACAAACTTCCTTCTTCCTGGGCCCCCCGGCCGCTCTGGCTGGCATCATGCTGCTCCCCCGCCCGGCTTTCCAGGTCTCCGGTTTACAGGCGCCCCCGCCCGGCACGGCGAGCTTCCTCCCTGCCCCAATGCAACCCCGAGCCCCGGGCGCCTAGCGGTCCCCGCGCATCCGCTCCAACAAAGCAGGCGGCCCGGAGGCGACCCTGCGAGAGGCTGGGAGTGCGGCGGGGGCGCCAAAGCCCGGCCAAGGCGCCCCTCGGCCTGGCGAGTGCGGCGTGAAGGGACAGCGGAGACGTGGCGGGCAGAGAAAGGGGAAGAAAGTATCCTGCTCTCGGCGCGAACGCCTTGCCTTCTTCGCCCGTCCTCGCTCTCTCTGCTCCCCCTACCCGAGCGCGTCCGCCTGTCCCGGTGGCAGTTGGCAGAGACAGAGAAGGAAGCAGAGGGGACGCAGTAGCCTGGCTGGCGAGCCGCTCCCTTACCTCTGTCCAGAGTGAGCGGCTGGACCACTGTCAATGTCGCCATGTCTGCCGTGGGAGCCGAAGTGACGCTCGGCTTCAGCATCAGCAACCGCTTGTAGTGAGAAAAAGAGGAGGAGATTGGGGGCGGGGGGAGAGGGAAGACGGAAAGGAGGGGAGGAGGGAAAGAAGGGAGAGAGGGAAAGAAGGGAAGGTGGTGGTGGTGGTGGAGGAGAAGAAAGACCGGGTGGGTTGGCAGCCAGATGGAGACACAACTGTTCTTGGCGGGCCGACCTTCACATGCGGCGTGAAGCTGAGCAGGTATCGGAGAGCGACTGCATCGCTAGCTCTGGGAAGGAAGGTTCTGCCCTAGAACTTTGCTATTCCCCCCTCCCCCCGCCGCCCCCACGGAGAGCTGGATGGGTGTAGCTTCTGTGTTTTATTTCAACTTTCCACTCAAATAAAATGGTCAGAGTGTACGTGCGGCTAGAGGAAGGGAGAAGATTGAAAAGGGATATGAGTAGAGATTAAGAGAAATTGTCAACACTGTAATCCCGTCCCCTGGAGAGAAAACGCTTCTAGTGCAGACATGCTGGGATTTAATTACAGTTGCTGTTAAGGTCTGTTCATGGTTTTTTTTTCTTTTTTTTTTTTGGAATGTTGACCTATAACAGTATATAACCGCCAGAAGGCCAGGGTTCCATCAGTGGGTCTCCATTAAGGACCTGAGTATATTGCCTAAAAAATAATGTACCTTAAATGCAAACTTCTTAAAAATAGTTGTAAGTTAAAACAAACAAACAAACAAACAAACAACAAAGTTTGTAAAACATGTACCTATCACTTTTTTAGGTTGATCTGTAGCCAGTGGTTAGTCAGAGCTGCCACATATTAACGTGTGTGTCAAGAATTGAGCTAGGAGTTTTACATGCCATGTGAATGTGCCATGGCCTGATTTAGGGATTCAACACAGTTCCTGCTTTCTCATAGCTTATGATCTAATGGGACAAGATGTTATTAAAAGGGTGACTTCAGAGTCAGTTGATCAGAATTCAGTTACTAGAACCTTCAAATACTGGCTGTGACCCCTTCATCCCAACAGACTGCATTCGCTATCTTGCCACTGTTGGGACTCTCATTTCTTGATAAAGAAATTAAGACGTATAAAGAAATCTTGTTTAAGCAGAACAGTGATGACAGTTGGTTTAGGATAGTAAATGACAAAGCTGCCTCCATCCCCTTCCCTATAACAGAGAAATATTTTAACTAGCAATATAGTCTTTTTTTTAGCAAATTATTGGCACATAAACTATGTCATTGTCTTCTGATGACAATATAGATGATTTCTGAAGATGTTTTCCATCCATGGTCTACATTTTTATAAAAGAAAGCAAGATTTCACCAGCGATTGAGAAATCAAAGATTGGTCATACATTTATCAGACCCTAATGACATCTCTAACATAGTAGTTCAATACGCCTATATTTTCATTTAATGTTTTAGAAAGAACTCTATTATTGAAATTCAAGTCTCAGTTATGTGCTCTTCAGAAAACACATAATTTCTCAGATTCACAGTTTTCTCATCTATCAAATAAGAGAATAACCTTCACTCTCACTGAATTTCTATAAAATGAGGAAACTAATTCTACCCTGCAATCTCACTGAGTTTTCTGAGGGTCAGATGAGATCGTGCATATGAATGTGCTTTGAAAACAGTAAAGTATATACAAATTTATTCATGCAATGAACATACATCTCACATGAATGGTGTGGCAAGCACCCTGTTAGGTGCTGGCCTTCCAAACAATAATGAGATGTGACCCTCTCCTCAGGCAGTCCTCAGTCTGGGCTGGGAGACAAATAATGAGCAAGCTAAAAGAATTTCATGCAGTAAATACTCTAAGCACCACCGAAAGGAATTGTCGTGGGAGACAAGAAGAAGCAACAATTCTGCTTGATTGTCATTATTCATGTACCCTAAATCACACAACAGAAAGAAGTTGACTTTTGCACAATAAAAGCAGAGTATGTTCTAAGGTTTTGCACAAAATATCAAACCTCATTCAATAACTGAAGATGAAAGAGACATACAAATCCCTTGGCACTAATGTAGTTATTTTAAGAACATACTTTATTATGAATATGTATTTGAGCGGTTGGATTCATAAGTCTAAAAGCTGTAATTGTACCTATTTTAACACAAATCCCAGATAATGAGGTCCATGAAGATAAGCTTTTTGTTTTCTGGTTTCCTGATGTATCCCCAGCACTAAACATTTAATAGCATGTTTCTCTACTTATGCCTTGAGCGCCTTAATTTAAAATTTATTCTATCATTCTCCGTATTGGCTCCATAGTTTTTTGTAAAGATTGAAAGAGAAAGTAAGAGGAAGCACAAATCATATGTTCATCAGTTATTATTTCTAGTAGTGGCAAGTTCAATGCCTTTAACTTATGCCTCCACAGGTGTAGAAAATGAATAATAAACAATCCATTATCTATTAGAATTTGTTTTTCTATGAAGTATGAGTAACTAGTGTCTCTCCAATAACCTATGTGAATTTATATTTGAGACATAAGAAAATTTCCTTAATCTCTTCTTTTGCTTTGGTAGAAGTGACCATACTTAGGTCTCTTGAATAATTGCCTGGGCCACTCCTGTACCAACCAGTGTTTCATGAAAGTCAGTATACTTGATCTATTCATATGCATGTTGCTTTTAGCTATTTGCACAATCACTATATTTTTAGTTCATTGGCATCTATATTTTTAACAGAGTTCATTAACTCAATAAATATTTACTAAGTATTTTATATGTGCCAAGCTTGGTGCTAGGTTTTCTCTTTCCTTCTATTTTTCAGCCCAGAAAAAGTAGATATTGTTATCCCGTTTTATAGATAAGTAAACTGAGACTGAGAGAGGTTAAGCAATTTGCTTAAGGAAAGTAACACTTGTATTCAAGAGTCCCTGTGATGTCCACTAAGAAACACACTTCATTTTGTACTATCGAAGACTTTGTGATTTCAGCCTTTTATTTCAGAGTTCCAGGTATATGTATATCTCTATCATCTATATCTATATATCTAATCTATATCTATATATCCAATCTATATCTATATCTAATCTATATCTCTGTCTATCTAATTTATTTATTTCAGAGTTCCAGCTATATCTGAAATACATATACACACATAAACTTTCTCTTTTAAAATTATGTTGGAGATATACTCAAAGAGAGAAGTGTATAAAGGAAATTTAAGTCAAAGCAGAAAAGAACTGTAATACTGGTTCCACTCTATATAAATATGTTAATATTTAAATGACTACCTACCTCGAAATATAAAATCTGTTTTTGTTAAAAAAATTTATTCAAAGCCAAATTAAGGTCTGTTTCACTTAATTGAATCTTTTTAAATTGTGTGGCAAAATCAAGAGAAAGTTTGCATAAAGCATTAACATATCAAGAAAATGTGTTTAGATTGTAAATGCACAGTTACATGTGAGGAAAATAGCACCTTCGAACTGGAATTCTTTCAGCCTTTGGTGTTAGGAATTATTTTTGATTGATTCAAAATATCATGTTACCTTAATTCTCACAGCTTTGTCAAAATAGCAATAGACTAAGATGAAGTGCCAGCCAATACTTTGGAATACAAATGTTTGTGGGTTTTTAAAAAAATCATCATCCATAGAGAATCTTACTATATTTATTTTATCCTGATATTTGTTTCAATAACCACTTATCTGTCTGCTCATTGAACAAATACTTAATATATTTACTGTATGCCAGGCACTATGTTAGGCATTGGGATTGCAGTGAACAAGAAGAGGCAGAAAAAAAGTGATAAATAAACAAGAAAGAGATTAAGGACTAATTGATGAATGAATGAATGATTTGACAATTGAATCAGGCCTAGAATAATGTCAGGATTACAGAAAACAGAGATAGGGAGAAGGGCATTCCTGGGAGCAAGAGAGTCAAGCCAGGAGTGGGAGAGCAGGCAAGGTGCTTGCTTGGGTCAAATAAGCAATTTAATTTGGAGTGTAAGAAAAACAAGCCTAAAGACAGCCATTGAGAGTCAGATGGTGAAAGATATAATTAACAGAAATATAATAACCTTTTCATGGCTTAGTCTGTACCCATCATACATTGAAATGTACAAATACAATGTGGACTAAGGGAAAAAATCATGTTGTAGCACCTACGTTAAGAATTACTAACATTAGAATGAAATGAAGAGTTACTAAGGCTGCGTTGGACATTAGAAAATTAAAGATGAAATAAAAATATTAGAAGTCAATTCTAATTTTTTTATTCTTTTCAAAAGAAATAGAAAATAACTTTGAGAGAAGAAAATTTGGAATCTGAATAATTTTTCCTCAGTTGTAGAATTTTATTTGCATTATTTCACACTATCAGTTATCATGCAAATTGTTAAGTATAATAATTAACTTTGATTCTGCCATGGGCAATAGCACATATAATAAATGCAAAGTCTTTCTGGTACTAAGGTGTTTTATTTATGTCTATTTAACTCATAGAATATAAAATGATGTTTTTGTTTCATATTGAAATGAATATTTTTTCTATTTTCACAGTTGTAAGATCTTTTTATAATAAAAATTAAATTCAAAGCTTATATATATATATATATATATTTTTTTATGCATCCCAACCTCATATTGACAGACACCATCAGGAAACCCTAAGAGATACAAGAGAGGCAAAATAAAATGATTTTTTAAAGTGATACTAAACTCGTCTTTTTCTCACATCTACTCAGGAGATTTTCCAGACTTTTAGAACTGACAACCTTTAATAGCTTTAAAAATATTTCTATTACCATTTCACCTTAAAAATTTTAATACATTAAATTGTGAGTCCAAAATTATGCTTTTATTCAACAAATGTTTATCATGCACCTGCTGTATACCAGGCACTCTTCTGGAAAGATTCCATGATAGACATAGAAAAAGTGCCTTTCCTTATAGAACTTAGTTTTTATGATGGGAGACATACAAATAAATAATACAGATATAAGTAAACAATACACCAGATAACCTTAGGTAGTAGTAAAGACCACAACAGTGATATGCTGAAACCTGTTCACACTGTTATTCAAGACCCAATTATGTGCATCTTGGCCCAACATCACTTTCAATGACATCATGTTGATATCTTTAGATTGGCCGTGGTGGGAGTATTTACACCACGGGTATTGACGAAATGCTATATATTGAAGTTTTCTTATTTTTCCTCTAGTAATCCATTTGTTAAACATTCATCAGCATACCGCAAAGTCCACAAAGAAAAGCAAATAGAAAGTTGTGATGAAATATGCAGCAGGAGAGGAGGCTACTTTAAAATGGTCAGAAAACATGTCACATTGTACTTGATAGAAAATTTTGTAAAATAACAAATCTACAGTGTATTTGGTGAAGTACTGACTAAGATGCTGGACCTGGGATGGAGTTAAAAGTAGAAGAAATTCATGGTTTTTTTTGAGGAGTTTATAAAATATTTGGAAAGGAAATAGAAGTATCAATGAAAACGCATAGAATTAAATACAAAATGATGTATCGTCAAGAATAAGCGATGTAATAAATTTGTATGTGTTAAAGGTATACGGAAAGAAAAGGAGCTGTGAAGGCTTCCTAGAAGCAGTTTACCTTCACATTCAGACAAAACACTTGGAGACGTTTTTTTCCTGCATGTTGATAATAAAATGTTAAACCTTTGAACAGAAAGCTCCTGTTTGCAATTTTGAATCGAAAGAGTGTTAACCAATTGAACCAGGATCTTCAAAGGAATTTCTTGAGAAACTAAAGAAAAAGGAGGGACATGATCATTATAATTTGGTGTCTCTGTTGCTAGAGAATCTTACCATGCTGAAGTGAGAATTCTGTTACCTTGATCCTTGAAAAAAACACTAATGATAGTCAAGGCTTGTTTGGTTGGGGCTTTAGCTTCATTTAAAATATTTAAACCATATTTCGTTAAATGAATTTTTCTTGAAAATTACCTCATTTCCTGACTTTTATTTTTTTAAAACCAGCTGAACTTATTTGTTTCTCTCTAATTCTAGTACTATGGAATTAATTAAAGATATTAGGGAGAAAAAAAGATTAAAAGGCCATCTTCAAGTTCTTCCCAGATTGTGACACGGTACAGGAATTGAGGTTAAAGAATTTAGTCTATGTCTGCTGAGGGACACACAGGTCAATAATTAGTAACTTTAAGAGCAAAATGCAACATTAGCATGGATAGCACATTCAGAAGAGAATTCCAAACTTTTATTTTTATCTCCCAATTCTCTAATTACGATTTAAATTGGTTTACATTTAAATATGATCGCCTGGACCCAAGCTGAAGCATAAATTATCTTTTTCTTAAAACTTAGCAGTGGGATCACATTATGCTCTGCTAAACAAGGGTCCTCACTCTCAGCTTCTTTGAGTTCTCTGCCTTTCTGGTCCCGGATGAACTCTTTACACCTTGCCCATGTAGGTGGACCATTCTGATACTTATAATCTTATTAAGCCATTTCCAAAGTCTGTAGTTATGCAAGGTACATCTGTTTCCTGAAATACAGTGTCTTTGAGAAGTTTGCTCTTTTGAAGATTTCTTAATTTTACTTCTTGCTTAAAGCATTTACTCACAGTAATAAATCCAATTATGGCTTTATTTTGGACTCTTGAGGATTTAACTAGAATGAGAAAAACTGAGACAAAAGAGGATGGTTTTAACTCTGAATATCTTCAGGTTCCTATCACTTGGAATTTTGCATACCTGAGTAGTGGCAAATGAAGCCTAACAAATATTTATGTCTGGACTCCAAATCAAAGCAATCTCAAATAAATGGAATGAGTAAGCAAATTTCATTTCTATCTAAGACAAGCTAGTAAATTAATCTATTAAATCTTTTTATATAATTTGTATATTCCTATTTCAACAAAGACTTATGTTTTGAAATTTTAAGTGTAAGACAATGCATATGGAAAATAATTATCAAAGGATGTTATAAAAGCCCATTCATTCACCACAAGTAATCAGTGTTAAGAAGGATTTTTCTTGGCGTGTTCTTCCAGAAATCATATGTATATACACCCATGCACACATACACAGTTGTGCACATATTTTTTTAAAAACTCATAGCATTACTATACACCATATTTTACAACTGATTCTTTTTTCTAGTGATATTTGCATATCAATACATATAGATTATGTAATCCTTCTTAACTACATCATAGAATTTCATCAAAATAAACTCATAGGTCTACTTTCAGGTGGTTTATAGGTTTTTGCTATCTCAAACTGCTACAAATGAAAATCTTTCTTGTTTATATTATCTTTATGATCATGAATTCTATTCAGTTATGGCCTTGTACTTTTGTATAATCAAGTGCTAATGTGGCCATTTTCAATGATATGCTTCCAGGTTATAATACTTGAGACTCTTATTTCTGCCTCATTGTATGCATTCTGTCATATACCAATTGAAATCTCTTTTCTATAGATATGTTATATGTAATTGAGTTTCTAAAACCTAAAAGGCCAAAGTGATTTTAAAAAAATTGTTGCCATAGGCTGATGACCATTTCTATTTTTAAAATATGTGGTATAATACACCATCCAGCAGTCCAGTAAGTCAATGATGATTATCATGTTTTTCATCTAAGAAGCTAGCAATATATACGTCTAAAGCAAGTTAAAATTAAAAATCTAAAAGTATTCACTTTTAGATATTTGTTGTATTGAATATTTTATTTCCACCAAACAAAATAAGAACACGATAAAAACACAGGGAGATGTTTAAGTATTTTAATTTTCAAATAATACAACAAGTCACTAATTGGAGAAAATCTAGTAAAATTTAAAATGAGAAATATTTTCTCATTAAATGTTCTTAGTATTCAAAGGAGTATTTTAAAAATCAGTGTATGCAGTGCTCTCTACTGGTCTTATCTTTATTGCAACTATAATATGTCAAGTTTGTTTTTACATAGGGTCATGAAAATCATCTCTATCTCAAAAGACTACTTGTATCTTATTTTAATTTCTGTTTGGTTTCTACTGTGTGTGTGCGTGTGTGCATACACACACGCACACACACAAATATTTATTCTTGAATTTTTCTACTAAAGTCCGTTTTGAACTTGGCAAATAAATTGTTGCCATCTATTATTACAAATAATTATGTAATAAAGAGATAATTCAAAAAGATGTAATGCTTAATGCAAGGTATAATGTTTTTCCATTCAGTTAAATAGTAGTGGCACCATTCCAGGGGTCCCCAACTCCCAGGCCATGGACTGGTACTGTTCTACACAGAGAGGAAGCGATTTAGTTCTCAAAAGAAAAAAAAAAGATTGATATTAATATATATAGTATTGAACAAGTTGCATCCACCCAAATATGTTTTTCTAGAGTCAAATTATAATTTTTTTGAGCCATAAAGGATGGTAAAGAACATCAAATCTAAACCACAGTGGAAAATGAGATCTAGACAGAGTATATCAACTGCCCAACTTTTCCTAGCTAATGAAGAACAGGGCTCAAACTTGAATCCAAGTGATACCCTGTCCAATGCTTTTTATATTACACTACATTATAACACTAGATTATAAATTTTGTGAGCAGAGATGCAATGTTTGGCTTGCCGCTACATACTTATTGCCTGGCATATAACCAATAAACATTATTGGTCAGTAAACATTAGTGAATTAAAGAATGAGTAAAAGGAGAACCATACTACCTAGCAGATAATCTTTATTTAAATACATTTACATTGGAAAATTAGTTCTATTAATTTATTGATTGCTAACTTTGGACAAGGTATTTTCTCTACTATATCCTGTTGAGATTTACAAGAAAATGACAATTAAAATGTGGACCCTGCCCTATGGGAACTTACCGCTATCACAATTACCTGCAAAACAGGATAGGGCATGATAAATGCCACAATATACAAGACTTAAGAACATAGAAGACATAAGATAGCATTTATGTTGGGCCTTTGAAAAACAGGAGGGTTTTTTAGGTAGAGATAGGATTGAAAGACAATTCAGTTGAATTGAACAGAATGTGTAAAATGTACAGAACTAGGAAATGATGGTATGCACTTTATTTTTGAAACAATCCACTTACTGGAAAAACATATGACATGGAGGAAGTAACAAAATATTAACACTAGAAAGAAGCTGGTAGGGAAAGGGAATGGCAGGTACTGAAGGAAGCTTTGAGAGTCACTCAAAGCTTAATAAATTTAGGATTTATTCAGAAGAACTTTCAAGCTTTCTGGCAGTTAAGTTCTTGAAATTGTATATTAAATGTATTATAGAAAATTATTACAAGTTCTAAATATATGTTAACAGAAGGTTAAAATATTCATGATGATCTAGTCACAACTGAAAAGAACAGATTCATTCTGTGGTCTTAGAAATGGGCCTTCATGTCAAACTACACTTGGTTCATTGCTTAGGGAGCACCATTTTCTTCAATATTTGTCATGGCAGACACAAAAATATACATATTATTTTTGAGGGCTGATGACTATGGCTGTAGAATAATTATTAGAATACAAAGGAAAAGTATAGAGTGGTATAAGTTTGAAATTCTGAGGGCTCGAAATTTCTGGACACCCCATTCCCTTCCTAAAATGTCATTGTATGTACCCTCAAGTAACTGCTTGTTTCTGAACTCCTACTAATTGTAGTAGTTTATCATATCTTTAGGCAATATAACAAGAACAGCAACGAAATAATAAGAAAAAAATAAGAGAGTTTCGTGTGGCAAGGATATAAACAAATACTGGTATGACATCAAAGATAAGATGTTCATTAGGGGAGGCTTTAGGGAATTATTGAGGAAAGCTCTTCATCCCAAGATGAGTTTTGAAATAACAATGATTTGTTAATCAGTTGAATGTTTTGAAGAAAATTAACTAGATGAGAGTGGCTACAGAGATTTAAACAGTGGTGCATACACTGAGTCATTTATGTCAATTCTATGGTAATTACTATTTACGCCAATTTTAAAATGAGCGACAAAGCCTGGGACAAATGTAAAATATCACTGACCCTATAGAAATTATATTATCAGGTGGGAGGAATCTTTCTCTCCTTACTTCAAGTGTTTGTGTGGACAATATTCTCACCACACATTTTCATCATTCTAATGTTTAAGTACATAATGACTGGCGTTTTTATTCAGACTACTGGACATATAAGATAAAGATTCATATGTGTGTAAGAGATATTTCAAGCATAGACATGAGATTTATCTTTTATTTTTATATGGTATGTATGTAAATATTACAGCTCTTAAGACAAGAAGTATCTGCATTTGATGTCAGTGGAATTTTCACATTAGTAGGTGTGATAAAATATTTAGGTAATAAGAGAGACGGTAAATGAACAAGTTAACAATTTTATGTTATGTGCAGCTCATAATTGTAGCTCTATGAAGAGCTCCCACTGAGTCAATGGGGAATGTGGGTGGAGGTTAGTGCCAGGTTAATTGTTACATTCATCATTCAGGAGAAAAAGTAGAGATAAAATTGCAGCATTTATATTTCTGCCCTTCAATTTTCCTCCATCTTTATACTTGTTATATTTCCTTCACTCGTTATTATTTATATCCCATGTCTGATTTTTTTCCTTCCCTGACTCGGGTTATTGAAGAGCTATATTCTGTAAAGCTGATTTTTAAGGCATTTTTAAAATAAAGAAAATGCCACTTATCTATTCATTTTCAATATAGAGTTCGAAATACAGCTCCATGGAAAATATTACCAGATAACCTCAGTGAAAAATAGATTTTGTGAGGAAAGAGGCATTTTACTAGATGTCTCTAGATGACCAAGATAGCATGTTAGGGATTGTGGTACACCACCAAAGCTAAACCTGCAGGTAATTTTAATTATCATCTAACAGGTAATTTTTCTTTTCTAGTAGTTTTCTAGTCCTTTGGGAGCCACTTACTCAATGACTCTAGAAGTTTCTTCCATATAAGGAAAGAACTTCTGACTTCAAATACACAGCTTCAGTAATTTGGCTCGTGTATTCCCTGAGTCATCATCTTTACAATGTGATTTAGAGCTGGGTGATAGTGTAATAATGTGTCGAGGATACTACTACTTATCATCAATCAGCTCCAGGCTGAAATTCCCTTTAAATTTGAGGCTTCAGATTACTCTAGATATTTTTTCAGTACTTTGGTAATTCAGAAAGTTAATGTTAATATAAACTAAAATGCCTGTGTTTTGAGTCTCATCTACTTATGTATTTTTTCTTTATTCTCTCGCTCTTCAAGTTTTTCCACTTCTGTGTTTGCTTTTGTTTTCATATTTTTATCAATATTAATATTGCCTTTCCAAATTTTTATTTTTTGAGACATTCATTTGTTAAATTTGGAAACATTTACACAAATCTTGAGAGAACTGAAGGTAGCAAAAAAGAAACATAAAACAACCTTTTATGGACTGTAAATTGCCATACTTATTAAATACAAACATATTTTTTAAAGAGGAATAAACAAACCTTTCTTTGACTTCATGTTTCAGTGAGAGCTCTGAAAAACAACTTTTCCTCAGGTTACAAATGTTATTGGATAGTTTAGTGAAAAAAAACTCAAATTTGTAAGCTTTTGTCATTACATATGTTTAAAATTATCATTACCTTGTTTACTTCACAATTTGTTTTTTGATAAAAAAGCCAATTTTGATTAAAAAATAATAACTTAAAGTTGTCTTTTAATTTCTACAAACCTGAGTGCATTCCATGGTAGAAAGGCTCATATAATTATCTTAGTTCGTAGGCTTATGGGTGGTTTTGATTTTTCTTTAATCGATGTGGAAACCATAAGTCGTATGTTCTTTTTCCTGGATATACAAAATAGAATTTTTTATAAATTTTAAACTAATTAAAATATTAAGATGTCCTTCTAAAACTTGGCAACATCCTTAATCTCCATCAGATGGACTCTTCTCAATGGAGTGTTTCCTTATTAAGGAATATAAATGTGTTTTCTTCGGGTGAGATGTAGGTTGAGCTTCCTCCTGTTCTAGGCCTGGAATCTCTACTCCTTCAAGATACATTTAATATTCAGTTGTTACTCATGACTTAGAAGTTTTCCTTTGGACACAATAGTGTTTAGGCATGAAACTGTTGTCTAATATTATTTGTATCATTGGAACTCTTAAAGGTCAAAATCTAGGAATTCTTTAAAGAAAAAGTTAAACATGGAAATATAAAAATAGAGTATGGACAACTGCAAATGACCCCCCAGCTTGAAAACAGATGGACATTTTTAGAGCTAAACACATTATTTCTATCATCTAGCAGTAAAAGAAAGTATCGGATGACAAACAAATGCATTTACTAAATTCAAATGAGATTTTTATGATCCTCATCTTGTACCCAGATTTTATACATTAAAATTCTAAAATATAAATATCAAAACATATTTAAATTTTTCTGTGGTTTTAGGCAAAAAACTTAGTTCCATTGATTAATACTGTGCATGTTTTTAAGATTTAAACAAATACTGAGACACATGGAAACTCCTTTCCCATTTAAAGGGAAAATTCTGAACATGGACAAGATCACATTTTGCTTCCCCCTCCCCCACTCACATATTTAACCTACAGTAGTTATATGAATGATGAATAGATGGAAGGAAGAGAAACAAATGTATAAATAAGAGTGATTAAGGCTTGTCTGAAAAGGCAGTGATACTAATAAAAAAATTTTAGTATTTATTTTATATCTTAAATTTTGTGTACTAACTGCAATACAGCAGGCAGACAGTGTTACCTAAAACTTATAAGCCCTAATGAGTAGATAAGTTATCTGTAGTTGGCATATCCAAGCACCCTGTTAAGCGAGGGCTGGCTTCTGCTTACACTGCATTTGTTTTACAGGCTGGCTGTGATTTTACAAATTATAATGAGACTGCTTTGTCCCTAGATTAAGTTCCAAAGTCATCTAGTGAGGCAAAAAAAATGCCCTTGAAATTTCTTATGTCACCCATAAAACTCAATTAAGGTCTGTATTCTTATGTAGTGATTTGTGAGTACATTAAAATTTGAAAAGTACTGTACTAAATTTATGACAAAGGAAAGTCTGAAAACCTTTTTGGTCAATGACTCAGTGCTCAGTGTCAGTGTGGCTGGGAGTCCCTGCTTTGAAATCAGTCTGCTGACTGAATTCTAGATTCATTACTTAGTACCTGTGTGGCCTTGGCCAAACCACTTAATATCTCTTGTTCTGTTTCCACATCTGTAAAATTGGATTATAATTGTACCTATGGAATAGATTGTAAAGATCAAATGAGATAATATGTGTAAACTGGTTGAAACAGTGTCTGGCATACAGTAATTGCGTTTGCTATTCCTTCTGACTTTATGGTAACTATAAAATTCCTAATAGAGAACAAATGATGATGAGAATTAGAAAATGTTTCTGTTTGCCTGAAGCATTTACTTCATTCTGTTTCAATAAGTCAGCTTCTGTAAACTTAATAAATATAAATAAATTTTTTCCTAGGAGGAAGTAATGTCACCTGGCACACAGTAGGTAATGCTTACCGGATTTTAATCTAAATCGTGTGTGAGCAGATGGAAATGCATACTATTCTTGGAAAAGATATGGAGATGACTTCCTGCGTCTATCTTTTTAGTTTGTCAGTACCTTTTGAGGCCCCATTGAACAGGAATCAATCTCATGTTCTTAGGCATTAAATGCAATTTAAATGAAGGTTAGGTTCTAAAGCCGGCTTAAAATTAAATGTATGTATAATGTAACTGCATTGCACTGCCGTAAGATCTACCAGCTCACTTATTTTGCATAAAATTTTTTTTGACCAACACCACCATCATTATACTTAGCAAACTTTCAATACCCAGCTAGAAATCCCAAAGGAATGGGAATGGTTACTCTAGGTACTCTGTCTTAAAGGAACTAGTTCCATTATCTACCTGCATTTCTCTACCTAACACACACACACACACACACACACACACACACACGACATCTTTACCACACATACCGACACACGGACACACACACCCTACCCTTCTGTAACTCCAATAACTTAAACTTCTACCCATTTGTCACCATCTCCTCTGAGCTGCTGTTTGGTAGCCGTAGGATATGGAGGAGTCCCTGCCTTGACTCGTACAAGGACAAACTGTCTTAAAAAAAAAAAAAAAGGAAGAACTGTCTTTTCCTACTGAAATGTGGTGGCAGATGTGTTTTTCAAATACCCAGTCTGAGTATTTCATGCATTCAACTAATATTTTTTCAATATTATAACATACCAGAGATTGCATGGAACACTTAGGATACACAAATCTCATGACAACTCTGAGTTGGCAGGGAAGAATAAAAATTACATTAATGATAATTTACTGTAATATATGCCACCAGTGCAACTCTGTAGTTAACTTTCTTTTGTGAGATAACAAGACCACAATACACCCTACATAAATATGAAATACTCGTGAGCATTCAGGTTTATGTATTATTGGTATTTGAGTGGCAAATACAGTCATTTGAAAAATAATCAATTTTCCCTATTCTACTTTTCATCTATGAAGGAGAAAATGTTCTGACATTTTTCCTTCATTTTTCTTATTCTACCAGTTGTTATATGATTTTATTTGAGGTGAACCTTTCATTTTTATTTTTAATTGGAAAAAGAGGAAAACACCGTTTCATAGATACTGAACCTCTGTGCCATATTTAAGTAGACATTATTATTTTTTCATCACCTTTCCTCATACCAACAGGAACCAAGTTCCTAACACATGCAACTGTATTGCCCAAAGCTTATTACAATGATTTATAAATATCTGGACATTTTATAATGCCATAACAATGTTTTTTTCTGCTGCCTTTCATTGTTATAAAACAAAATTTGATAATAACAAATATGATACGTACAGCGTTTGAGGGCCTATTGTGTGCCAGGTACACAAGATATTCACTAACATTTTAAAATTTAATCTTTTCTGTATCTCTATGAAAAAGATATTTTTATCTCTATATACAGATAAGAAAATCAATACACAGAGTAAGGATATAACCACTCTTTAATCACTGTAAACGGCTCTGTTTAATTTTTGCTGTCTTAATGCTTTGTTCTGTTATCCAGATGCCTTTGAAAACTTTAGAAGTTTGGGAATCAGCAAGGGGCCGTATGTTTTAATCTTCTTAGCTGGCTCCTTTTTTCTTAATATTTCTTGCCTGGTTTGAAAGTAATTGTTGACATATTTATGTTCTCTAACATGAGAACTCTAAGCCAGTGTAAACCAGGGACGTATATGGAATACCTCCAGGATTTTCCCTGAAATCATTTCCTCATAGAATCCCAGACCCCATATCCCTTCAACTTTATTTTTTATATTCATTTTTAAAAATTGTACTCTGTGACTTCATTATTGTTATGGACTGAGAGTGAGTGTGTCTCTCCAAAATTATATGTTGAAATTCTAACCCCCAATATGTTGGCATTTGGATGTGGGGCCTTTGAGAAGTGGGTAGGTTATGAGGCTGGAACTCTCATGAATGAGACTAGTGCCCTTATAAAAGAGATTCTAGAAAGCTCTCTCACCTCTTCCACCATGCGAGGACACAGCAAGAAGATGTCCATCTAAGAACCAGGAAACGGGCCCTTACCACACATAGAATCTGCCATTCTGGAAGTGCTGCTTGAGTCATCCCTAATTGTATGTCTCAGGGGCATCTTAAAGTCAACATCACAAAATGGACTCATTGTATTCCACATCACCTTTCCCCACACTTTAATAATCTTCTTTTCTAGTTTCTCTCAATGAGTATGCCAATACCCTTTAGCCTGCACTAGCTAGAAATCTAGAAGCTAATCTTTTTACCTGTTCTTTCTTTTATCTCTCACTCCATATTCAACCCATCACTAAGTCCAGTGCATATTATTTCCTAAATGACACTCAAATCTATCAACCTTTTAGCATCTCCAGGAAAAAACATGCTAAAGTTCTCAAAAACTGACTCCTGGACAAAATAGTAACACTTTAAGTAATCTGCCTGCATCCAGGCCAACCCCATCTCATCATTTATCTACATAATAGATTGCATGACATTTTTTAAAGGCAAAAATAGTTATGTTGTTTTTGGTTAAAATTCTTAAATGGTTTTCTACTCTCTTAAGAAAAAGGCAAACATTCTTACTATGATGTTCAAAGCTCATTCATGGTCCAAACGATGTTCCACCATATGGTAGTAGAATACATTCTTCCCTCTACCTGGGAAACTTTTCTTCTTCTCTTGGTCTACTGAATTTTTACTTAGTCTTTACATCTGATCTCAAGTGTGACTCTCAGAGGAGATTTTTTACAACTATTCACTTGTCCTTCCTAACAATTACTACAAGAGTAATTTCACATTTGTTTATGTGATTATTTTATTAAGACTTGTCTCTTCTATTAGACTATAAGGTTTTTGAGGGCAGAGACCTTCCTGATATTGCTTATAGTTATGTCTCCAGAGTTTTATCACAATGCCTGATGCAAATTTTGTGATCAGTAAACTTTTGCTAAATAAATGAATATTGATAAATGATCTGCACTACGGCCACGATGAGAGAAGCAAAATTACTTCCTGATCTTTTAGCTGAGAACCTAAACAGCATAACTATCAAGCAGTCGAAGAAAACCTGTGCGTCTGTTTCAACTTTGCTGTTTTATTCTACATTGAAAGAGCTATTAGTTGCTCTTTAAAAATGTATTCAAACTATGGAGATCAAGCCAAGGAAAACATGTGTAGAATTTGTATACTCAATCTGTAGTTAATCGGTATAATCAGATTTTGAAAATTATTTTGACAATGGGATTCCTAATAGCACATTGTATTGACTTCCTATATTTACATATTAAAATAGAGTACCAATAAGCTAATAAATAGTTTTCTATTTAACAGATATTCTCTGATCTAGCATCACTGAATATACAAGTTATATTACTTTATTGAGTTGTTTGAGTACTCTCTGTTTAAAAAAATATTTTCTAAGCAAAAGCAGGTTATTCTAAATATTTTTTTATGTTATATCAGAGAAAATAATTGAAATCATTGATATGACATTAACCGCATTCACAATAATACATCTTTTGAAAGAAATATCATCGATCTTCTAAAAGATTACATTGTTTCCTTAAATTTGAATAGATTGGAAAAGATAATTCCTGAGGATTGACTTATGGTCTACCACTTTGCTTCTAGCATCAGAGGCCCAGGGTATCAGTGATAACTCATTCCAACATGACCTGACACAGCCCTTGTGAAATATCAATTTCTCTTTCAGAAAGATTGCCAGTATGGCTTAATTTGGCTTAGAACCATCATTTTATAACTAAGCATGTTGTCACAGATTTAAAATGCTTAAGGTGACAGCTTTGGATTTCTTTGTTTAACTTTTAAAGCATTCAAACTTTAACGATCTCTAGAATGAACTATATGTCAATTTTAGATTTATTCTTGGCATAGAATTGCCCTTGCATTGTAAATTGCACATTATAGACTGTACATTTTCTACTTGGAGATAGATTATTTCTTTGGGAAATATGTTTATGGTTTGTAGTATTTTTTTCCTTTGAATGTCAGGAAAAAATTTTCTTTTTCTTATTATACTGATTTTTCCCTCCAAGTACAGAAATGAGCTACCATTCTATTGCATTGCTCACTCTAATTTCCCAAATGTTATGCTAACTCTCTTACTGCTTTTGGATAGTTTCCAAAATACAACCTTGAATTAAATATGTCCCCAGTAGATTTTATCCTTTAACTGTATCCTTCTCTCTTTTTTGTATTGCTGTTATATAGAATATCTGAATGAGTTTTTTATATTTCAGAGCATGTCTGTTACTTCCTGCTATTTTTGTCTTTTCTACTTGAAATAGAGTTTCTGATTTCTCTAGTATTTTTAGGATCAGAGCCCATTAGTTACAAATGCAAAAGCTGCAAAAATTTTCAAGTAGAAGTACAGTATACTACTGTAAGACAATAAACATATATGGGATTCTTTTGCTCATTCTGCTTCGTTAGATCCATATGGTGAAATAATTTCTACAGCTAAATGTGTAAGATGTGGCCATTCAAATACAATAAGTTTTCAACTGTTTTCTGCTAAATTTTTAACTAAACATTTTATTTTACAATAGTTTTAGATTTACAGAAAAATCACTAAACTAGAACAGTTACCCCAAATGTAGTTTCTGATATTTTTAACAACTTATATATTAGTATATAACTTATATATTTAACAACTTATATATTGATACATTTGTTACAATTAATGTGGCAATAGTATTGATACATTATTATTAACTAAAGTCCACAGTGAATTCAGATTTCCTTAGTTTTTACCTAATGTCTTTTTGTTGTTGTTGTAGTTTCAGAATTCCTTCCAGGAAACCACTTTAGATTTAGCCTCTTATGACAGTTTCTCAGATTTTTCCCTTGTTTTTGATGACCTTGACAGTTTTGAGCAGGACAGATCAAATATTTTGTCGAATGCCCCACAACTGGTATTTTTCTGATGTTTTTCTCATGATTAGACCTGGGTTGTAAATTTTGTGGAAGAAGACCACAAAGTAGTATTCTCGTCTCATCATATCAAGGGTACAAACTATCAACCTGACTTATCAGTGTTGATGTTGACCTTAATCACCTGACCGAGGTAGTGTTTTCAGCTTTCTCCTCTTTAAAGTTGCTCTTTTTGCCCATTTTTTGTATTGTACTTTTTGAAGGAAGTCATTATGTTAACCCAACTTAAGGAGTAGACAATTATGTTCCACTCCTTGAGAGCAAAGCATCTGCATAAATTATTTGGAATGCTTCTCTACTGAAGGTTTTTTTATTCTCCCATTATTTATTAACTTGCTTGCTTACTTATTTGCTTACTTATATAAGTATCGACTCATGGAGATTTATTTTAGACTTTAAGTTATAATCCAATGCAATTTTATTTATCGATTTGTTTGTTTATTTAATTATTTACTCAAATCATTCCAGCTTAGGCATTGGAAGCATCTGCATTTGTCTTCTGTGTCCTGTTGGTATACTCTTATTATTGTTTGCTTTGTTTTTTTGTTTTTTAGTACTTCGCTTTCTTACACTATAGATGCTGCAGGCTCATCTTGCATATTTCTTGCCCCAGCCCTAGAATTAGCCATTTCTCCAAAGAGTCCTAGTTCTTTTTACTGGAGAATGCTATTAGAAACTAAGACCTAATTTTTTTCTAATATTTTCAGCTAAAGGGATGGGACCAATATTTCTTGAGCTTCTACTATAATCTAAGTCAGAGATTGGCAAATGTTTTCTGTAAAGGGTCAGATAGTAAATATTTTAGGCATTAGAACCGTATGGTCTCTTTCACAACTACTAACCTGCCTTTGAAGTGAAAAAGCAGCCTTAGACAATATGTAAACAATATGGCTGCTTTCAAATAAAACTTTATTTACAAAAGTAGACTAAATTGGACTGGCCCCTGATATAAGCCATATGTGGGGCTTATGTGTGTATGGGGAGAGGGAGAGGTGAATTAAATGAATGAATCCTTAGAGTGAGAGTCAGGGATTGAGCTCAAGTGGTCTGATTGGAAAGCCAAAGTTCTCTTTATTTCACCCTGCTGTCTTTCAGTCAATGATTCTGCAAATTATATCCCAGCAGTTGTTTGTATTTTCTTTTTCCAACACTCAGAAAATGGTAGACTATTTTACGTATAGACTAATCAGATGTCACAAATGGTATAACTGTAACAAAGATGCTGATTCTACATGTTATACCTGGATATTGACCTTATTTTAGTTGCATGTTGTATAGTTATCAACTCTAGGTTATCAATAAACAGATCAACTTAGCCAACAAAGCTGGTTGCTGAAATATGCTGTTGAAAGAGTCATTCAAAGTAAAGACATTTTCTAGCTAACATGGTTCCTGTCCAGCTATATATCTGAATAACTGTAATGAGGAGTCTCTTATTCACCAGCAAAAACTAGCATATAGGGATGACAAATTCAACAATAGTCTTCTCCAGAGACTAGCAGAGGAACACAGTGCAGAAAGATGGACATGACAATTTCATGATAGAATTAAACCTTCAAAAAAATGGAAGGAGAATCAAAGAAAAATGAAGAGATCTTAATGTGAGCCAAACCATTCTCTTAGAACATTTAAAGTCATTTGTTGAACTAGATACTTTTATTCTATATCAGTTCTGTCTTTTTAAAACTATTTTCAAATTATTGCCTCATTTTAAGCCCTCATATTCACAAATCCTACTATGAATTTATAATTCTAGGTGCTAAGTTCATTGATCAAAGTTCCTCTTACCAAGGCAACCCAGCTTTTGCTTCAGCCGTGAAACAAGGTTACCTGTGTGGTGTATATTTTCTCCTTCAAATCTTTATAAGTCATGGGTAATCAATAAAGAACTGGAGAAAGGTAATGTATTAAAGGTTAGTCACACAATATTTCTAGATGAATTTGCTTATGTAGGACATACGATTTCTCCTATTATTGATTACACATTTTTTAATTGTCCAAAATCTGTTCTACAAAATGCCAGTGATTTTTCTTAGACTGGTATCAAATGAAATAAATTTATCCTCTCACTAGGCCATTAATCAGTGATAGATATAAACTTGTAGTGGTGGATTTAAATGAGACACCAGTTCATATAACTATTGATCATTCATTGTACAAACTTCTGGGTCAAGGGCAAGGTCTATGGGGAAAAGGACTAGAGTAGTTGATTGGAAAGGCTAAGTAGGAAGCTCACATTGTTAGATATTTTTGGTTCCTAGATAATATTTCAGAGGATATTAATAATAATGTTAATACTATAATTTCTATTAATAATATAAATATCAGAAAATAATATCATAAATTATAATAAAATAATAATAGCTTTGTCCATCAGTCAGGTAAACAGAAACCTGTCTAGCTATATCAAGTACAAATGGATTTGTGCATAGAACTAGTTATAAAGTTTTTGAAAAGGCTGGGTAAACAAAATAATACAGAGGTTTACCCACTGATCCAGAGTTTGTACCACTTCTGGGCTAAGGTCCTGCCTTGCCACTACTTTGTTGAAGGCTCTGTACCTACTGTTATTGCAGATGAGTGGGAAGCCGGGACCACCCTCCCATGAAGAGCCTATACAACACTGTAACACTGCAGCTACTAGTTCTGCTGCAGGCAACTCCAAAGGCAAGTCAAAATGGCACCTCTTTTCCTCTTGCTTTACCATCTTCTGAACCCAGCTAGCAAAGAAAATATAGTTTGCAAGCTACCACTCCAGCAATTAAAAAGTGAATATAAGAAGTGAGCTTATATAGAGCTTATGCTAACAGAAAAATAACCAAAATGCATACAATTTGATAGACAACAATTTAAGTATAGATAGGTGATGATTAGAGAGAGAGAGAGAGAGAGATAAATAGATGATAGATAGATGACAGATAGATAATTGATAGATAATTAATTTAGTTCTCATAAGAACTCTTTTATGCTTTATACTTAATTCACCAGTGAAGAAACTGAGGCATAAAGAAGTAAAGTAATATCAAGTTCACATAACTTTTAAGAGGTGGAATTTGGATTTGAACCCAGGTAATATGACTCTAGAGTTCATACATGCAATCAATGTATCATAATTTAACAAACATGGGTGCGCTGGACCCTCATTCATTTGTCTAAAGGAAAAAACTAGTCTTTTCCAGGGCTCCCTTCCAAGTATTTCTGAAACACACTTGCCCAGGTGTTTCAATATGTCCTAATTTTCACTTGCCACTTGTACTGGCAAAGTTTGAACCACAGAGCTCCTCCTTTTTATAATCAGCAATTTCAGTGATAAGTAATTTCACAAAGGTTCTCTTGCCAGGCCACTTTCCCTTGAGCTGCTGCTGCTACCACTGTATTGGCCTCAGCATGAGGAGAAACACTGCTCATTTCCTTGTTCATGCCTGACCAGAATACTTCACCCGAACATGGAGCAGGCCGTCTCTTTAATTTCCCACAACACAGGTAAAGACGAGCCTATCACTTGGTAGGACATTATTGAAAGCTGGAGATAAAGAAAAGCTGTAAAAAAAATTACAATTACAATGAAAGAAGGCTGCTTTTGGAGTGCACCACTCCAGGCCTATCCTCGGGGAGTCACAGTCACAGGGCACCTCCTGGCCGGGTTTCTGACTCTTCTCTGAATGGCCAGGGCCAAGCCGTTTTTATGCATGGCATGTTTTTGAGTCCATCTATGTTTATCAAAGTCCTGGCCCATTGCCTAACCCCCAGTTAGAGAAGGAGTCCTTCTCTCACCCCAATTTAAGACAGAACTTGCCAGATTTTATTTCCTTTCACTTATTAAGAAAATATATCTCAAACTTGAGATGCAAAAGGATTACTGCATATCCTTTTCATGGCATATTGGAACAGGTTCTAACAAGTCTGCCCAAGGCTTACCTAATTCTCTGAGAAGATTCAATTTGTTTGATTTACTGCCGATAAAGTTCCATTCTCTGTGCAGGTTGATGTTAACCTTTAGAAGATTGTTAAATTGCAAATGACTTTTGTCCAGTTAAGACACAAGTGATTCCTGTCTGATCGAAAAGATAACCCCAAAGGTTACGTTTTATGATCCTGAAAGATATTAAACAGTTTTGTACTTAATTTAGCAATGTCATTTCAGGATTTTTTTTTCCTTTCTGTGCCTATACATACTTTGGTCTTTCCTATACTCTATTGAACAAGTTTAACCTTCAGCTTAATTCTTCATTAGTGTTTTAAACATGAGCTTAGTTTACATACTTTATGACATATTTTAACTTTTTAAAAAATTATACTTTGATACTCTGCCTTCTTCACATGATTAGCAAAAACAGAAGAATCCACTTCCTTTAGCAAGTCTCACCGCCAGGTGGGACCTGGAAAACATTACAGATGTAAGTTAGCATACAATAAGACTGAATATTTAAAAATTATAAATCAGAATTACAGACTATTAAATGAAATATATTCTACCCTTCTACCCTGACAAGTATCCCTTCATAATGAATACATTGAAAAATATGCATTAAGCCTAGGTAATTTTTATTACTGAAGGTCAGCAAGATATCAAAAATGAACAAATTTAATTTTTATAGCACATGCTTGGTCCACTGAAAAGAGGAAAGTTATTCGGGTGAGTAATAAGGCAAAATGTACATAAATTATAAGTTATTATATATTTATTTCAAATAATGTATTTTTCTAGCCGTTTTGTCAGCAAAATTATTCATTATGTTGTTAGAATCAAGGTTTTTATATAATTTGTATTCTATTGACAATAATCTCAAATTAGACAACCTTGCCGAATCATCGTAGTGCTTCAATAGGATTTATTTGGTAACTTCAATTTGGAAAAATTTGTCTGGAATTATTTATAGACTTATAATGTGATACTTATACTTGGAATTATTCTATACGCTTATATGTTCAAATGTTGTAATGAAAAATTAACACAACAGAAACTATACAAACTATTTAATTGTATAATTTAATGTTACTTATATCAAGACTTTTACTACTTCATAATGTAACATCTAGAGCCATACATGTTTCTTGACTTCCTTTAATGTTAGGATATTATAAAGGAAATTTGAAGTATAATTAATTATATGACTCCCTCAGTTTGCTCAACTCTTTATTTCATCAAGACCATACCTTGAATTTATAACAGCCAGTGAAGTCTCTACAGAAATTAATTTCAGTATTATTTGTATACAAATCTCTTTTATAGTTATACAATATTTTATTTCCTTATTTTTCATGTTTTATTAGAAGTTCGGTTTTGTTGCATATTTTACATGTAATATTTTAACAGAAAAATTATTTTCTCTAAATTTTAAAGTAGAATGTTTTATTATTTTTTTCTTGTATTCTTTTTATAGTGACATTGGTTAACGAAATCTGATAAGTTTAAGCTGTACATTTTAATAAAATAGTATATTTTAAAATCCCTAAAATTGAAGTATCCAACAAATATTTCAGTATTTGCTAACATTGTTAATGATAAGCAAAAGTTTATATCAAGCAACTGTAGAGAGCACAAATTCAAAATTGATTTTATTTTCTGTCATAGACCCTAATTCATGCTTTTTTGCTATTGATATTTAAAAGATTGTTTTAACATTTTTAACACCCTATCTAATTATTTACATATGATCCCATGGAGATTTTTAATACATGATAAACATTATCTGCAATTAATTTTGTGTAACACGAACACAACAATTTTGAGCATCAATCTGTATCAAATTACAGATTATAAAAATGTTGATAAACATTGAAGCCTCAAATTCCCATCACAAATATATAAAAATGTTATACTATTTCAAAGGTACAATTTCACACTTATACACATCCCATGAGATTCTCAGACCTATTATGGAATTGATCAAAGACAATAGAAGAATTCTGTGCTTAAGAAAAATTCTTAATAATTTGGGCTTTCTGGGGCAAGGCGTGGACTAACTAACTTTATTTGACAAAATAAGGGTTTGGTATAATATTTAGATAACATGTGAAATACAGAAATTTCACGACACTTTCCCAAAACAGCAAGATCTTCAAGCATCCCTTTCTAGGCACTCCTTGAGTTTAGGGTGTGGTTTAGTCATTCATTTCTTATTTGAAACCTTCATTGTTTTTCTTAACTCCTCTAGTGTGTCTTGTTTTAACAACATGTGAAATGTAGATTCCTTTAATGCTCTGAGCCCACCATTTAATTACTGGTCAAAGATCAGATACTCATGACCATAGTGACTGAGACTCAACTCTTCATTTATGAGTAACTTTCTATAGGAGGGAGGGAAGGAGAGAGGGAAGAAGGGAGGGAGGGGGAGAGAGAGAGACAGAGAGACAGAGAGAGAGAGAGAGAGAGAGAGAGAGAGAGAGAGAGACAGAGAGAGAGACAGAGACAGACAGACAGACAGAGAAATTTTGCACAAAGAAACAAGTATTCAGAAATAGAGCACTGATTTCAAAAGTCCAAATAACTTCCCCAGTCTCTGGCAAGAGCAAAGAACAGGAGGCAGAGCACTTGCTTTGTTTCTATGTAACTAAATAGCCCAGTAAGATATTCTCTCTTCCCTAACAAAGCAGCCTGTGCTTTAAAGGGCTATTAGAATTCCACCATTTTCTCCCAAGTTCCTTTCCAAGCCTCTTTTTCTAATTTTATCTGACCTCAGAATACAAGAGTAACATTTTTAAAAACTGAGATCTAAAATGGTTAATGAATATTTTTTCAAGTCATTCATTCATTTATGTAAGCATAATTTACAGTACATCTTTTCTATTCCAGCCTCTATTCTAATTGCTTGGGGTAAAAATGCACAATCCATGCTTTTGGTCTTTTAAAAGATATGTGCCATTGTCTGGCTTATTTATTTGTCCAAGTGAAAATATTTCTATAGGCAAGGTGCCTTGGGAGCATAGAAAAAGAATCTATTAGACAAGTGGGTATGGCATCCATTCCCAGAACTATTTCTCCAGCGTAATGAGAATTAAATTCAATTCCCTACATTAATCTACATTCATTTTCTGACTGTTGATGACCTTGCAACCATGAATAGCCACGATTTAACTGGGGGGCTGAAGATCCCACCTGGGATTCCCCTCTGATGATACACTGAAACCATAGAATAAATTCAACCCGGTTTACAGCCACATTTATTCAATCGCCATGACTGTCCCCATTGCACACAACACAGCTTATTCTGCCGGAAGGATCAATGGATTATCCGTTGTTTGTAATAACTTGCATCATTACTCCTCTATTTATGGGTAAAATAGTGGATCGAAAATAGCACAATTAAGATTGAAGATAACAACACAATTAATGTGAAGAATATAATTTGTTAACTCTAGATAGTCATTGACTTAACTTTTTATAGTTGTGACACAGGGTAGGAAGGTGTAGATGTGTTCCTGAGTTTAGGATCAACAGACTAGAAAATATGCTGGCCCATTAATTATAGTGATCAAAATTAATGAAGTCAAGAAAAAAATTAATAACATTTATTCTGAACCACCTGAATCAGATGGTGTGGTATATCAGTGATTCCTTTATTGAAAATATATAAGATATATTTATAAATTTTTATTTGAATTAAAGTATAAAATATTATTAAATATTTACTTTACAATTCCTCAAAAATCATGTTGGCCACATTTTAATTACACATATGCGTATATGTGTGTGTATACACACACACTTTCAAGTAGCCCAAAGCGTGCTTACATATGTTATCCCATTTATCTTCATAATATCCCCTATGAGATACAGAATGGTTATTACTATCACCTCCTTGAAAATAAGGAAGTGAGGGAACAATAAATGAATAGAGGCAAGCATAAATTGATTTATAGCTTGAAAGCCCTGCAAAATTAAAGCAAGCTTAATTTACAATTTATCTTTAAAAATTATGCTTTCCCATCTTAGACTTTACCTGATAATTATAAATGTAGTGGTTTTTCAATTACCCTAAAGGCTCATATTTTATTTCTGAAGTTATATTCCACATAAGAAAATAATGCCTGAATGATGTGTATCTAAATATTAATAAGGTTTTGGTCACTAGTTAACATATAAAGAAAATTCAACAATTTCTACTTATTTACAAAAATTTGAATAATTAATTTATGGATAAATGTCAAAAGTGTAATTCACATTTTCCTGTATGGGCTTTAGTATTCTAAACATATCTCACATAATCATTCGCTTTCAAATGTGTCATGTTGAGAGATTTCGTGAGGATGTAAAATTGCTAATATTCAATTTAGATTACTTTTATAACCTTAGTTCAAACGAAAATGTGGGGGAAAAGTTCAATATGCTTTAGTTACAAAAAGGAACAACAAAAACCCAGACAATAAGATTGTCTAAACCTTGCCTTAATAGACAGTCTGCTCTTGTGCACAAACTCATGGCAGAATGTTTTAATTTATGTTCTAGCCTAAGGAATACTCCACAGAGGAACTCAATCTGTGTTCCACTATTTGGCTCTTACACTCATTTCCTCCCAATACTGACATTATCTTTTCTTTGCTGATCTTTCCACATAAAAAGCTTTTAAAAAATCAGAGGCGAGAGGTTAGAATCCTTTACTTACTTTCTTTGTTCTTTCTTTCCTACTTTTAAATTAAATTTATTGGGTTGACATCAATTAATAAAATTACATAAGTTTCAGTGTACAATTCAATAATATATCATCAGTAGTGCATTGTGTATTTACCACCTTATTTTTTTTTTAAGGAAAGAGGTTATGTAAATATAATTTGAATATGGTTATAGCATAGAATTTTCCATTTTTGAATAGTTTTTAGGAGAGGATTCAGTAAATATGCACCTCCAGATTTTCATAAGCTTATATTTACTTCTCTTATGGGGCTATGCACACTGCTCTCTTGTACTGACAAATTATAACTACAACCATGAAGGTCCAAGTCTATGTCCCAGTAAATGCTGCAGAATGACTTGAACATCAGTGTGCATCAAGGAACAAGGTTGTTGCTCTGAAGTATTCCAATTAGAAATGAAAGACACCTAGAATGAGTAAATACATGTAAAGTATCTAGTGCATTGCTTGAACTAAATGAACCCTTGGTTACTTTTTCTTCCTTCCATTAAGATTCTAGATGCCAGCTAAGCCATTGTCCAGCTTATGGAGTGTTATCCTCAGCATTAACATGTGCGAAAAGCTCAGAGGGAGAATTTTCAGCTTTCTGTGCACTGAGGCTCAATAATTGCCATTTTAGATGCCATTGAAAGACTCAAATCCATTGTGCATTAAATCTTGTTGACCACTTAAACCATGCTCTGTTAGTTTCCTTAAATGACTATTTCATTGGTTGTCAACATAGAACAAAATATCTTTGGTACTACAAGGCCCTTGAACTTCTTCTCGTTGACTCTTTTTAAAATTTGGTTTTGATAAGAATAATTCTCTTTTTCATATCTGTCAATAACAGCACTGTGGTAAAAATGAGGCTGTTTAGTGAATATGATAGTGATATTTTCAGATCTAAAATAAATTAGTTCTACACGTCTTCATGCCTGGAGCATTGCTCAGAGCCAAGTGCAGAGAGTCAGATGGTGGTGTGATTCGCCATATTCATAAACCCATCTTATTCTGATGGAAGTCATTTTTAGTGGATTTGGACCAGGCCTGAATATTGGAAAGTAGGGCTGGTGAGAGTACCAAAACAGAGGGAGTCGATCAGGTTCTCTGAAGTCAATTTGGTCATCCTCCCAAATTCACTAGTACCTTTGAGGGCAATTTTCTGTTTTCTGCTTTTTTTGTTTTTGTTTTGCACAACACCTAGCTCAGTGCGAGCTCACCGGGAAGAGCACACTATAATCACACTAAAAAGGTAAAGAGTCTCCCCTGCCCACCTAATCTAAAGTTACCCACTCCTGCAGGCACTGTATAGCCTATTGTCCTGTTTAATTTTATTTGAAACCCTTATCACTATCTGACATTGTCTCCTTCATTTGGTTTCGGTTTATTATCTGGTGTCTGCATAAGGGTGGGGCCCCCAGCATTTAGAAAACTGGCCAAACTACAATTCTCATAAAGTAAATATTTGTTTAATAAATAAACAAATGAAGAATGCTAAGTTTTTAAAGATTCCCTCTTCAGAAAAGTAATTGTTGCCACATTGACCTGTTAATTTAGAACTGTTACTGTTCGGGCAATCTAAAATCCATCGTTGCCCCGGTAACGCTGAGGGATATTTAGTTCTTTCTACTAACTCAGTAAAGAATTACAGATCTGTGAGATTTAGAAAAAATAAGATTTATTAAAGTACATTTCAAGAGAGAAATGGGCCACGCCAAAGAGGGCTGCAGCTTCATGGAAAGGGGGAGATCCGTATTATATTAGGGCCGTGATGGGAGGTTATGAGGGTTACGCTAGATGATTGGCATGTGATGTCATTTGATTGGCATTTGACTGTTATATAGCCCTTTGCCTACTGCACTATCTAATTATAATTTTATTGAACTCTCTCAGTTCAATAAAAAATTGAATTCAGTCTGTTATAATTAGATTCATGAACTTTGGGGCATAGGCATGATATTATAATGATGGTATAATGAGGTTAATGTCATGGGGAGGTCAGTGTAGGACTGATTGCACAAGTGCTTGTGGCTGGACCAAACTGGCTACTACTTGTGACTTTCTACTTCTTTGTCTTTCAGGACGTAGAGGTAATTTATAATCATAAAATGAGTGTTCCAGGGAGGTCCTGAGGGAAGTCTTTGGGAGGGGCCTTCATTCCCCAGTCACTTGTCTACCTAACTACCTAACAGAACTATAGACACATCTCTGGGAAATAATGAAACTGTTTTGGCCCTATCACACCCTTGGTTCCCTCGAAACAAGTGAAAGAAAACTAGAATGATCCAGCCTCCTACATTTTTTAAAATTTATGAGTAATCTCAGCTAATCTTTAGCACTGGGAACTGAAACCAAAGGAACTCTGGACTGTATCAGATCTTAGAAGGTAGGCTGGAACTGAGTCAAATTAGGAATACAATGAACCAAAAACATAGCAATTACTTTGAGGGAGTAGAACTTATTTGTAAGAAGGGTGCTGGACTAGGGAAGAATTGAGTCATTAGAATCCATTTTTTATCAGGATAAAAGTTAAAATTGATAAAAATTGTGACTATTCTACTTGTCACAGTCATCCATTGATGACTGTGACAAGTAGAATAGCCAGAGATTTTTCTACATTATTGCTTCACAATAATGTAGTAAGCCAGAGATTTTTCTACATTATTGCTTCACAAGGATCATGCAACCTGGAAGTTCTTCCTTTTCATTCACAAAAATAGAGGTTGATAAAGAATTTCTGCCAAGATGTTGAGAGACTGACCAATAATGCCGTTATGTCTAACTGAAACCTGTATAGCCCAAGTGATCAACCTTATGAGAAAAAGAACAATGTTTAGTAAATTACCTTTCTCTGTGATCATTTGATATAATGAAATTTTTTATTGAACTGAGAGAGGAGTGAAGTCTGTTTCAGGCCCATATGTATAAAGAAAATGTATGTTTATATTATTCAGAATATGTTATAAACAATACCAAAACCTAAGTCATTTAAAACAACATTTACTACTTATATGTGAACATGAGTTAGCCTGAGAGCTTTGCACGTCATAGACACAAAGATCCAAACTGAAAGATGTTCTACTAGCCTACAAGTGAAGTCACTCTTTCAACATGCTTCCACATTTGCCTTAGCAAAGAAGGAGAGCATTAATGTTTGCTCTCCACTCTGAAATGCTTCTTCTATCCAAAAGAGACAAAGAGATACTCATTGTTTCTGCTCACATTTAATGAATTTAAGCAAGTCACATGAGCATTCCTAACTTTAAGAGGATATTTTTTTTCTGGTCCATTCAGGAAAGTTTTAGTATGTCTTCCATAAAAACTCTGAGTATAAAGAAGGGTTACAATAGAAACCAGTTGCAGCAGGGCAGCATAATACAAAAAGTTGTGGAGAAAAAACTTTTTAGTGGAAAACAATCCATAGGAATAGGTAGAATGAAAATGAAAAATGGGTATGATATGGTCAGTAAAAATGAGAAATGTCACCTCCAAACTTCCCTTCCTTTTGTTTCATTCATTTTCTTTTTTTCCTTCCTTCCTTCTTATCTTTCTTCCTTTCTCTCTCTCTCCTCCCCGCCTTTTCGCTTTTTCATTTCCCTATCCCTCTCTCTCTGCCTCTCTATTTCTTTTTCTTTCTTTCTTTTATCTTTCACCCAATGTCTTGTGTGGGGCAAGAATTTGTGTTTATAAAGATAAAATGATAGTGCGTTACCTATGCCTGAGGATGTTAGTCAGGTCATTGACCAGACTCCATGTCTGTCTCAGGGTCTTTTATGTTTTAGGGTGACAATGACATGACACATTTACATATACTCACTTTTAGTTTAAGAACATGAGGCCACTTCATTGTTGGCTCTCACTGAGGGCACACTGCATGAGCTCCCCTAATAAAAGAAATAAGAATTAAAATATATTTTAACAGTTCTGAATTCCCATTATATCTTCTTTTTCCTGTCAGTGAAGAGATGGCATCTTCATTAGCACTCCGTGGCTGCCAAAAGAGCAGGCAAAGAGTTCGTCTGGTTCCATCAAGCTGTCCCCAAAAGGAGAACTAGCACTACTACCTTTTAAGTAGCTGAGCAATTGTAACTATGATTTTTCTATGTCATCACCAGAGATGTTATCACTCTATTTAAATACAAACTGGTCAATCACACTACTTAAATACAAACCAACAAGTTAGAAAAAGATAAAGTATGGAAGAAGTAGAGTAAGACTCAGTAGGTTCAAGGGGTCAAATAAAATGCTAAAAAGTGTAGATTGCATAGTGTAGGTGATAGGAAACAATTGTAGAACTATAAGCAAGATGTAACTGCATTAGTTTCTTATATGAAAAACAACACCCTTTGGTAATGAAGGATGGATTGGAATAATACAGAAGAAAACTACAAACTTCTTTAATATATGCACAAATATAGGTCACATAATCTATTGGTATATAAAAAAATGGGCTTATGGGCTACACAGACCTGGGTTTGACACCTAGCTTTACTACCTAGCAACTCTGTGACCATGGGGATATTATTTATATATATATATTTTTAGTTACTAACTTTTTAAAAGTTTACTAACTTTTTTCATTAGTAAAATGAAAATAAAACAGTATGTACCTTATAGAATTTTTAATAATTTAATAAGATAATGATTATAAACGCCTTAGTATAGTGCCTTGAACATAATATGCACTAAAAAAAATTAGCTCTTACTGTTATATAAAATGTATCATACAGTATGTGACATATATTGTTGATTCTCAAAAAATGGTAGTCTTTACATGTCTATTTAGAGTCGTGAACATCTCTAGTAATCTGTTTATCTACATGGCTCTGTTGTAGTACCAGAATGTATTATAAAAAGAAGGAATTGGATAACTTGGTGAAAACAAAATGAACAAAAAATAACACTCAGAGAACTCTTTTCCTAAGGTCAAAAATAGAAACTAGGACTCTATTTTCTTCGTGCACTTCCACAAAGGCTCAGGCCTCTCATAAGAAATCAGAGAAGTTCCACATATTGTTCATGAGGAGACATCTGGTAAACGCCAGAAGAAAATTTTGTGGGCTGTGGTTTTTCAAGAGAGAGACAGCAGTGTCCATTATGCCACACACACTAAGACAGTGACTCTCATCAAGGAGCATGAGTGGAAGGCTTTTTTTCTTTTGTAGATATCGCAGATGAAGCTACAAAAATACCAAGGCAAGGGAGATGGCAGCATGAGAAAGTTTCTTATAATAGTTAATGATTGAAAAAAATCTCTTAAATGTGTGAAAACAATTTCGATTTCGTAGTATTTAAAAATATATGTATGACATATCCTCCAGTATGAATTTATCAGTTAGGTTTTAATAAGAAAAAAAATATTCTAAGTCATCCAAAAAAGGAAGAGTTTTAATACAAGGAACTAGAAACTTGGAAAACCATTGGGTATATTGGAAGAGTAAAGATCAGGAAAAGCCAGCATATCTTAGGTTCACTTTCTGAGACTCAGGCAATTTCAGAAAATGTAAGGATTCACAATGTATGTTTCTAGCTACCCCGAAGCGGATAATTTGCAGGGGAATTCTTAGAGGCTATTGCAAAACTTCACATCTGCTGAAGCTCAAGTATATCTCACTGTTGATCCAGGGGCAATGCTTTCCATTTTTCAATGAGTGCTTTTCATTGGTAAATCTCAGCTATAATCCTGTTGACAAGGAAAATGGACAGAGACTAGAATAATTCAAGAATGGTGCTAAGTTTACAACATTCAAAGATAATAATGACATAATTTTTATACTGGTCAAGGTAAGTACATGCTAAGTGAGACAAAGATATTCATAAAATTTTTAGGCTGGTTTTTTTTAGTTTTTTCAAAGAAGGATGGATTTTGTTTATTCCGACGTGAGTACTTTCAATATGTTTATTTATACCGATATATATTATATATATTTTGTAGATGAGTAACAAACAAATAGAAATATTAGTTGTAGATATCAACAACTAGTATAGTCTTTTCAACAAATAGTGCTGGGAAAACTGGAAATTCACATGCCGAAAAATAAAGTTGAACCCCTACCACACACCATATACAAAAATTAACTCAAAATGGATCTGAAACCTAAATGTAGTAGTTAAAACTATAAAACTCTTAGAAGAACACAAAAGAGTAAATTTTTATGATTTTGGATTAGGCAATGATTTCTTAAATATGACATCAAAACACAAGCAACAAAAGCAAAGATAGATACATTTATCATCAACTTAAAAACTTTTGATTTCAAAAGACAGCATCAATAAAATAAAAAGACCACCCAATGAATGGAAGAAAATATTTGCAAATAATATATTTGATGAGGGACTCATATCCAGAACTCTACAATTCAATAATAAAAAGACAAATAATCTAATTTAAAATAGGAAAAAGATTTGAATAAACATATTTCCAAAGAAAATAAACAAGGAAAAAGATATATACATGAAAAGAGGCTCAATATCATTAGTCATCAGGAATATACAATAAAAACCACAATTAGATATTACTTCACACATATTAGGATGGCTAAAATATACAGGTAATATACTAAGTGTTGGTTAGGATGTAGAAAAATAGAAGCCCTCGTATATTGCTGATGGGATTGTGAAATTATGCAACCACATTGGAAAACATTTGGTATTTTTTCAAAATACTGAACATAGAGTTAGCATATGATGCAGCAATTCTACTCCTAGGTATATACGCATATATCCACATAAATATTTGTATATGAATGTTTATAGTGGCATTATTAATATATGAAAACATATATCCACATAAATATTTGTATATGAATGTTTATAGTTGCATTATTAATAATAGCCAAACTGTGAAAACAAATGAAATATCAATCATCTATTGAATAATAAAAATCATGGTGGATCCATACAGCCTTATTTGTCTATTAAAGAATAAAGTACTGATACATGCTACGACATGAATCAATCTTCAAAATATCATTGTAAGTGAATGAAACTAGATTTTTAAAAAGGCCAACATATTGTTTGATTACATTTATATGAAATGTACAGAATAGGCAAATCCATAGAGACAGAAAGTGTATAATGATTTCTAAGGACTGAGATAAAGAGGCATGAGCAATGATTGCTATGGGGTTTCTCTTGGGGGGTGATAAAATGTACTTAGATAGTAAATAAACTAAAAACTACTGAATTGTACACTTTAAATGGTTGATTTTTATGGTATATATTATATCTTAATAAAATTATAATTTTTTAAAAAAAAATGCAGAGCTGAAATTTGCAACAAACAAAAATCATCCAAATGCCTAAGAGTAGAATGCTAGCCATTTAATCCCATGTTAACAAACACTTAGAAGTATAAGTTGTAAAATACAAAACAAACTATAAAACAAGATTAATTTTTTTATTCACGGATATATAAAATGAGGATTTTGGAGTGGTTTATGAATTAGATTATAAATTACCAGATGGCAATGAGCATTTATGCTTTGTACTGTAGTCAACATGGTCTTAATCATAATACGTGGTGGATGCCTAATACATATTTTTAATGATGTGTCTCTACAATTCTCTTCCAGCATTGCAATATTAAGAATGTGTAATGCTAATACTTTAGACTCAGTGAAATTTAATAAACTGGAAATATACTTAATTTTTAAAAATCTGTTCTATATATATCACCATAAAGTAAAGATAATAAAATATAAAATTTAAAACATTAAAAGAATTATTAAATAATGTTAAATAGGAATAATTTGGAGGGAAATATAAGGTTTTGTATATATTATGTCTCAGCTGAAGCAAATAATTATTTCTAGAACTAGAAATGATGTTCTAATTTATAACAGTAGCATGAAGGTGACTAACTTTACCAGAAAAGAATGATATTGAATTATTCAAGAGACATATTTAAATTTTTTCCCAACAATGTCGAGTAAAAAATGAAAATAATGAATCAGCTTTTACAGTTTTAAATATCTACATAAAGATGAACACTGGGCATATTTAAATTTCAAATAGAATCTATGATTTTCCTGGGATTGGCATTGTAGGAAAATGTCATTTTTCTTATATATCAGTCATAAATGATTTCACCAGTTGGGATATTTTCCCTTTCACAGTTGTTAATTTAAAAAGAAAAATAACGGTATATTGAATAACTTATAAATAGATTATCTTAGCATTCTATATGATCATTGCTTTATTTTCTTTGCCTTGTCCGTACTCATGCCTCATTTTCATTATCTCTCTAAAATTCATTTTTAAGTTGTTTCTTCTATCCTATGATCCCATCTTGCTACCTCTCACCATTTTACATGATTACTTGATCTTTTTACATGATTATTCTATTTCTAGATAACACTTTTATTTATCATTTTGTTTTATAAATGTTTATTAGATATGAAAACATTTTCCTTTTTACCCAATTTTAAGTTTTCCTAAAGCACTGATTCTCACGAATGAAAAACCTATAGCTAGTCTTTGAAGTTAAATGCATTAAAGAAAATTACTAGTAGAAATTTTCTTTTATGTACCAAGGTTATTTAAATTTTACCTCTCCACAGGAATTCCCCACAGGAATCTTAATCATCTCTCCAACCCATAGGACTTTGGGGTTACTACACTGATGACATCTTCTTTGAATCTGGTTGGCAAGAATCAACAAATATCCTAGATGCCTTGGCAGGACATATAATTTGCCAAAAGCTGGGAATTAATCTCCATGAAAATTCTGGAGCCTGCTACCTCAGAGAAGTTTTAAAGTGCCAGTGGCTTGTGTCATGTTAACATATTGCCCTCAAAGCAAAAGATAAATTGCTTGCTGCACTTTGCACTCCCCTTCCATTGAGAAAAAGGCCCTTTTAGATTGCGAAGGGCACAAGCATTGCCACCTCTCCCTGGGCCTATATCTGTGACCTCATGGGGAGTTTCTTATAACCAATTGTATGAGAAAGAAAATATTCAAGGCTGATTTACACATAAAAAGAGATTTTCAATCAGTCAGAACTACACAACTGCAGCATAATCACTTCATTCAATTGGTGTTCTAGAAGACAGTAGGAAAGAGAAATCTTCCTAGTGGGAGACTTGAGTAGTCTATTCAGTGTTTTACTTTAATAGTAAGGGAGATGACTACATACATGGATATCTACCAATTGAAAGATGATCTCAGTGGATTTACTGAATAGTGATGAATGTGACTGGAGCATTAGTGACAAGGAAGTCAGCAGAGGACGTATATGGGAGATCAGCAAAAGAGAACCTCTTAGGTCATTACTGAATGTGAGAATGTTTGCATTCCATATATACACTGCCTTAAGAAAAGACATACACTATGGGGGCGACTCTCAGTTATAAGGTAGACAAAATGACCTGATCAGTCTCTTTCAACAGCTATCCCAGTGTTTGCTCAGTGATTTCAAAAACTAAGTGTCCAAGGCAGTTCAAATGGAAGTTATACAAGAGTTAAACCATGTGAGTGTAACTTCTCCAAACTTAAGCTGGCTTGTGAACACTATTGCTGAGTACCCAGTCTGTCAAGGGTTGAGATAAAAGCTGAGTCCCAAGTATGGCACCATTTCCTAGGACCAACCAGTTACCTGGTGGCAAATTGATAGACTAAATTAATAAGGGTAGCAATTTTAACTGTAAATAGGGATTTTCCTTCTTAGTCCCATAACCTCTTGCCAGCAGCATCAACCTTGGTCTTACTGTCATAGGATCCCAAACATTGTTTCTGATCAAAGAACTCAGTTACTGTAATACAAGGAAGGAAATAAACTAATATTCATATGAGTCAGTGGTCTTACCAGGTACTAAATTGCCTGGATGCACAATGAGAAAACATGGGTCTGGAACTAAGGGAATGAATGAGAGTGGTTTTGTCATCACTAATGTCCCAATTCCCATCCTAACAACTTTGACTCCCTGGTTCCTGAGGGAAGAATGCTTCTACAAAGGGACAAAATAAAATGTCTATGAAACTAGAAGTTGGACTTTCCAATGAACCAACAGGCAAATCAGGTGTTTATTGAACAGTTTGCAGTGAATCATCTTGATTATTAAAGAAAAATAAGGTCTCTTCTAGACAGTGTGATGGTGTGTGAAATAGAAGGGATTCTCTCAGAAAGCCTTCCAGCTTCCATCTATGGTGGGAGACATTAATGGAGGACCACAGCAATCAAATGCAGGTAGTACCATTAAGGGGTAGGGCACCCCACCAGGGATAGAATTATTTGTATACCTGAAACTAATATAATATTATATGTCAACTGTACTTGAAAATAAAATACATACATGAAAGAATTAAAAGCAGCCAAAGTGCCAACTGAGAACAAAGAAAACATAGAATGGTTACTGGAAAAAGGAAGTTATTAATATCAATTATAGGTTCCTATCTAGGTTCAGAAATCACCACAGTGCCCAAACACACTTTCTTGCTTGATTTAATATAAATATATTTGTGTAAATTAACCTATGTCATTTTTTCTTTCTCTTACTATTTTATATAAAGTATTTCAGTGGTGGATAATTTTATAATTGATCGTTTAGGTTAAAGTTTATCAAAAGAGTTGTGACCAAACTAAAAAGATATGTAACATTATCCAGATTTCGATAAAGTAACTGATGGAATTTGGGATCTTTCCTTCATAGGGAAAGAGTGAGCACACCTATATTTGCATAAAAATTAATTACAATACTTTAGATTTAAGAATGTTGTTATTCTTATTGTTGTTTTAAATTTAACTATAGGTAGAAGGGCTTATATGGATGCTGAATGGACAAAGGAGTGACTGTGTTGTACATTATTTTTTTCTAGAGCAACAAGCTTGCACCTTTATTTCTTTTTTTTGGTATCCTCATATCACAGTGACTGGAAGTCTAGGAAATACATTACCCAGAATTTCTTGCCAGCAGGTGTCTGGTTTAGAGTCTACCAAGTGGAGGCCACAAAGTTTGAAAGAAGAAACTGTTATTCTTCGTCCAGTAAGAAGACCTCATGATCTTCAAGAGCTGTGATGCTTTCCAGCTCCTTCAGATCCCCTGGAAATTATTTGTCTTGTGCAGTGGTGAGCTGAGATTATCAATAGACATTTCCCATGATGCCTGGAAGTTCCTAGTCCTCTCGTGGCTGGCAATAAAACTGAGTAATAATGAATAATAGTGAGTGCTTTCTATGATCACTCCTCTTCTCACCCTTCCTATATGTGTAAGCCACAAGTTCACTGTGTTAAATTTCGTTCTGCTTGAAACGCTAGAGTAGTTTCTTTATTCTTCTCATGTCTGACTGATACCATAAAATTGCTTAAGTCGATCCTGAAATTTAGAGATTTGACAATGCTGTTCGTTTTAGCCTAAACTTTTTCAATGAAAGTGTGATCAACTCTTACCACACTGAGCAATATTCGTTTTTTTTTTTTTTAGCAGTATTCTTAAACAGGCTTTACAGAATAGAAATGAGAGAATGCTAATAATTTTGGGAGCAGAACATTAAAAATCTATGATACTCTATAACATAATTTTATTGAACTAACATTTCTTGAATACTTACCTTGCTCTAAATTCTATTGTGAGAACTTATCATATCTCACTTAATCCTCACAACAACTTTATGAGGTAGGCACTATTATTATCCCTGTTTTAAAAATGTAAGAACAGAGGTTCAGAGAGCTAATTTGCCTGACATTGCATAGCTCAAAACTGGTTTCGACTGCATTTGTATCCAGGCAATCTGACTCCAGAGACCTTATTCTTAAATATTACAGTGTGCTGCTTTGTAATGCAATAAAGGTCAATCCAAAGATGCATAGTCAACAAAAGTGGTTAAAATGAATAATGTAGATGAGCATAGGTTTTATATAAATTAAAATGTTTTCAGAAGCTGCCTGTGTGATATGAATATGCTCCTTTTTCTGTCTTTTTGTGGCCCCAATTTCCACTGCTATTCTGGTATTGGCTGCTTGTTAGAGATAATGATGATGGCTATGTTAATAGCTACCACTTACTGAGCAGATATTGGCCAGGTACTGCGTTGAATGCTTCACAAATGTATTTCATCCTATCTTCACTAGAATCTTACCATTGCCCACATTTTACATCAGAGAAGTTGGGGCCTAGATGATTAAGTAATTTTCCCATGTATATATAATAATCTAGCCCACTTGCTCCAAAGCCTGGCCCTTAGCCACCAGGTTATCATGTTTAGGAAATTGGCACTATGAAGGAAATGCATTCATGTTCTGTAGAGAAAGTCTTAATATCTTGAAGGCATTGGAAATTCAAATTTAAACTTCTCTCTCTTTTCTTCTCTCTATAAATACCTCTGTGAAAATAAACTCATACCCAGGACCTAAATTAAACTAAAGTGGTGAGAAAATGAGGACACTAGTCTAAAAGAAAATCTACTTTTTCTTTGTGGATAGTGGATTTTTATAGGATTCTGCTTCTTAAGGAGAATTCTGAACTTATTTCCTGCAGGTAGAAACTTTTATTCCCTTAGTTTAAAAGAAAATGGAACTAATGAGGAGAAGAAAAGCCTGCATATGTGTAAGGCAGAGTTTTACAGACATCTTGATGTTTGAAGCAACCAGAAGGCATTATTTGCTGTTTCATTACTACCTTTCTCAAGTGACGTGAACATTTATTTCTGTCTGGTGAGGGGAGAAAACCTAGATTCAAGCCCTTTGAAGTTTCAGGATCTAGAACTCTAAGAGGAAACAAGGATTAATAAATCATTCTCATGTCAGTAGGTTGACACACCACACTTTACTCTGTGCTTCAGCTTGATCTGCGTTAAACACATCAGCTGGAGAACGGCCTTGTGTTCATCAGCTGCTAGCCTTAATGTGCTCTAGATTCCATCTTTAGCATACCACTGAAGAATACTCTGCTTCTCTCAGAGGCAGTTACCTGCCAGATGTCTCATTATGTGTTCTCACAGCACTCTATTAAACTTTGTGGCACTAAACACAATTGTGGTATATTTGGAAAATTAGTCTTTTTATATTCTTTCTCCTCTTTGGCCTGGAGATTATATTATGTAATAGACTAAAGAGGTTGGTTTAATTGTAAGTGTTGAGAATTAACAATTAAAGTCTATAGCCACGTGGTTTAAAAAATAAGGAGAATATATTCTTCAGGAGATAAACTAGTAAATGTAGTTTTATGTTTTAGAATTTTGGTGAATATTTCACTGAGCAGAAAAAGTAAAAAAAATCTTCAGGTTTAGAACAGACATTGTCAATAATTCTAATTCTGTTGACACATAAATATTTGGCACAGGAACAGTCAAATGACTGGTTTAAATATAAATTTAATTTGGAGGCACTTACTACATGTATATTCAGTTAGTTATAAAGAATAAATAAATCTAAACAATAGTTGAATATCCTGATTTTACAAATGAAGAGGGTAGGTGCTCAAAGTCACACAGTTATTTAGTTTCAAAGCACGATTATCTCAAATTAAAAGTAGATGTATTCTTACCAACTTCAGTACCCTTTCCAATAAATGGAAAACATTACTGAGTTCCATAAATTTACATCAGCCAGTGAGTGCCCTCTATTGCAAGTAATAGAAATGAACTCTGCAGACCAATGGAACAGAATTGAGAGCCCAGAAATAAACCCACATATATGGGCAAATAATTTTCAACAAAGAAGCCAAAACATACAATGGAGAAAAAAAAACCCTCTGCAATAAATGGTGCTGAGAAAACTGGAAAGCCACCTACAAAAGAATGAAATTAGACTACTATTTGTCACTCTACACCAAAATTAACTCAAAAGGTATCAAAGTCCTAAATATAAAACCTGAAACAATAAATCGCGTACAAGAAAACATAGGTTCTAAACTCATGGACCTTGGTTTTAAAGAGGATTTTATGAATTTGACCTCAAAGGCAAGGGAAGTAAAAGCAAAAATAAAAGAATAGGACTATATCAAACCACAAAGCTCTGCACAGCAAAAGAAATCACCGACAAAACAAAGACGCAACCTTCTGAATGGGAGAAGATTTTTGTAAACAATATCTCTAATAAGGGGCTAATATCCAAAATATATTAAAAACTCATACAACTGAGCAATAAAAAAACAAACACTTCAGTTAAAAAATGGGCAGAGGACTTAAACAGACACTTCTCCCAAGAAGACATATAAATGGATGTGTCTGTATAAACAGACATATAAAAAGATGCTCAGCTTTGCTAGCTATTAGGGAAAGGCAAATCAAACCCACAATGAGATACTGCCTCACACCTGTTTGAATGGCTACAACAGGCAATAACAGGTGTTGGAGAGATTATGGAGAAAAAGGAACTCTTATACACTGCTGGTGGGAATGTAAATTGGTACAACCACTGGTAAATAGTATGGAGGTTCTTGGAAAAATTGAGAATAGAATTACCATGTGACCTAGGAATCCCTATTCTGGGTATCTACTCAAAATATTTGAAAACATTTATTCATAAAGATATATGCACCTCAATATTCATTGTAGCATTATTTGTGGTGGCCAAGACATAGAAAAAACTAAAATGTTTTTCGATAGATAATTGGATAAAGAAGATTTGGTACATATACACAGTGGAATATTACATAGGCAAAAGAAAAGATGAAATATTGCCATTTGTGCTAATGTGGATGGATCTTGAGATAATCGTGCTAAGTGAAATAAGTCATATAAAATCATATAAGAACCATATGATTTCACTCAAATGTGGGATATAAAACTGAAAGTAACAAACAAAGTCAAAGAAACAAAAACTCATAGACAATAGTTTAGTGGTTACCAGAGGGAAAGAGAGGAGGGGAAGAGTTAAATAAAGGTAAAGAGGTCAAATACATGGTGGTGAAAGGAGATTTGACTTTGGGTGGTGAATACACAGTGCAATACACAGATGATGTATTATTGGATTCTATATTTGAAACCTATATAATTTTATTAACCAATGTCACCCCAATACAATTTTTTTTTTTTAAAGAAAGAACTCTGGTTAACTTTAGCAGAAGTGAAATCGCAGCATACTTTCAGGAATTGTGAAATAAAATCACTATGAATTAGGCTTCGGTCGGGTCAACCAAGAGATGGACTTTAGTCAGAACTCCAATTTTATGGCTGCAGTAAACTCTCCAGACTGCAGGGACTGTATGGGATACTGGAGATTAATTGGACTTGGTGTACCAATTCCCTGAAAGGTCTGGGCAAGTTATATGGGTAACTAGTCACAAGTCACTTCATGGAAGCAAATAATTAGACCCATGTCAACTGGTTGAGCTAACACATTGAATCAGGAATCTCTAGGAGTTGTACTCATATTGACATCTGCAACCCAATTTCAAATTATATTATTTCCAAGGTTGAGCACCCTTAGAATCTATTTTCACTCATGTTCCTACACATTTACAGACATAAGTATCAAAGATCTGAAATTTGTTGAACCTGTTCTAATTAGAAGCCTGAAGACCACTACGAAGGGTAGACCATTGGATATGAAGGAAATTGGCTTAATCATCTATGTAACACTTTCATGCAAAGGGAGTTATAGTGTTTTAAGAAGTGGGAAGGAGTTTATCTGGCAAGAGAAGTTCAGTGGGATTGGAGAATGAGGGTCTTTCAAGGCCTTCCGAATATTATCCATATAACCATCCCTTTTGTGCCCTCACTATTTTTCAACTGATGCCATAACTTGTGAGCTAGAAATGCAAGTCTTATGTAATAAAACTTTTTCTGGTAACCATATTTGAAAAAGTCAGAATAACCAGATGAAATGTATTTTTCTATTTTATTTAACCCAGTATACAATATATTATTATTTTAACATACAATCAAATAAAAATTAATGATAAGATATTTTACATTTTTAAGCACTTAAGTCTTTAATAGTCAGGTTGATTTAGCCATATGGAAATACCATAATGAACATCACAGGTTTTATTTTCTTTCACTTTCTTAAAGCTTTCCAATTGAATTATAAATAGCCACCCCACCCTACAGTCTTGAACTCCTTATGCCTTGCATACCTTTTCTGCCAAATTTCTGTCTGTAGTAGATTTTCATTCTCCTTCAGCAGCCTTTCAGCCATAACCAATCCAAGAATCCTAGTTCCTCTAAACATCTGCTATCTACAATCTATTCCCAAATACCAATTGCTTCATCAAAGTCTTTGTCATAAGCAACAATGCCACCTCTGATGAACTTGAGGAGAAATTATTTTCCTGAATGAATAATGATTATTCGTTCAAGAATGTATAGGAAAGTTGGAGAATCAGTCTCAGGAAATAAGCAGACACTAAAAGGTTAGGAATCAGTGAACACAGTCAAGTTCATGCTACGAATACCATTCTTGGCAATTCTGCAAGACTCAATACTGCTATGATAAACTCTTCAACTGTACCTGCATCTTTGCAGATTCAAGGTCAAAAATGAAGTCTTTCACTGACCCAGTATCATGAGCTGGCACTCTAGGTGTCACGGAGAGGTAATATTTGAATACTTCATCTTCTGTAATAGAAGATAGAATTCTCTCATCAGTTGAGTGAGGAGAATTCTCAAATAAGATAGGATAATGTATAGTAAGATAATAGCAGTAGAATAAAGAGGTCAACTGTCTACTATAAAAACACCCAAGAATAAATACAGTAGAATACGTGTATTTTTTATGGCAAATGAATTTATGATGGTCATAAAAGTGCTCAAAAAAACTAAGAACTTACTAACTTATTTAAAGTGAGGGTTTATTTAACTTTTGTGATCAAATTTATGTTAAATATTTTAAATTTCAAAAAGTAATATTTCTGGTTATAAGAATTCAAATTTTAAAAAGTCATAATCTTTTTTGAGGTAGCCATTGGTAATAATTTGGAGGGGGGTGCGTGTGTGTGTGTGTTTGTGTGTGCACACATGTCAGGAATGAAATTTTAGAGGCCATTCTGACTGAATTTTTTTTAAGTGATAAAAAAAAGCCTCCAACAACTCTTTACACTTTTAATTTTGATGTTGTCAGCATCTTAAAGTCCCTAAGAAAAGGATTCATTTAGTTCAGAGAACAGCTTTAAAAAAGGCCTAAAAAATCTCCATGATGGTATCAAGACAGTAGTGTCCAACATTTATTTTTAATAGAAGAGGAAGACAGTCACAGAACCCACTACTTACATTAATTTCAAAGCCACTATACTAGGATTTAAAATGCATTTTTGTTGCCATTTGTCATGTCATCAGTTTCAAAGATTAGAAAAATGATGTATACTATGCCCCAATCTTTCTGATGCTTCATTTTCTCAATGTAATGAAATGTGAAAATGGCAAGACAGTGAACTCTCTGAGCTCAAGGGACTGTGCAAAACTTCATCATAACCAACCAATAAAGCTTCTTAATGAGGAGGAATGTATGCAGGACACAGCACAGCTGAATTGTGTTCCAGGGGCTGGCAGACACATAGCAAGGAAGAACTAGGGAAATTTAAAAATAAGGTATAATCTAATTTTTACTGACTCTAAAGGGAAACTGGCACAAAAAAATTCAGGTGCTGACTGTGATAGGCTGCAGTCTATTTTTCCTAATTTTCCCAGCTGATACCTCAGTACGGATTTTAGGCTAATCAAAAACATTCATTGATAGCTAACAGACTTTATGATTAGGACAATTATCATAATGTAAAGGTAAGTCTAACATTTCAAAAAATCAGCTATGCTTTTATTTGTTCTATATTTTCCCTCTTCATATAATAATTAACATTTATATTAAGTATCTACTATGAGCACACACTGAATACATAATATTAAGCCATATAATTAGGTAATTAATTCAACTTCCTTACAATGATTTGAAATGCCAGTTTGGTAAATGTGTCCTGGCTGATTATGTTGGAAGCAATTTGATGTAATTAGCCAGCTAAGTGACTTATCTCCACCTGGCATGTTGCTACTTTCTTCATCCTACTTCAGGTACCAGTGCCAAAATGAGCTATGACTCCAGCTGCTTTGGTATTGATGCCCATACCTAGTCAGTTATAGAACATTTTGCTTCATTAGACACTGAGAAATACCTGAAATAATAGAGAAACAACTATATTGGGGGTCTTTATGCCAGAGTACCATTTATGCCAGAAGATAGGAAAAAAATCAAGAGAGCTGTCTTCTGTTTTTTAAACACAGTATTCTTGGCAGTGAGAAGCGAGTCACAATGAGGATGACTGAATAAGACACAGCATCTGAGGGGAAATGGAGAGGCAACCTATCACTAGCATATCTGATTTAGTTTTCTAGCTTTTACTATATTCCCACCCTCACAGCACGTTCTCTGCTTATCATTTCATATCTTAGTTGTACACATGAATTCAGAGCACTGAGAACTTCATTCTTACTTTCTGTCTTGAGATTCCACACGTATTATGGCTCTGTACAAGTATATACATACTATGAGGGAGTACAAAATCTTATATAAACTGACCTTTGTTGGCGAACTTCACCACGAACATTTAAATACCATATTACATAATATAATAAAAAATGTTTTACTCAAAAACATTCTCCACTTTTTCCTGTAACACCCCTGACACTTTCTACAAATCTTCTCTTATAATGCCCATATCATTCTGGGTATTGTTTTTTGTTTATTCAACTAATATTTATTAAGAACCTACTACATTTCAGGAACTATTCTAGTAGCAGTGACTAGAGCATGTACAAGGGCATATAACATTCGTGACATCATAAAGCTTAAATTTAGAGAGGGGAGGCAGACTATAAACAAATAAGTAAAATATAAAATATCAGAATGATAAATGCTATGGAACAAAATAAATCAGGATAGGGGGTACAGAATATAGGAGGAATATTTTTAAATAAAATGGTCAGGGAAGGCCTTGCCGAAAAGACATTTGAGTTAAGATCTAAAAAAAAGTGAAGGATCAAAATTTGTAAATGTGACAATTAAGTTATTAATGAGAAAATAGATTTGTGTGGCTGGAAGTGAACTACATAAAATGCTTTAATGTCGATATCAGAAATTATTAATATAATAAACCAATGCTGCTGTAATGTTTTTGACAGTAGTGTTTACTCTTAGAAGCAGATTTCATACAGCACCTATAAACTATCAATCAAATAACAATGGAAGTTTGAATTTAAGCTGCGAAATAGAGTGTAAAAAAATGACAATATGCTGTGTTCAAAATTGTAACCAAAATATAGTGTTGGAAATTAACCAAGCAAAAGGTAGCAACTTTTGAAGATAACAATGTATGATAGTTTGAAGTATGCATGCAGTATACTATTATGATACAGGTCAGTCCCTATTAGCGTAAATTTACTAGAATTTTTAGAGTCAATTTAGTTAGCTGGAAAAGCAACTATGCAACTGTGATGAATAATCAGCTCACATGTAGAAAGCTATGGGTAGCTTGGATAAGAGTGGATCTTGTGTATTGATCATTATTTAGAGCCTATTACCAAAAACATGAAAATTAGAAACTTGATAATACTTCTCTTTATTAAGAAATATTTAAAAACTTACATTAATAGACATTAATTTCCTTCTTCATTAAAAGAATTGGATAGCCTTCCATTTTATATTTAAAATCTAAAAGTATCTAAGACACAATTTTTATTTGATCATATCATTCATACAAATTATTCAGATCAAACTCATAAAAGAAGTCATAGAATAGTTCAGTAGGTCATATGAATAATTAATGATTCTTTGATAAAAAAAGACTATTCGAATGATTTATTTAGTTTTCTAAATATTGACGACACTCAAATAGCTTACTTGTTTCCTTTGGATTCATTTTATTGTTATCATTATCCTACAAAATACCTTTAATCCAGCTATCACTGTTGGTACAATTCCCTAGGTATAAAAGCAATTTAGCTTTTAAAATGTTAATCACCCATTCTTTGAATAGACACAGGATGCCTGAACATTAATTAACTTAAAGTTAGATTAGTTAATGAAAAAGTTTAATTTAACATTAACTTTAGTAATGATGAGATACTATAAAAAGTATATTCATGTATTCAATGAACAGAGACTTTAGTAGAGAGAAAAGATCCTTTCTGCCATAGCAGATTTATTAAGTCACTATAAATATTTTATAAATTTAGTTTCCAAAAAAAGAAACACTGGCTTATTATCTTCTCATTGCTCTCCTAAAAACCATACAAAGAATCAAGGAGAGTAAGGAGGGAAAGGGAGAAATTCGCAAACAATATATTCTACAAAACATGGAAATTCTGGAAACTATATGTACACATAACAAAAACACATGAGACCTGGGGAATTTGCAGGAGAAACTTGTCGCAGGGTGTCAGGGAAACTGAGGAGTTCTGGTTGGCAAGTATAAGACATTAATAGGAAATAATTTCTTAGAAGGAGAGAGCCCTGCATGGAGTAAGAGTTCAAAAAATTAATTTTTAAAAATCCCCAAGTAACTATGTATCCAAATAGAAAATAAAATCTGCATTAGTAAAATTCTTAGATATAAAAAAAAGAAGAAAAAAAACATCCTTGCGGTAAACAACCAAAAGTATACTCAGAGGTAAAGTCACAAGCATCAAAGAGGCATTATTTTAAAAATATAAAAGAAATTAATAAATATTTAAATAAAGATGACAGAAGAAATAGAATTAGTTTACAGAGAGTATCAGAATGGAAGGAGATGAAATAAAGCAGAAAATTCATAATTTATAAAATTTTAAGAAAGAAATATAATTTATAACCAAGACCAAAAACTCTGATTTCTGGCTTGTTTTGTTTTTTGTGTGTATGCGGAGTGTGGGGATGCAAGGGAAGTGTGGTAAAATAAAATACAAACTTTCTAGCAAACATAATAAAAGAAATAATAATTTTAGGCATAAAACAGAAGACAGAGAAGTTAGTTTTAAGAAATTACTTTTCATAGACCTACTAATAAATTTGAAAATATTATTGAAATGGAGAATTTTCTGAAAAATTGCCAATATTGACTCTAGAAGTAAAAAAGTAAATTCTGAATAAACTAATAAACATGGAGAAAAGGTAAATAAATTGTGAAACTTATTAAGTAACTTATTAAATTCATTACGAAATTCTTCCCTTAATGGTTTTAATTGCAGTGCAACTGCTGCTATATAAACTATCACGAGATAGAAAAAGGAAAGTTTTTACTATCATTGTAAACATACTTCTCAGATCAAAACATATTAGAGATCTCTCTCTCTTGCTAACTTTATGCAAACCTGCTTATGAATATGTAGGATTCAAAACCCTTTGGAATTGATTAAAAATCATGATAAACTAATAACTCTCTTCGACCATATAGTTATTCATAGGAATTCAAGGATGTATTAATATTAGGAAATATATTGATATCATATCATATAATTAGATTGTGTGACAATCCAATTTCTTTAATATCAACTTTGGAATTCAGAAAATTGTACACCCAAATAATGATTCTATTATTTATAAAATCCATTAATTATTTTTTTCATTCACCAGTAGCTGAGCAGCTACTAGGTAGAAAGCTCAGTACCAAAGGATTCTAAGAAGAACCATTCCATTCTATTCATGAAGAGTTAGTATTCTAGCTTTGGAAATTATAATTGAAATGCAGAATAGAATATTTACGACTATAATAAATTTTTGTCCTGGCAAAAAAATGCATAGTAGCAGAATATTTCCCATAATTATTTTTTACAGGCCATTGCTAAAGCATATCTCAGAAAAACGCATGTTAATACTTTTTAAATTGTATTGTTTCTAGAAAATAAAGGTAGCAATATTTAAATATGTTATACAATGATAATGTTTAACATCCCTAAATAAAAGGCAATTACTTGGATGCTTCAGGCAGTAACAAAATGAAAACATAGATCTTTCAAGAAAAATTATTGGTTATTCTAAATTTCTATTTGGATACAAGAAGTCTCATTCCTTCTCTAAATATGGGCCAAATTTTAGTTAAATTTTTGGAGAGAATAGGTAATCCTCAATTGCCAGGAAAAACGGAACTGGATTAGGTAAACAAAAATTACAAAAATAAAGTTGGAGAATGAGGTGTTGATAATTCAGATAATTGGTCCCGAAGTACTTTTTATTTGTTAATTAATTACAAACATAAATTTTGAAAAAAAATTTTTATTGAGCACTTATTTTGTATGCAATGGGAGGAATACGTGAAAGAACAAGAACAGTCTGTCCAATCACATTTTATAATTTAAAGTCTTCAACATTTGTTGAAGTGCAGATCTCTGGGATAAATTATCTTCAGTTTTTTAATTCTTTTTTGTTGTTGCTGTTCTGATTAGGTGTTTTCTGCTATCTGATCTTCTAAATTGCTCTATCTAATCTACTCTAAATTCCTCCTAAAGTATTCCTCATTTCAGTTATTGTATTCTTTATTTCTGACTGGTTCTTTTTTATGTTTTCTATCTCTTTGTTAAAGTTCTCACTAAGTTCATCTATCCTTCTCTTAAGTTAATTGAGCATCCTTATAACCAGTGTTTTGAACTCTACATCTGGTAAATTGCTTTAGCAGGGTTCTGGTGCCTGCCCAGTCTGCCCTTTGGTGTGTTGTCCTCAGATTTAGCCTCACGTGGTGCTCTGGCTCAGTCTGAAGCCAGCCACTGGGTGTTCCAGCCCCATGGCCTCCTGGGAGGTGTCTTGCCACAAGCCAAGTTCAGTCAAAGCCTGTGTTCTTCCTAGGGACACCTTGCAGGAGCCACAAAGCAATCCACAGATGGCCACCACCCAGGCTGGGCTTAACGGTTCCTACAGAGGCCTACCATGAACTGAGGCTAGCTGTTGCTAGTGCCAGGCTTAGGGCTGCTCAGTGAGAGGTACAGGGCACATCAAGGCTGGATGCTGCTTGTTTAGGTTTTGTGAACCTTTGAGAGATTTTAGGAAAGCATCAACCAAGACAAGGCCATTTCGATGGAAAAGCTACCGAAGTAGCTTGTGTAGAACTGCGAGTTGGGATGGGGTTGGGAGGGTCTTAGGGTATCACCAGGGCGAGGTGGCCAGTACTGATGGAGAATCAGTTATAGTAGCATCCGCCTGCATGTAGGAGTGGGGGTGCTCAAAAAGGAAATGATGGATTCTATCAGCACTTCTGTTTGGGAGAAAGCTGCCCCTCCAATCCTTCCCCTAGAGCTGGACGATTCAATTCTTCCCTGTATTCCCCTGGCTTTTTGAGCAGCTGCCCCAGTGTGTAGCTCAGAGTGAGTGAGCCCATCAGTGAATAAGTCTGTGTGCAAACCCTTAAAGAGGAATTTCAGCCACCTTCTGTCTTATCAGCCACAATCTCTGCTGTTTTTCAGAGCTAGATGTTGTGGGGACTTCTTTCCCTAGCACTGGAATCTTGGGCTGGGGAACCTGGTGTGGGTCTGGGACTCCTCGCTCTTCTGGGGCACCTCCGCAACTGAGATATCCCTCCTGATTTTTAACCACTACATGCAAGTGTAGGACCAGCCCATTCTGCACCTCTATCCCTCCTATCTGTCTCAAGGTGGCCTCTTTTGTATGTCTTTAGTTGTGGGATTTCTGTTTAACTAGACTTCAGGCAATTCTCAATGATGATTGTTCTGTAGTTTAGTTGTAATTTTTGATGTGCTCGTGAGAGGAGGCATGCACAGAGTTTACCTGTTCTTCCACCTTGACTGGAAAACCCCTGATTTTTTTTTTGTTATTTACCAAATTTGTGAAAAAAAATCCTCTAAATATTTTCTGCCTTATTCTCTGTCTCTTCTCTTTCTAGAACTCCATTCAAATGTATATCAGACCACCTTTTTTAAAAGTTACAGTTGCTGAATGTCTGCTCATTTTTTTTTTTGCAATTTTTTCCCTATCTTCACATTGGATAATTTCAATTACGCTAAAGTTTACTGACACTCTTTTGTTATATCCAATCTGCTGTTAATCTCATTGAACATATTTAAAATAGCTCTTTTAAAACTTTTGTCTACCATTTTCAATATCTCGGCCATCTCAGAGGTTTTCCCGTTGAATACTTTTTAAAAATGTCTTGACCATGAGTTATATTTTCCTGCTTCTTTGACGTCTAGTACTTTTTATTACATGCTAGACATTATAGAGGAAATTTGTAGAAACTACGTATTCTGTTAATTTACTCCGAAAGTGTTTCTTTTTATTCTAACAGACAGTTAAATTATCGATCATTCTCTTTGACCTTGTGGAGGCTTGGTTTAATAATTTGCTACACTATTTAACATCTTAAATTTATCTTTTTAATAATTTGTGTTTCACTAAATCTGGCTGAGATATAGTTGGGAGCAAATACAACAACAACAACAACAACAACAACAAAAATGACAGAAAGCAAAATACTAATGAATTCAAACACTTTTAGAAGGTATATTTAAACAGAAAGAGAAAAAAGAAGAAAGCAAGCCTGCTGCCTTCCTATTGTCCATAGGATTAAATATAATCTCCTGAGGTTAAGATACATCCCCCTTCATAGTCATATCCTAGTTTTCTCATTTCTGCTATATTCTTCTAACACCTAGCAATAGAACCTAACTTTGTTCAAGACTCAGAGCTTTTGCAAATGCAGTTTTCTATATTAGGAATATTCTTGTAGCTAATATATTTTAAATACTGCTCCAATATTACTCATAAAACCTGTCCTATTTCTATCAGTCAAGGTTATGTCCTGCATCCTGAGACCTTCCACTATACTTCTTTTCAAGTCTCTATTAGAAATTTTATCTCAACATGTTACTTCTCTAGAAGAATTGTTGAGCATTCATTCATTTATTCGATGCAAAATGTACCAGGCCTTGGTCTGGGTGCTCAGGACACAGTAACGAAAACAGTACAAATTATTTCTGGCCTCAAAGTTTAGTGGATCTTTTCCCTCAATTTTACCTTGAGAAGCAGTACTAGACAGTGGTTAAGGTAAAGGACTTTGGAACCAGACAGCATTATTTGAAGCCCATCTCTACTATTTATGAGCTGTGTACACTTGAACAAATTACTTAATTCATCTCTGTATCATTTTCACCATTTGTTAACCGTAGATAATATTTCGTAGGTTTCTTGTGGGATATAAAATGAATTAAAACATATTAAACATTTAGAATGGTACTTGGCATATTAGAACTCAATAAATATTTTATATTATTAATTTTATCTCTTATACTTAGTGTGATGTCTAAATCATAGTAGGTACAGACCGTATACTGTTCGATGAATAAATAAATGAATGAATATCTATGCTTCTGGATAAAAAAAATGCATATCATATATTGAAGAAAGTTTATATTGCTTCTCTGTTTTCTAACTATGTTTAATGTAAAAATTTCTGGCTAAGAAATGTTACAAGTGAGTTTGTTAATGCAATAACTGTATTTGCCCCTTCCCTACCACTACTTTCATTTGCTTGTTCATTCGTTCAACCATTTTTTTATGTTCTTCATTAAAATAAAAAAAAGTGAGTTTCTTATATGTACTTAATTACATACAATAAAATTAGCATACATTGAGTACACAAGGGAATTAAACGAATCACACGTTTTAAAGCATACATCGACTGCTTGGCAAATGTTCATTTGAATTGTATGAAATTGCCAATATTTTAGTGGTTTTGATTATTCAAATGGAAATTTAGATACATGTCTCAAAATAATAGCAGATAATAAAACATATATTCTGTGTATCAGAATAATATGGCAGTTCAGAAGAGGGGTAACCTTTCAACTCAGAAGACCAAATACAATTTTACTAAAAGAGAGAATTGGAATAGATTTGAAGAAAAGGTAGAAGAGAGTCAAATGGTTCAAAGCAGTGATTCTCAAAGTATGGTCCCACAATTTTAGATGAGCATAGAAAATAATGACCAAAATACAGTTAACCTGAAAGAATAGCGATCAGATATTTTTAAAACAGTTATTTATTTTATTTTATTTTATTTATTTTATTTACTTTTCCCAGATATTTCACTTTCTGAAGTTGGAAGTTTGAGGAAAATTGTTCAAGACTGAGAATCTCTAACTAATGAAGTAAACATTTTTATAATTAGTTAAATTTTACAGATCTAATAATTTCTTAGATCTAATTTTAAATATTTAAGTCTATGTACTGTATAATATTTCCCCTGGGTAATTTTTACTTAATATAACATAAAATTCCAAGTGACTAAGCTGGTTTTCAATTTTTTATTGTATAGCACTGTTAAGTTCTCTGTTAAGTCAGAAAATTTTAACTTTATTTTTTGATCTACTTAGACATTGATTTAGTGAAATGCAACAACGTGCATTTCAGGAGTCAAGTCTTTGTTCAAAATAATTCATTTAATGAATAGAAGGGTACCAGAGCTGCAAGACACTCAATACATAAAGCACTGCATAAAATTAAAAACATTATGTGAATTTAAAAGAACTATTTTCAGTAAAGTTTCATGCTTTAAAGTGCAAGTAATTTAAACTCTAATTAAAGATAAGCTGTTGCTATTTCTTACTTGAAGGCTTGAGTTTATGCTTTTTTAAGATGAAAATTTCAAATGATGTGTGTGTATAATTTATGATAACTCCACTTAGCCAAGAGAGAATTTTGACTAGATTTTATGTAAATTTGTATGTTTTTAATACTGATAACGCTATTTCAGTATCTTCACATGACATAAAAATAAGCAAAATAGCTACTCAGTTTTTGAACAAATTATCATATTACTACTAAAACAATATGTTTTGTCTAAAGTATTTATTCAGAAATTACTCCAATATGCTAACTAATCCAAACATTATTCTCTTACAGATATCAGTTTCATTCCTGAAGCAATTATAACTAAAAATAAATATGTAAGGAGACAATGGTATTTTAATGTTGTGGAATCACCTCTGAATTGAGATTTAGGTCTTTGTTTGTCACCTGGGAAATGAGGGGTATAAATTACAATGTCTTTATCTGCTCTAAAGTTCATCTAATGTTAGATTCACAAAGAATTCTAAAACTATTATAACAATGGCTTAATGGAAAATGCAAAGGGTTTGCAAGAAGATAATTTATGTATATTGTCTTTTTCTTTCCCATACGTTAATCTCAGTCTGTACACATCTCTTGTGTTTAGAAAAAAAAAAATCTTTTATACACATAGGAGAGATATTTGTTTACCAAAACCCTTCCAAAGACAGTAGAAAGGAGATATAACTCTTCTCTGCATTTGAATAACCTATATAAAAGGATTAAAAATATAGTCTTTAATTTCGATTAAAGTATTTATTTTTTAGTAGATCTCACTTGCAAAGTAAATATGATTTTACAGAATTGGTCATATGCAAATCTGTGAAGAATATATGGGAAGACATCTTCCTGCATCCTGAGCATTTAATCTTCATGCTAGGCTTCTCCTTCCATTACCCTGATACCTTTTCTAACCTCGCAGTTGCTCTTTTACTTCACCAATACTGAGACTAGTTTCCAACTGATTCTTCCCTACAAGGCGAGTGGTCAACAGTTTAAGATATGACCCTACCCAGAGAAATACATGGATTTTAATAGCAAAGACCCAAAGGAGTAGATACCTAAGTGATGAAAAAATCAATATTATAGTATATTTAAGCGAAGTTCTCTCTCATCAGACCACCAATCAGATACTTCCAGAGAAAGCTAGTCATATATTTGCATCTCTGTATTAAATATTTACAGATCTACTTCCTTGGGTTTTAGCAAAAAATTAACACTCATATTGCCATAAGAAATAAATGGTTTACAAGTTTAAAGTTATGGATAATGAGAGAACTGAGGTCTAGAGAAAGGCCACCAAAAAGATATTTGGCAGTAAGAAGAAAGAGCATTTGTTATGCCAATTGAGCATTAATAGGAACCTACCAGGCATAAAGAAGGGCAAAGCATTGAAAGGCACAAGAGAGGCAGCCTTCTGTTGGGCTTCAGAGTGAACACTTTATATCTGGTATGTGAAATACTGTTGATACTCATCAAGATGTAATACATATCTCAGAATATTCAGCTTATACTTGTGGAAGGCTGTCCTTGTCTGACTACGCATACTCTCCATTTGATTCCTCACTAACTCCTCCAGTAACTTCTTACACCCTTTCAAGAGTACCCAAAACAAAGTAAGAGAATGAAAACACCGATCAACCAACAAACATACTCAGGTGGACAATTTTTATTTGCCTGACTTTTCCATTGCTTTATGGAATGGTGTAAGTGAAAGTCTTATTTCTTTATACTTGATAAAAATAAATATATCTTAGCGTGGTTAGACAAAAAGATGATATAGTATTTCTAAGGCTAGTTTTAAATAAGTAAAACTTTTGTACAATTGTAAGTGTTGGTAATGAGTAAAAGCTACCTAAGAAATAATAAGGAAAATGCAAGTCAAAATTCCCAAACATTTAGTTTAGTACTTCCATTTCACAAAGTCATGAATTATTCCCAATATTTATAAAAAATATTTAAAAAGTACGTGTATTTTATATACTCATTGTTAAACTGTATCATAACAAATTCCATATTTCCTCAAATTCAGATATATTTGCTAACATATATTGAAGTGTCTTCAGAGTTATTCAGAAATATATATCCATATAAAGGACAAATAGTCAAAAACATATAGTTTAGGTACAAGCTGTGAAAATCCAGATTTACTTGTATTTTCCACATTATATTGGGATGTTTTGACACTATAAAATATAAATAAAAAACTAGTTTTTATTTTTATTATGAAACATCTCTACATTATGCCACATTCATGGCTTATTGACGGAATGGTTAGGTAAGCAATTGGTGACTGTATTGCAGTGGATAGAGTAACATGTGAAAAAGTATTCAGTCCTTTAAAACTTTTTACTAGTTCTTTGACTTTAGTTACTGAGTCTTCAGTAGCAAAATTTATAGAAACAAAAAACTTTTAAGAAAAATGTATTTAAAAGACACAAAATAGAAACAAGAACTCTTTAACTGATTATTGGTTATGGTTGATTGGTTATGAGAAAGATATAGGAAAATATCAAATATATCAATTACATACAGTTGTTAAACTTACCTAACAGCTTCAAAAGAATTTATGTCAATAATTAACTTATTCTATCATTGGTAGTTGAGTGGGAATTGGAACTGCAGAAACCTGGACTGAGAATACAGTACAGCAAACACAAGAAAGACAGGATAAATGCCAGAAAAAAATTATTTAAGAAAGAATATTTACAGATGACCTAGTAAAAGGTTCTGTGTACATTTAGCAAGATAGCTGAATTCAAAGTTAATATGCAAAAAATAAATTTTATTTCTATACACTGAAAACAAGAATTAGAAAATAACAATAACACTAATAATATTTATAACAGCACAAAAAATATAACTCCTAGGAATAAATCTTCCAGTAGATGTGCTAAACCTTTATAGGGCAAACTATAAAATATGGTTGAGAAAAGTTTAAAATGGCATAAATAAATAGAGAGAATGAATGTTCCTGGATTGGAAGACTTAACTACTTTGCACTACTTTGCAAAATTTAAAAATGAGCCCTAATGATTGATACCCTTGTATAATCTCCTCTCCTTTTGACTGTGAGCAGGCCCTTTAACTTGTTTCTAACCCATAGAACAAGGGTCCCCAGGCCCCATAGAACAGAGGTAACTGTCTGTGGCCTGTTAGAAACCAGGCTTCACAGCAGGAGACAAATGGAGGGCTAGCTAGAGAAGCTTCATCTGTATTTATAGCCATTCTCCAGCATGAGCATCACTGCCTCAGATCGTCAGGCATTAGATTCTCATAGGACCACCGGTCCCTGGTGCCAAAAAGGTTGGGGACTGCTGCTATAGAATGTGGCAAAGGCGAAGGGAATTTATAGATATTATTAAGGTCCCTAATTAGTTGAAGTTAAGGAAAAGGGCAATTATCCTGGGTGGGCCCAACTAATCACATGAGCCTTTCAAAGGCAGTTTAGAAGCAAAGAAGAAAGTCAGAGAAGAAGCAAGCTTCCATGAGTTCTTCATAGTCAGGGACCAAATACTGATTCCTGACCTCTGAGGGCCCCTGAGGCAGATTTAAAGTAGAGAGAGACCCAGGACTCAGGTTAATGGAGAACAATCACATAACCAGAGTTGGTAAGGACCTATATGACAATTAACATTTTAAATGTAAGGGTCAAGGTGAATGCCATACCCACAATGATCCAGCCTACAATCAGCTTTAGAATTCACCCTGCACAGACAGTCCAGGAGATCCTAGAGCTTCTCTTGTGTGTGATGACTGTATTCACTTCCACATGCTGCATGCCTTTGACCCCTGCTCATCAGCCCCTCTGACAACCAAGCCTTGGGCTATCAGCGACTCCACCAGTCAAACAATTTGTATTCCCAGAAGTCCATATTGTCCCTCAGGGACTTGTATTGACAACACAGACAAGTAGACACTATATGAACCTCACCACTGGCATCTTGCCATCTACCTCCAGCCTCAGGGCCTCAGCTGCATTAAAGGAAACAATCAGAAAATCTCAGTTCAAGCCTACAAGACACAGGTGAATTTCACATTTGAGTTGCTCCAGAATGCTGACACAAACCTGGGGCCAGTTTCTAACCTGCATGAACTGTGAGGTCAAAGATCTAGTTGGATTAACCAAGGTCAATGTCGATAAAACTTTTGGTGAAAACAGCATTGTAATACATTGTCCACCCACCTTGCTCACTCCTATACTCATCCACGAACAGGGCCGGGGGTAAGGGAGAGCAGCAGGAATCTGGTTCTCCCTTCTCCCAAGGTCTCCTATCCTTGACTGACCACTTTCATCCCTCTTATCTTAGAAGGTATCTGGGTTTTCTGTCTTTTGCCAGTTAACTACTTCTCCCTCTGGAACTGACTTACAAAATGTAGATCTGAAAAATCTCAATCAAGTTTTACCTGCTGGAAATGTTCAATTTAGGGTTGCCTTCTCCAGAGTTTTTATATTTCTTCTTGCCGTTATTTCCTTTCCTCCTCCCCCCTACCTTTTCTTGTATTAATTAGTTATCTATTAACCTCTCCTTTTCTGCCTCACATACCTTTTCTACTCTACAATTTATTGTACATCTGGAGTAGGACACAGTCAAACTGTGATGCCACCATAATTTTCACAATTAGTTAAGTGATCTTTGCAAAATAAGTAAATAAATAAAAGGAACAAATGCTCGGAAAAGAATCCTAAGTCTCAGATCAGACCAGACTCTGCCAACGATGTGACTGCAGTCTTGTGAGCCTTGGTGCAAGGCAGAGAACCCAGACAAACCATGACCAGACTTTGGAAAATTAAATAATTAATGAGTGTTATTTTAATTTCCAAAATTTGTGGTAATTTGTTATGCAATGATAGAAAACTAAAACTCTAAAGATTTTATACCTCATCTAACTTAATCTATAGATAAAAAAAAAAACCAATCAAAATCTCAGCATTTTTTTTTTTAATGAAAGCAAGATAATCCTAAAATTTCTATGAAAATGCAAAGGATTTATATGAGTCAAGGAAATCTTGAAGAAGAATAAAGCTAGATTATTTATGTTACTAGATTCAAGACTTATTATGAAGCTATAGTAATTGTGAATGTGTGATATTGGCATAAGTATAGACATAAATTAAGGAAACACAACAGGGAGTTCAGGGGTGGATCTGCACGTATTTGATCATCAGATTTGTGATAAGAACGACGCTGGAGTTTGTTTTATGAAGCTGATTTTTTTCAATAAATGATGCTGAGTCAGTTGGATATTCATAAACAATATGAATGAAATTGATAATAACGGGTCTTATTTTTTCTTTTACTCTACCTGTTAATATTCTTGGTAGACATTACAGATATCAACTAGTTAGCTTCTTGAAAAAAAATCTGTGGTTCTTCATGTTAATGAATAAAACTGTGGTGTTCTTCAGAGTAGTGGAGAGAAAGGTCAAGCATGCTAAGAAGAGAGGAAGCCCTCAGGCAGCTCCTGACCAGGACTCAGAGTATAAATTACATTCTATGAAAAAATGTGAAGAGATGTCTATAGACATTTGTTTAGGGAACTACTTATGCATATGAGTCCTTAGTTTGGTTTTGTTTTATTTTGATATTCTCTTTTGCTTCTTTGCTTGTAGAAATAACATTAGAAAAATAATAAGCATAATGACAGAATACTTCCAGACAGCAATGTCCTATTACTCCAGTATCCTATAATGCTTGTTAATTATCTTGTCTACTCTCTCTGAGTATAAAAATTTTAATTACAATTTCTGATAAAAGTCCCTAGTCCCATATAACATCATAATATTAGGAGGGTTTCTTTGACTCAAATTATAAGAAATTGAGTGGCATTGATTCAACTCACACTTCAGAATAAAACCAAGTATGCTATGCAGTTACACACAGTTAAATAACTATAAATAATTCATAAATTTCCTATGCTCATCACTAAAGCACTTGTTCAGACCCTTATACAGAAAGCTAAGGAACTGTTTCTATGAAGTGTTTTTTGTTTTTCCTTTGTTCAGCCTCTGCTGATCTCTGCATATCTCAACTAATTTGGGATTGCTCTAATCCCACTAACCGCTGATGCAACAGTGCTTCTTTTTATCAGGGACATTATTACTAATAGCAAAAACTGATCAGCCTATGATACATTTTTATCTTTTCGCCTCTCTCTACTTCTTCCTTGTTATAAACTATAAGATTCTCCTTCCTAGCTGAATGAATCATTTATGGACATTTAACCCTAACTGGGCCGATCAGATTCTCTCTTCCAGGAACTTGAAACTATAATTCAGAGACAGGTGGGCAGTCTTTGTGTGTACATGAGTATGAAGCTGTAAACTCAAGAATTGTGGGGCTGCTGTGCACGGTGACTTATCACATAGCAACGGGTATGGGTGTGTGTGCGTGCGCATGTGTGTGTGTGTTGGGGAATGGCAATAAGCATTTTTTTGTTGTAGTGATTTATTAAAACTATAACAATAACTCCTTGAAACACAGATTGCTATAAAAGATAAGCTTACCCAATGGTTCATATTAATGTGTGCTACAAAGGACCATAACAATCCTTCACAATGGATATCGCTATTTTGCGGATTAAAAGAATTAATACATATAAAAATTTACAACAGTCTCTGGAAAATAATAGGCACTTATAAATTTTAGCTATTATTATCATTATGAAAAGCTAGGTTTGGTAAAGTGACATAGAATCTCTTACAATAATAAAAAAAAGAGGTGTGGGAAAGGGAAAGGGAAAGTGAAGAAAAGAGGAAGGATATGTTTCTCAGAATAGGTGAAAACTGCCTTGCAAGTTCACAAGAGTGTGGTCAGAATAGGAAATAAAACCACATAAGTGGCTCAGTTCTGATGAGGATAGTTGAACAATTGAAATGAGGAGTTCTTCCCTTAAATTTTCTAAAACGTGTTTTTAAAAATGCACTCATTTTCTTTTAATCCTTTTAAGTATTCAGACAAAATTGGTGTATTTGAAAGCGTATCACACATACATGTAGCTTGAGAAACAATGAATTAGTTAATGAAATTACTCTACTGTGGTTTTTATTGCCAAATCAACCATTTCTGAATGATAAATTTAATTTATAAATATTTTTTATGGAAAAAAAAATGAGGGAGGGTAAGAGCAAAGAATTGTTTGAATCAAGTTATATATTTTGGCTCTCTGTAGAAGCCAAATTCAGCACATAAAATAACAACAGTCTAATTCAGTCATGTAAAATAAGTATCCTAGAAAAATTATTACTAAGGTATTATATATAATTTTGCCTTCTATATTTTAAGTTTTCTGCTAGTAAAATCATCAAATAAAATGAAAATAAAGTACTAAAAGCATTAGAATATTATCATTTATATATTTTTTACTGTGTGTCAGAAGCTCTGCTAAGCATGTTATATAGATTATTTCTTTCAATTCTTCAACCATGCTATAAAAAAGAATCTGAGGACATTAATTTTGGCATTCCAAGATACCATTCCTATCTCTTTCTTCACTACTCCAAGCAAAGTGAAATCACCATGTGGTCTATTTAAGACTGAGCCTCCCCCAGATCAATGCATTGGCCTAAATCACCAAGAGTACTCCTTCCCATTCTTCCCGCTGTAGAAATAATTTTAAAGAGTAGACAGGGGCAGCTAAGATAATTAAACCTAGATGAATCTTGAAGGACTTGTATTTGATGACTGCGAGAACATAAAGGCTCTCTTACTCTGGACGAAATAGTGTGAGGTGGGAGGCTCACAACTAAAGCAACCATCTGGCTATCCTGGAGTAAGCCATCATGGGCACAAAAACCTTAGAAAAACGAAGCCAGAACTGTGACCAAAGCCTTCTTGAAAACTTTGAACTCTCAAATTATGTGAGCTGCTGAATTTTTTTTTCGCCTCTTTAATTCCCCTCCACTCTTCCCTTCCACCAACCCCTTCCACCCTGACCTATGGATGTTGCCTTTCCCTCTTAAGAACTGGATCTCTGAAGGCAGAGCGTCTCCTCTCAGAGGCACCCGGCGCGCACCTGGGACTCGAAACCAGGACCTTTTGCACGCAAAGCAGACTCACTAATCACTACACTAGGGAGCCACCCCTAAATTTTGGTTTTTAAGTTTGTTTTGAATACTTTTGTGAAACTTATAATTAAGCATTCTAAAAGATTCACCCCAAATCTTCCCCTGGCAGATCTCTCTGACTATGTTGAAGGCATCTCCATCCTTCCACTAGCTCAGACCAAACTTCCCCTAGACTCCATGTTAATCTATCAAGAGTTCTTGTTGGCTCTACCTGCAGAAATATTAAGAATCTGCCCACTACTCACCTCCACCATCATCACCACCCTGCCCTAAGCACTGTTCTCCCTGCTTTATTCCTCGCCTCCTCTTCCTATGGTCTTTATTAACACCAAAGCTAGAGAAATCTCTTTAAAATGTCACTCAAATCACGGCCCTCCTCTACTTAAAATATATATATATATTTTATATGTATATATAATATATATAAAATATATATATTATATATATATACACATATATATGTAAGGGGGATATATATATATGCATATATATATATGTAAGGGGGATAGATATATATATATCAGATATATATATATATGTAAGGGGGATATATCTATATATATAGATATATCCCCCTTACATACATGGGGAGAATTAGATTCAGAAATGTTATGTCATTGTCTAAGGTAATATTTTCTAGAACTAGAATTTGAATTCTGGAAGTCAGAACTCCAGAGCCATGGCATTTAAATGGTAAGATCGATGGCCTTTCTAAATGATGACTGAAAACATGGCATTCACTGTCAGTACATTCAAGGAATTTTAAATAAGTGTTTATTATTTCTTCACATAACTGAAAAGATTTTGATGATGAGTTTTTTGTTTCGTTTTCACTTAATTTTTTGGCAAAGTGAAAGAAAATAATGAGATAGTTATTTGACGTTTTGGAATCCAAATAATTGGATTTCTCTTTTAAAAAAAAAGGAATTGTGGGAGTATGAATAATCACAATAATTCTTCCAGTTCTCTAATTTGGAATCATTGTTGGGCTCTTGAACACTTTACTTAGGGTAGTTGGAAGAGTAGGAGTATAGGGGATTAGAAGTTTGGAGGCCTTTGATTAAATTCTCCAAGTCTCTGATGAGCTCTGTGATATCGGTCAGTCTTTAAACCTCAGTGTCCTCTTCTATAAAAATTAGTTAATAATATTTCCTTCACTGGCTTGTTGAACAGATGAAATGTGATAATAGAACCATGACTGGCAGAAAATAATCCCTCAATAAATTATATCTAAACCATATAAAATATTTTTATAAATTCTATAGCACTATAGGGCCTATTAATAGTGGTATCTAATATTTTAAAATTTTCCAAGAAATTGTTTCCCTTAGATAAATGATGTCAATACATTCATTTCTCCTCTACAACATAGAAGAGCACTAGGAGTATATGCATGGTTTTATTGGATGCATTTGCACAACCTATCAGCCTTAGTCAAAAATCCCGTTTATTTCTTGTTGCATGATGAGTTGGAGAAGATACTGACTTTATAGTCATAAAGATTATAAAGTTAGAATCTTGACCCTGACACCATATCATGAAAATTGATGCTAACTTCTTTCAAGTTATTTGGTGAAAAGGAAAAACACTTTTTAAAAATGAAATAAATGAGTGGATTACAAGAGACAGCATCAACCATAATAACAATATAAATAATATATGTGAAATGTCTACAAAAATTAGTCATTACTTTAATATTCACTTATATTTGTCTCTTTCCTATCTCCTTCCTCATTATCACCTGAACGTCATCACATCAGAGTATTCTTTTATGTATGGAGGAACCAGCACCTTTCCACTTTAATGACTAAAATTTATTCTCTTTGAAATCTGAGGAAATTGGGAAGTTTAGAGAATACCCATCAAAAAGTGCTGAATGTAGTTTAAAGGAAGGCTTAAACCTAATTCAAAGGATATTTCACCGCTGTTTTAGACAAGTTAATGAAATCCTTCTAAATATTAGAAAATATTGCTTCAAAAATATCCCCTGGCTTAGGAAATGTAGGGTCCTTCGAAAGTCTTTTGTTTAATTTTTACTGTAAAATAACCACCAAATTTTTTACAAACATTAGACTGTCATAATTCCATGTATGTTGTTGCACATACACAGATACACACAGAAACCATACATGAAATAATATATTTAAATTATACGGATTCAAAATCTTTGTCTTTTTATTTATATATATATTGGAATTTTTAATCTGATAAGCATGAATTGCATTAGTTCTCCATTTTTCATGCACCTCATAGATCAACTTTAAAATTTACTCTTTTAAACTAACTTTGGTTGCTATCTCAATAGACTAGTACTACATAGCATATATTAAATATGTAAAAAAAAAAAGTGCTTTATAATCCATTATCTTCGCCATAGTAAATTAAGGGTCTCTTTCAAAGAAAAAGAATGTCTGTGTAGAATGCTAATAAGTTAAATGCTTATTTTTATGACATCTTATTTTTATTACAAACGAGAATGGTTCTTTAAAAAAGAAGAAGGAAAAAGAGCAGCAGAACAAAGCAATAGTCTAAAATAAAATCTGAGCAGGTGCAGAGTAACACAATGTTCAAGGTAAAGTAATGACAACCTCTCTCTTTGGGCATTTGTTGTTTCTATGTTTAGCATTAGTGTCTGTAGGAGATTAACTTATATAAAGTAAACCGAATTGGAAGTAAAAGCCTCTCTAAAGGAGATGTATATTGTATAGGGACTATCTATTATCCTGTGCTCCCAAGACTGGTTCTAACAAGGAACTAAATTAGTATGCAGGCACTTGTGTTATATTCCTTTTCCAGTTTTTGTTCTTGGAATGAGGTATCCCCATGAAACTCATTAAACCTCCTATTTCTGCAGCTGACACTCTACTCAGGCATGAATAATCTAAAAGGTAAACAGAAAGTTGATATAAATATGCAGGCATTTTTGATGAAACATTAATTAATAGGTAACTAAGAAACTGAAAGTGACTGATCGGCACAAAAATTTTTTTTTTAACTTTTATTATGTTTAGTTAAGAGAAACTCTGAGTTTTAAATGCTTGTCGAAATGCATGTTAGAATTCTTTAAAATTGTCAAGTGCTCATACAGATATAAGATATCATTAATATGATAAATAAGCATGGGAATGAGAAAATTCAAATGATATGAATAATTATAAATTTTTTTCCTCGATCATCTTTAAGATAATATCTTACAACATAATAATGGAGGGAAATGAATCATTATTTAATAAGTTCTTTGGTGAGATCTGCTTATCACACTGAAAGAAATAAGCCGGGCTTTATGAATCATGCAAACTCAGAAAATAGATCATCCACTTTGAACAAGTAATTGTGTAATATATCTTAAGTAAACAAATTGTAAAACAAAATCTTTGTAAAACGACTACTGATAGAACAATTAACACCTATCAAATTGGCACAAATTAATGTTTGATGACACTTGTAAGGAAGTAGAACTCACACTTTACCAGTGATAGTGTCAATTTGAAAATTTTCTTTGGAGAATAATTTGTCAATAGCTAGTAAATACAAAAATGAGCAGTACTTCTAGGTGCTGCCTTAGAGGAAAAGTGCTCATGTGCACAAGAATGCCACTGGAGCTATTGTTTCTATTAGTGAAAAATTGGTTCCAATGTGACTATTGCTACAGCAAAAATAAATTATTAGAACCATACCTCACATCATACCTAAAATCAATTCCACATGGATTAAAGACAAATATAACAGCACAACGTTATAAAATGTTAAAGAATGTGTAGGGCATTTATTTTTCTTATTGGAACAGGAGAGAGGAAAAAAAGCACAAAAACATAACACCACAAGCCATATATAAAAACGTGTTAAAATATATTCTACATTAAGATAGCAAGTGTTATTTCAAAAAGAGACACTGAAATCTAAAAAGACATTTTAAACTTTAAAATGATGCTCTACACTGTATATAGCAGAGTACTGTTTTCAGAATAAATAAAAGATTTATTATGATGTGAGCAGGTAATTCAGAGAAAATATGATAAAAATCATATTGAAAATGCTAGACCGTATTAATAATGACAGATAAAAATTTAAATAATATTTTGATACCATTTCACACATGATAGATTGGCAAAATTGAAACACTCTGACAATAAAAATGTGGGTAAATATATGTAGAAGCGTTGATTCTCCTAAAATATTGGTGTGAGTGTAAACTAGCATCACCATTTTAGATAGCAACTGGGCAAAATTTAGTAAATTTAAAGATGTGCACGCACTTTGATGAAGCAATTTCACATCTAAGCATATACCTCAGTGAAACTCTAGCACATATGTTCTAAGTTACAGGCACAAAAAATTTATAAGAGCATTTAAAAATAAAATCTGTTGTGTTTTTTCTTTTTGAATTCTGTTATCTTATTTCTGAGTTTTTCGAAGTCTGATTTTATGTGGCATTTTTATGTATTTATTTTTTAAGTAACTTTGTTGATACCTTCTAGTTCATTTTGAAATAATAGGTATGGTTTTAATATATTTGTTTATTTGCCTGTTTATCTATCTGTCTATCTATCTGTCTATCATCTATCATCTATCTATCTATCTATCTATCTATCTATCTATCTATCTATCTATCTATCTATCTATCTACCTATCATCATCATCTATTTAGAGCACGTCTTTTCTGAGATCCTTTTACTGTATGGGTGTGCTTTGTTCTTTATTCTCTTTTTACTTAGGAGATTCAACCTTAATATTTTTATCTTGCTCATTTTTGTGTAGAATTAGTTTTCTTGAACTTTTAAAGGTAGATTTGATTCAGCTATGTTCTCCAGTTTCACAGAGCTCTCTCTTCTATAGCTTCTTGTAATAGCTTGCTCCTTGATATTCCTGGCTCTGCTCTCTTCCCCACTTTTACCTGAACATCCCTTTTCCTTCTTCTCTGTTACCTATGTCATGCTAAATTTGGATTCCACTCCCAAAAGTAACTCCCTGGAGTCCTGCCTTGAAAGTTGGCCTTGGCAGGTCAGTTACAAGCCTTCTTAGGGCTTTATTACTCAAAATCCTTGTATTTGCCTACTTTGAGAACATGCCAAAACTCCCCAGTGTCAGTTCTATATGTTGCTATCTCTCAGTACTCTCTAGTGAACATCTGTTTGTTATTAAAGTGTTCTCTTCTCATGCCCATCTGTGGCCCCATTGCTTTCCTCTACTTTCCCTCTCCTGGTGGCCTCTCCCTCACACATAAACACACTGATGCATGTACATCTGTTATTTATTTCTTACTCTTGTAGCCTTTTATTTATATTGCATTATCTCTCTCACAGAGCCCTTGCTGTGGAAGAAGCCAGCTACCATATCGTGAGCTGCCCCATGGAGAGGCTCACCTGGCAAGGAAGTAAGGAAAGCCTCCAGTCAACAGTTTGTGAGGAGCTGAGAGCCTCAGTTTAAAAGTCTCTAAGAAACTGAATATTGACGATAGCCATGAGAATGAGCTTAAAAGCAGATCCTGTACCAATCAAGCCTTCAATGAGGACACAGACCAAGTCAGTCCTTGATTATAGCCTTGCAATACTTACTGAGGTAAGCAATCTAGCTAAACTGTTCCTGGATACTTGGCCCATAGAAAATTTGAAATTATAAGTATTTATCAATCAAAGCTGCTAGCTTGTTATGTTGTAGTAGATAACTAATATAATGCATGTACAAAATTATGTACATGTATGTTATATATGGCTGCACTATTTATAATTGCTAAGAAATGGAGACAAATGTACATCAATAGAATAGTAGTTAAATATGTGAAGTTTTGTTCATAAAATGGAACATGATGCTACACTAAGAAAAGATAAAGGATGCTTTTTGTGTTGATATGAAAAGAGAATTGATATATTATTAAGTAAAAAAAAAGCAATATACAAAACACTGCATACCATGCTACCATTTATTTATGCATTTAAAACATTTCTGGAAGGATACTCATGGATACTCATCCAGAGGTACCTATTTCGGGAGACTGAGGTGGGTGGATGGAAACTGGGTGGCTAAAGTACAGAGGTGGGAGGGAGACTTTTAACTCTGCATGTAGTGTTTTATGCTTATTGAATTTGTAGCCATGTGAATGGATTAGCTATTCCACAAGTTAATTGTTTAAATAACTTAAAGGGAAAAATAAGTAAAATATATATCAGAAATGCATTTACTTTTTGAAAACCAAACAGTTTTAAATGTGAAAAAGCAAATTGAATTCTGTGTGATACAGATATGTTTTTAAAGCAGGCAAATCAATAATATATAACTTACTGATACTTTTTTATGTAGTAATAATTCAAAAACATACATGAGAATGATAAATTCCAAATTTAAACTACTGATTATTTCTGGAAAGAGGAAGAGGTGAAAGGATTGGGGAAGGGGAAGCAGATGACCTCAACTCCATTTTTTACATTGTTATTCCAAGGTGGCAGAAATGTGGAACTATTTCATGTTTTCAGGTAAAGGGATTATTGTGGGAAAGTAGTTTAAACATATTTTAATTATATTAACATAAACTAGGATTCTATAAAAATTATGAAATTTAAAGATGGCTATAAATCGAATAGTCTTTGGACCTATTTAAAAGAGTTTGTGTAAAGAAACATAAACGTACATGTATTTATTTTTAATGTTGAGACCTAGGAAAGTAAAAATATTAACCTTATTAGGACCTATTGGCTATTAATTATTTTACTAAAGCGATTTCTTTTTATATTCACAATTGAAGCTCACTTTGTGAAAACAAAACATTGCATGCTTACTATAATAATATAAACTTAACCAAACCAAGCCAAACCAAAAATTGTAATATTTCAAAGAAAGCAGAGCCTGTAATAGGTATATACACTCACATAAAAGATGAGTAATTATTTAGCACCAAATTAATAAAATCTAGGAATTTTTTGGAAAATGTAATTTAGTTGTGTGTTAAGAAAGAAAAAAGAAAAGAAAGAAACAAAGGACACTTAGCAAACACAGAGCATTGTCTCTTCTGAAAGGATAACCGATATTCAACTCAAGCCTGTTAAGAACATGTGGACATGTTGGTCCACGTGGCCAGATCTTGGAATTTTTCAGGAGAACTTAGAAATTCAATTTTTTAAACATCTTCTGATTTTTAAATGTTGGCTAGTAAATCACTCTTTTAATGACCTTGTATGAACCAAACAAAATAAGTCTAAAACTAGATCTAGTTTGTAGGTCAACAGTCTCCAAATTTTGACTGCATTAAAATAATCCACAATTGAGCATTAAGCGGAGTCCAGATCTCTTCTCCTGTGGACTGTGGCTTCACAATGTGCCAACACTAACATGGTAGTTGGCACTCGTAAGAAGAGGTGGTGTGTGGTGGCATGTGGTAGTGCAGCAGCTAGGAGGTGGGATGAGTTTATATACACAACAGCGTTTAACAAGGTTGTAACCAGTAAACTAAGATTAATGTAGGGAGGAGGCAAGAAAATAAAAATGTTAATCAAGCCACTGTCAGAGACTGCTGTGCTGATCAGCCCTGCAACCACGCCAGGAGGACACCTTCAGAACAAAGATTTCTACTGGGATTGCTAAGGACTCATTCCCCACACCTGTGAAGGGGAAACAGGAACCAGGAGTCATTTCTTATGGCTAAAACCATGGGGAACCAATGGATTAAAAGGCTGGGAACTGTCAGCAGGCGTTTCACTCTACGTATTCTTCCCCTTCCTCACTGTATGCCCATATCAAAGGAAATGGGAATGAAAGAAAGACATATAATCTAAATTTTCTGAAATTTAGGGTCCTTCTCAGTGCCTTTAGTCTGTGTCTCACGGTTTTGCAATGTCCATTTCACTCTCTGCCTCTGAGAGTAGACCACACTGTCTATGGAGTGTTACCCCTTTTCTAATAAACTTTCTTTTTGACTCCAACTTTGGCGTGTGTGTTGAATTCTTTCTATACTCTCCGCCAAAGGACCCTCTTCTTTTCTCAGTACAGGGCTTAGTCTCCCCAAATTCAGGGAAATTTGCCCTGCATCAGGATGAAGACTCAAAGGCCATTAGGTCTTGCAAATCAAAAACTAGGACCAGTTATGACCCTGTAGTAAAGTTATGAAACCTGCATTGCAATTGTAGAAAGGCTGCACACAAACAGAAGGGTTTACAGTACGGTGCAAGCCAGACTGTGTTATCAACTGACTATATCAAAATTCAAAGAGCTAAATCATTCTGAGTTGTGTTAGGAAAAGATTTATGAGGTAAGGTAGACTTGAAGAAGGCAGGATAGCTTTAATAATGGAGAACCTGAGTGTATTCACATAAGAAGTAGAAATGTGGTAAAGAAAGAATGGACATGAATTCTAAAGAGCTGAATTAACATTCAAGTTCTGCCTTAGCTAGCTTCCTGAAAGGCAGAGGCTGCGAATTGTCTCCTAATTACTACTCACTTAATTTTTAGCTGGGTACATAACTTCCTTGCTCTTAGTTTTGACCATATGTCTAAATTCTAGATAATGTGTATAAGGAGAGTAGAGTGTACAACTTCTAGAAAATGCTCTTTAAACAAATCCTTTTCATCCCTCTCTCCTCGTTGCTGGTTAGAAAAAAAGCACCTAAATGCTGAATCTCCAGCAGCTATCGAGAGGATGAGGTAGCCTTGGGAATAGAGGCCCTTTACAGCATGTTGACAAAACAGGAGCTTGGGCTGGAAACCTTTGGGCCCTTGCAATAGCTTACAAGATGAGAACAGAGGCCTTATAAGAGCTGATGTCTGCTATCCTCCCTATTCACTCTACTCCAGTCACACTGGTAATTCAGTTCCTGGAAGGTAGGAAAGGGAAATAAATTTGTCTCTTATTTCTGACATAGGTGTTCTGTTTGTTCATTATTGTTTTCTCTTAATTTTTGCTTTTTCTCTCACTGATACTCAAACTTTAATATATTATTTTACCTCCCTGAGCTGGAATTTCCTTAAAATGAGGGAGTTAAACTTATTAAATAGTTCCATTGACATCTTCATACTTTATAACATTCTGTATGATTCAATAGAAAATTTTTAAAAATCTATTTGAACTATCACGCCTTGTCACAGTTTGCAACAACATGTCTCATAGAAATGTGAAAACTTCAGTCACTTGCTCAGGTATTTTTAAATGTATAAACATTTTTCTTTGAGAAAATATGTACTGATAACATATAACACCTAAAATGGAATAGAATATATTCCAATAGAAATTAAAATTAAAACATATGCCAAATCTGCTCATTCAATAATATCACACTTAACAACATCATTAATGATAGTATAGGAATTTTTATAATTGATCTTTTAAAACAAGTGATTAACATTAGTTTCTACTAGGCCAACATTTCCCACAGTACATTAGTTTGAATGCATATCTTTATACGAAATCAGTAAAATGTATGCTTGGATTAAATAATACTTTATATCACTTTTATCCTTATTTCCTTTTGAGAGATTCACCAAACACAGTAGACTAGAAAAAGCCCTGAGCCATCTTAAGCAAGCAGATAAACAAAAATATTTATCTTTGTTTAATCAGTTATTTCTACAAGATATTTGACCACAATATTTTTCTTCAGAAGTGGGCTTGAGAATCTCTTATGGCATGGTATACTTTTCTAGAATTCTTTATAATCTGCTGCTTCTCCAGTTAGAAAAGTAAACAAAGCCCCAGGGTAACAGATAAGTTAAAATCAGTTTGCTATTTCACAGCACATTCTGCAAGAAAACTGCAAACCACAGCTTGAGGTTCTCAGAGGGAGAAAAGAATCATCAATGAGCTCAGCTTAGGCATTGCACATATAATTTTGCCTTCTGGGCTGTGCCTCATAGCAAAATTCAATTTTGAATCAGAAGTACCATTATCATATCATGAGCATCAGTCAGACACTTGACATACACTCTTTGTGTGTATAGACTTTATGTCCTTGGAGAGAGATTGTAAGAAGATAATTTCAGTAGTCCCATTGGCCATAAACTTTATAGTTTACATAAGCAATAAATATATATATATATATAATATTACTATTAAAAATCTGTTTTTCCCAATTGTAAAATATCTAAAGACTTATTATTTTGAGACTTTTGTGATTGTGCCCAGGGAAACAGATTTTCTTTAATTTCTTTTTAGCATTTAAGAAAATAGGCTAAAAGTTATTATTATTATGTAAGTACCTCCAGAAATTTGTAGTATAAAATTAAAGAATGTAAAGGAAAACTGATGCTTATCAGGAATCATAAATCTATAAGGTTGCTGAGAGTCCAAAATATGTTGAGAAGTGCTGTCAAAATTATCTTAATGTATTTACCCTGGAAATCATAACTATTAAAATTCTGCAGAGGACCGTATTATAAACATGTGGATTTTAAATGATAGAACAGAAGACAGGTTTTCATTTTATTCAGTTGCTTTGCAAATGGATAAATCAAACATCTGGTAGAATTTTTATTTTTATTTCATTTACACCTATAACTCTAATTACATACAATGAGCGCTAAGAACATTTAACAAGATGCTTTTATAGAAACATAACAATAATAATGTAGAATTATTGACTCAAAACTATCATTCCTGAGGAAAGCCCAGAAATCAGTAAATGACAAGTAAAATTGTTACTGAAACATTTGCTCAGTAACAATTGTCAACTTTACATTTCAAGATATATGAATGGTCACAATAATATTTTGGTAATGATTAACATTGATGTATGTTGATAGGCTAAAACAATGGATATATCATAGAAGGAAGAAAACATCTTGTAAGAGATCAGACAAGAGACTGCTAATTTTGTTTTTTAGCCAAACTGAATTCACCGAGCTGTTAATAACTTGATTGAAGGTGACAATTGTGTTTATTTTTGGAAACTGTGCATTTTATATGATCATAAAATATGATAGTATATATGTAACACAGACTGGAAAATACATTCAACTATAGACCTGAAAGTTATATTTTCAATTTCGATTGAAATGTTTACTTGCCCACAACAATATTTCATGAAGCCCTTGAACTTACAAACCTATACCATTCTACATGGCTGGTTTGACATGTTCAGTATTTTATTGTTTTTTTGAATAACCACTAATATTAATTTGTGTACATAATTCAAAATATCCTATTTTGAAATCCAGCATAACATTTCGTTTCAATCTCCTGATTTAGTCCTCTAGAGAGGATAGAGATGATTAAATTTTCAAAGCTTCTCAGTGCTATTCCTGTATCTAATAGAAATAGCCAATTTAAAATAATCACTATGGTTTCTCCAGGGAATCTAGCTGTACCTTATTACACAATGTCCATTTTCTGAGATAAAATGTAATTATAATTAATCTCAAGCTTATTAAATTGCTGTACTGGCCTTTAAAGATAACTATTTTTATGAGAATAAATTCTAAAAGTTTCTAAAGAAACTGAGGCACTGTTATTATTGCCATATTCTTGCTACTATTGTAAAACACATTACTTTAATAAATAAATTTCAGATAAATTATTTCTTTAAGTATCAAAGGTAACAATATGTAGTTTAAGTTACAATCTTACTAAAATTAAAAGAAAAAATACTACTAAAATAAACACATTTACTTGTTTTTATAAACAGAAAATATCAAGTATAATTTAGCTCTCGATATTTGAGTCATTTTCATGACTATCAATTTTATTTCTGGCTTTAGTATGGTTATTTTTCTATGTCCTCCTTTATTGTTATTTAATTATTATATAACAGTCTGCCAGTGCAGGGCTGAGCACATGGAAAGATTTTTTTTTTTTAATATTTGGGAAATAAATACATGAATTCTCAAATGAAGTTTTCAGTTCTTCACATTCTGATTTGATGTGGGCAGAGAGATAGGATACCCAAGCTTGTTGAAAAAGTGCATTAATTATATCTACTATTGAGTCAAGAGTCTAGCCAATAAACAACATGCATGAACCTTAAAATACCAGATATTTCAATGGGTCAGAACTTTTTTTACTTTACCAGGTTCTCAGATTTGTTACAGATGTTGAGGTTGCCAAAAGATCAATCACTAGGGAAAAAAAAAACAATGTTATTATCAATGAGAAAATGACATTTGGATAATAATGTATTGTGTTCTTGGGTAATACTATTATGTTAACAAATATAAGCATTGCTTTAAATGGTTTTTATATTTAGTCACAATATAGAGGAAAAGTTACACATAAATTTTAGAGTCTGCTATCTTTCCACATGTGAGGCCAGAATCAGCCCTAAATAACAATGGAAACTGTAAGATTAGTGAGCATTCCCTTGGGAACTCTCTTGGTTTCTTTATATAAGTTCAAACTGTCATTTGTGACTTTATACTATCAGTATTTCCAAGGCATAATATATTGATACTGTGTCTCAGTTATATCTACATTATAGAGGACTAAGCTGTGTCTCTAAAATTCATTTGTTTTCATGTATTTGGAGTCTAATACCAGTCTCCAATGATGTTGACTTGATCAGGTCAGTGATAAATTAGAGAATAGCAATCAAAAACAAACAAACAAAAAAGCAATATTGGTTGATAATTATTTTTAGAAAATATTTGGATACTGGGACAATAGTCTTCATCCAGGTAGTTGAATTTTTATAAAAATATAATTTCATTGGTAAAATTATACTTGTTTTTGTGTTTTTCTTCTAGTTTTGGTATATTTATTCTGTAATAAAGTTTTAAAAAATTGATTGCTACTAAAGTACTAAAAATTGTTCTAAATTTTAATCTATAATGCTGATTGGAAAATCTTAATTTTGGGGGTGATTTTTTTCTGAAATTTCTAAATAAAATGACAGATAATTTAGAAGTGAGCATATCTATTTTGATTTTTAAGTGGGTCTCAGTGAAATTTGTTTTATAAAATATAGTATAGATTACATCTGTGGTACTGATGTAATCTCCAGTTCACAGGCTATCTTTTATTTAGATGGTACTTGTCTAATAGCTAGAAAGCATACTACTTATAGAATTTCACTTTGGTGTTGCAGCCCCCTGAATTTGAGAAATATTCTGCCATTATTAGAATAGCTTCGCTAATAATTTTTAAAATTTGTTCTTCATTCCGTGCGTGGGTGCTGAGTATTGATTTGCTTATTAATAGTTTTTAGCTCATCATCTAAAAACCTGAGACTGAGAAAAAAGGGGAATCAATTTTTTATATTCTAGAGAATGCTAAAAATAATTAAGAGGCCATGATCTCTCTGAAGGCTGATTACAAAGCAAATAGCTTAGTCATTTCTGATCATTGCTTTGGTCTCTATCCCAATCCCAAGTCCATTTAAGCAGAACCTTAGGAATAGGGAGACCAAATATTTATCCAAGTTGTGAATTATTTATCCAGGAAAGAAACTGAGTTTCCACTTCTTTGCTTTAAGAGTGAAGAAATGGTGCTTACCAAATCCAAGAGAGAAGGCCTGAAGAAGCGCTACCCCTAGAAATTAGAAGTTGACACTGGTATCTTATTCTCCAGTTGAATGTTTTTTATGCAGCATGCTTATTGGTTTTTGCTTATTTGTTCAGATGCAAGAGAATTAGATTATGTAAATAAATTGTATATGATTTATTAAAAATGATAATTATAGATTTAATATGTATTTTTTCTGAAATGAGTTATTTTAATGATATGCAATTCATTAAAACAACATGTTCAAAATGTCTTTAAAAAACTGAAAGTGAACTTATTAAAAGTATAAACTAATTTATTAGAAACAAATCTAATGAGATTAAATTTTTAAAACATTAGTGTATGCAGAGATGAATATTACTTTGTGTTAGAATGCAACAAGTTCAGGATGAATTCTATTTTGATTTTTCCTTTTTATAGTTGTACAGACCAAAAATGCTTTCATAAATATGTTGATAGGAATGACAATATTTTAAAATATAACTCAATTATTGAAATTATTTTTATATTGTAAGTAAAACATCATAATCTATCATGAAGTATTATTGTTAATAACCTAGTAGCTCAGTTAAATCCTCCTCCAATTTTGACAAAAGCAAAGAAGTTGAAATCCACCAATTTGCAAAAGGATTTGTTACCTAGTGGTCATTTACTTTCTCTGTTTCTGGGAAGTATTCTGAAATGGCTTTACTAAGACTTACCGATCAACTATTATCAATCTGTAACTATTACTCCTATTAATGACAACTAGTTTAAGTGACCAATAGCTAAGAATTGACCAGCATAGTCTTCACCACATACCAGGCACTGTTTGTTCTAAGATATTTCTGTATTAGGTTAAACCATGTGAAATACCTGTCTTTATAGGTCAAAATATGGTTGAACCCAGAAATTTCATACAGTTTAATCTATCTTTTAACAATTCAGTCTTCATCACAACTTTATGTATAGGTCTGGTTGATATTCCATTTTAAAGATGATAATTGCAGTGTAGAGAGGTTATGTCACTTGCATAAAATCTCTTGGCTAGAAAGGGTGTAGTCAGGACTTGAATTCAGGTCTTCTTTCTCTGGTTTATTCTCTAATCTACTAAATTAAAACTGCCCCTCAACGTACTCAGAAAGGTTTGAAAATAAAAACATTCTTAATTTTAGTAGTTGCCAATCTAATATTTTTAATAATAACATTTTTATCTTGCCATGTGTTTTACATAAACTTTATAAAAACTTTAAAACTGAAGATTTAGCTAAATTGAATGACCATGCAATTCAATGTAAAACCAGTTCTCATTGTCAAACCCAAAAGCCATTATCAAAAATACTTTTTGACAAGGAAAGTCTAATTTCATTTTTTTGTTCAAAAAATACACGTTAATACTTATTTTGAAAATTATTACAAAACCACTGAGAAATATAGTATAGAATATATCCTCTTAATAAGAGGATACAATGAATCCTCTTATTCAAGACATCATTCATACAATTTTATACAATATTCATACAATAACTTATAAAACAATTATAAATCAATATACCATTTCTCATTACTTATTTTTAATGATGCAATGTAATGCATAGCCCAAATCATAAATCATTTATTTATCCAGAACTAACTTCCTTATTAAATGTGTGTATATACATGTATCAAACTCTGATGCTTGGTCATTGGGAGTAATTAAATTGAAATAATGTATAAAGTCGGGAAGAAATCTTTTAATTTTAATAGCCACGACGATCAAATTTTTCTTGTATTTAAATGAAGAGAAACTTCTCTACTGCCCCAAACTCAGTAGTCTGGCAGCTAGCATATACTTTTATTTTTGTTAATAAAAAGTAGAGAATACCGTTATTTTATAAGATAATATGAGTGGATTAAATAATTAGAATAAGTATTTTATGGTGTGATTGATAAAAGTTTTTAACTACTTTGTTGAATAATGCATACCACAATCTGAAAGAAATCATAAAAATTTTATCCATAAGTTTTATCTAGTGTATCTCGAAAAGTTTTGTCTCAAAAAATATTTCAATTTTTATTTTATTAACCTGTACTTCTTCAACATTTCAAAGCTTTTCTTTTTATCTAATGACATGTTTCAAGGATGAATATTAAGATTTAAATAATATTTAAGTTCATGAAATAAGCTGTTTTCAATATTTAATATTTCTTACCTATATGTTATTTGCTTTGCTCTTGTGGAACTCCTTCAAAATTGAAGCATTCCTTGACAGTAGTGGGAAAATGGAAGAGGTGAGGTCTTTAAATGATAATTATCAATACCAATCTGCTTTAAATGCCTGTTTTTCACCTCTAACAGAAATATCTATAGGACAAGGAGCGACATAAGTCTTAAAATGATATTTCCTTGGTTTTTACCAAACATGATTTGTTTTCTTACACCAATATTTTGAAGTTACTTTGTTTGATGGTGGAATGGATTTTTGAAGTGTATGCCTTTCTTTTGTGAAGCAGAATAGAAGGCACGGGGAGAGGGAGGTAGAAGGGAGGAACCTGCCTTTAAATTTCTTCTGCTGATTCACTCTCAGCAACATGTCTTAGCAAAGAACGCATATGAAATTGAGCATGTGGAAATTGATACTCTTTAGATCCTCTTTGCTCCTTTATTCCTTTTTAAAGTCTTGCTGTTATAATGGTTTGCACACCTAGGTTTAAAGGCTGCTCCAAAGAGTATTGTAAAGGCAGTATTTGGAGAAAACTAAAACTCTTTATTTGTATTCAATCAAGTCTGGACTCTTTAATAAACAGATGAATCAATGGACGAATTGATAGATATGCATATATATGTGTGTGTGTGTGTGTGTGTGTGTGTGTGTGTGTACATATGTATATATATACACACATGTTTTAGATAATCTGATATATTCTTTTATCATTATGCAACTGCCTTGTAATTTCTATGTAAATTAGTTTATAGTTTTATTAGATCAAGATATGACATAGTAAGTCTGCATTTAGTCGTTAATTGTAGTAGTTCTCTTCCTAGGTTCCATAGACCCTTAAGGATCTACAGATACATTCTCAACAGTCTGCAAGTTCTCGAGTCTAAGACATTCTGGTTAATAGACTTAGACATTAAGAGTTTAGGCCACATGAGCCAATCTCATCTGGGTCAAATTGCAGCTTCCCATTTATAAGCTGTGGATCCTTGGGCAAGTTACCTTTCCTCTCTGAATCTCAATTTTTTCATCTGTAAAATGAAAAATATAAAGTAATGTAAAATGCTCACTTTCTCTTAAGTTGAATGAATTAAGAGAAACATTTTATTCACTCATAAAATCAGTAAGCCAAAAATGCTATTTCAGAATAGTGGAGACTCCTTGTAATTCTGATTTTTGGGTTCTGGTATAATTAAATAAAAATAATACAGAATACTTCAGAAATAATTGTATTACTTTTGTTAGCCATCATGATCAAACTTTTTCTGTGCAATTAAAGAGTGAGAAACTTTATGTTGATAAAAACTAATTAGTCTGGTAGCTAGCATATAATTTTGGTTTTCTAATAGAAGCAAAAAATATATTGATTTTATAAGGTGAAGTAAGATGAGGATTAACTCTAATTGGAATGAGCATTTCATGATATAATTTGATAAAATGAATTTTAACTACCAATATAGATTTTCATTAAGTTGGACTCCTGAGAAGCTTAAAGTGTTCTTTTACTGATAGGAAATTGTCCAGTAGAAATATGTTAGCAGAAAATATGGAGCATCTGGGAAAAGAAAATATTACTGAACATGAACAAAAGTATTTCACTGTTTTATGAGACAATGGGGGAATATTTTGGTTCTAATGGTAAGCACTGTATACTTCTAATTTAAACTCACATTTCTTACTGTAAAAATGCTGGAAGCAATTGATAAATAGATTTCCCAGCAATATTCAAGTCAAAATCACCTTTATTTAGATCAATTGGTGCATAATAATGATAATTAAATATTCAGCAAGGGTGATATTTAAGAGAGGAAAGCATGAGACAAGTTTAGGGTTTTCCCCATTTCCTCTCTATTATACAGGCTATCTATTGTAACAAACTATACTTATACCTCAATGGCTTAACACAATAGAGATTTATTACTCACTCACATCACATTTAGTCACATCCACCCCAGGAGGTGGTAGACTTCGTTCTTTATTAACCTAGGTTCCTAATGAGTAACTCCCCTATCTTCAAAGTTCTTGAATTCTTCTACAGGATTCTGTAGCATGTTGTCTAAGGGTTTAGGGACCAGACTAGGACAGCACACAACATTCACGCCCGCATTAATGGGCCAGCACTTGGACTCTTGGCCCCACCTCATAAGCAGGGGCTAGAAATGCAGTTGAGCAGTGAACTAAAAAAGAAGAGAACATAGGTATTGATTGACAACTGGTTGGGCTCTGCCAATCCTCTAAAGAAATTCAGAAGACTGTTTAAATTCAGATTTCTGCTGATATGGCAATGACATTGTTTTTGCAAATGTTTCTGTTATATTCACATACTATTTTAATTTAATTATATTTGTTAATTTCTAACTATGAGACTGATCAATCTTGCATACATATTGACTTAATTCTATTGTAAAGAAATTGAGTTACTTATAACAAGATCAATTAAATAATTGCCGGCAGGTTAAATTTTAATGTTTTTAAATTTAATTTCCTAAAAAAAAAAAATTCACTGTATTAAGTACAGTTTTTCATAACACCCAAGTAAACAAGCCTCAAAATCTTGAAGCTAATAATAAAAATAACATCAGAAAAACTAAAATCTCATAGGAAATCTTGCAAACAGATTACTACATTTATGGGTAATAAGATATAAATCTTATGATGACAAGCTCTAACAAGAAACATCACTCAAACCCTGCTAATGTTATATCTTATTGCATTCAACTGTATCTGTTTTGTACATATTCTTCAACCTTCTATTCTATTATTTACTAGTTGTTAAAGCCTGGCCCATTGCTTTATATTTTCAAAACACTTATATCGAGAACTTTAAGTGTTTTTTTCTCTCAAAATTCTAGTAACTCAAGCTTCTGTGGTGTCACTTCTAATTTATGTTAATCGATGCTGTATTAAAGACATTTGAGATTTAATTTTTAAATTTTCACTACTAATAATACTTTTTTCTTCAAGAGAAATTAGGCAGATACTACTGGTCCAAAATGCTCTTTGTTTATCTGCAGATCTAAGATATCTAGAGCTAAATTTTCAGCTCTCAGCTTTCCCATAATGTAATAAATCATGATCACATGTCTCAAGCAGAAAAATGTATGTTTTGCCCAAAACTAGTTAATCCACAATATTTTTACCCACAAATATTCAAGCATTAAAAAAATACAATTTTTATGTCAATAAAACTGCTGAATTTCAGCAAAGTTTATTCTACTATTAGAGTGCCCTTATCGTTTCACTTCAAATATCAATATAAATAAGTCTATCCAATATCTATCTTCTTCCTCACATTTAAAAAATATTTTTGTATTTGCACATTACTCTAAAAATCTTACAATTTCTGATTTGTTTCTAATCCAAGCACTTCTACATACTATCAGTTTAGTCTTCAACAAGACATCAATTTTTCTGAGCTTTAAATTTCTTGCATATAAAATAGGGATAATTATATGGATTTAGCAAAGTTTTGTGAGACTTAAGTAAGATAATAATAATGAGTAGTAAACTATAAGCACTGTGGTAAATGAATCAACGCAGTGTCTTGCTCTTTCTTCTTTTTTAAATGCATTTCTTGAGCTTTTTTGTTCTCTGTCTCTCTCTTTCCTTCTTTCTTTCCTTCTTTCTTTCTTTCTTTCTTTTTCTTTCTTTCTTTCTTTCTTTCCTTCTTTCTTTTTCCTTCTTTTCTTTCTTTCTTTCTTTCTTTCTTTCTTTCTTTCTTTCTTTCTTTCTTTCTTTCTTTCTTTCTTTCTTTTCTTTCTATGTGTGTGTTTGTGTATGTATGAGTTTTGTCACTCACACATTAAGTCAATTTGGCAAATCAGATAGTCTCCAACAAACATTTATGTTTGTTACATAGTACCTAGTATGTAACAGTACTATGCTATATATCATGGATACAAAGGTAAGCTCACAAGTTACAATTTATTTGAGCAGAGAATAAAGTGTGCTAAGGGCCAAGAAAGTGAAAGAAGGTATGAGGAGAGGAGAGGAGAAGCATACTTAGAAAAAGTCTCCTGGAAGAAGCAATGCACAAAGAGAAATCTGAAGGCTGAGGGGGAAACATTCAAGCAAATAAGTAAAGAATGATTTAGCAAAATGAAAAAATGTGTATAAACAGAGGGAAGTGAGAACCAGACATAAAGAAAATGACTAAAAATGAAGATGAGAAAAGCATATGCCCATCTGAATCTCTGAAAAAATTCTAAGGCTATTTTTATGTTTCCTCTGTCCAGAACACTCTTAAACCTTGTTTCCTGCCCTCTACCTATCCCTGCACTTCTAATCTTAAAATTTATCTCCACGAAGCTTTCTCTGGCTTACCTCCCTCACCACCATTTTTAAGAATGATCGTGTACTCCCACACTTCTACAATATTTTCTTGTAATTGCTTAATTTTCTCTCCTTGTTACTAAACTAGGTTCCATGACAACAAGGAGCTTGCTCCTGTTGTATTCCTATTAGTCAACAGAATGCCTGGCATATACCTGGTGTCTAATAAATACATGTTGAATGAATCAGTGGAAATGACCATCCATCTACTGCTATGAATTAAGCACTGTACCAAGTTCTTTATGTGCATTATCTCACTTAAGCTCTCTGAGTGGAAAAAAATTATATAACTTTAAATGTTTTTAATTTTTTTTTCTCTATTTTCCTCTTGGATAAATGTTAGTTACACATGTTCACTATCAATGCTCCCACATGTGTTTTACCAGAAGTATTTTCTAAGTGTGCACTTCAAATTTTGTTCATTTGCCTCTTGGTTCATGTTTTTAAGGGTAGATAAAAAGTATATAGGGGCAAAATTTAGCTACTTTCCTATTATCGTTTATCCTGAAAAGAATAAATGTTCACATTTAAGATTATTTTTATATTTTTAAGCTGAATCTTTATTCCAAATATTGATTGTGGTCTAAGTGTCATTCAAAACAGTGTTGCTCAAAGACAGAAGTAAAGACTTAGTTCAATTCCTAGTATCTAATTCTAGGAGGACAAAGCATAAAGGAGGCATACACTTAACTGAGCCTCTGCCTCTTTACTTGTTTATACAAGGTGGCTCTTTTGTTTTTAATATTTTCCATCACAAAGAACTTACATAGAAAAAAATCATGGTTTAGATAATATTGAGGAGGATGTCTTTTGAGGAAAGGGATGAAAAATATTTTTAAAGTGACTGATCTTTTATCTAAGGTTAAGACCTTTCTTAAGCAGGTTGGAAGTCTTGGGTCTAGAATAGACATTGAGTGTACTCCTGTTTAGAAAACAATGATCAGTTATGACGGTGAATTCACAAGGAATATTTGACATTATTTGGCTATGTTAAAATTGTATTGTTTATGGGAGAAATGGGACTTAATTACTCAATATAAATAATTATTCTTGAGTCTTAAGAAGCCCAGAATGGGGTTTGAGATGTTGAAGTAATAGGTACTTGTTGTTTGTTTGATTTTTTTTTTTTGGGGAAGAGGGTGAAATTTCCTTATAGCTCCGCAATGGACCTGAAAAGGGAGTTAGCAAAGACTGAGAGTGATTGAAGAATTAAGTGCCTGTTTTGCCAACTGCTAAAAAGAAAATATAGTCTAGAAGAAAAGGCTTTCTAAACTCCAGTCAAGGTGAAACTCAGCACCGAAGTCCCATGTAATGTTAACATTGTAGATAAAAGAGACAGTGCACCATTAGCAAACTCAAGCCACCTCTACTTTTGGATACTTTGAAGGTCTTTTGTCATAGATGTCAGATTCAGGAGTTAATGGTTACAGTAAAAACCAGAACAGGAGGGTCAAAACCCCAAAACTTTATAAAGGTAGATCAGGTATCACTTCTGTTTTTGAAATCCATCCAATCCCTTTCAACTCGCATTTAGAGTAAAATCAAACTCCTTTCCAAAGTCTATAGGGTCCTTGATGATCTAGCTCCTCTTATCTCTCATACTGACTGCACCTCTCAATCTTTTAAAGTGCTTCAACAACACTTGTTAACTTTCTAACTCCCATATATGCTAAGCTTATTTCAATCAGAGACCTTTCACTTATTGATTCTTCTGTCCCTCTAACGTTCTCTTCTCCCAGATATTCACATTACAATTTCTTCCTATAATTTAGGTCTTAGTTTAAATATCACCTCCTAATATCACCTCACTCACTCTTTACTTTGTTTGATTTTCATCATAGCTTACATCCTTATCTAAAATAATGTTGATTTATTGTTATAATGTGCTAGGATATCATATTCTGTATCTACCCACTCTCGTGTAAACATCATTAGGTCTAGCAAAGAATGAGGCAGAATTATTTTTTATTGATTTATAAAAGATCTTAAACTCTTTAACATGAATATTTTCTGAAAGATAAGTGTTTTAATCAGGTACTACCTCCTAAATTTATAGACATGATCTATGAAAATATAATTTTTGGTTATTCTTTTGTCATCTGAATGGACAGAAAAGTCTAGTCCATGGTCACTCATGTGGCTGTTGTCAGGATGCTTCAGTTGCATAGGGCTGTTCAGAGGACAGGGCAGCTGGCTTTTCCCAAAGTGACATGAGTAATTGAGTGGTGCATGTGTGTGTGTTGTGTGTGTGTGTGTGTGTGTGTGTAACAGAGAGAGAGAGAGAGAGAGAATTTATCTTTAAAAAGTTATTCTGAGATGTGAATTTTTATATGAAGGCCATATTTGTACCTTAATAAAAAACGAATGGAACAAGCAGAGACTGGGTTGAAACAGAGTAGGTCAGTTGTCCTCAAGCTTTTACAGTCTGCAATTCTCTCTTAAATGGCACCATCCTTATACATACATGTACATAAACAAACAATATGCTGCTAATTTGGTATTCACTCAACTAATTTGTATTAAGAAGTGTTTATTATGTGCAGAGACTGTGTAAGGTATGAGACACTGAAACTAAACTAAGACTAACAGAGTTGTTCAGGGGCTCATAGTCTTTTGGGGAGAAGGGTTGGTAAAGGAGTAATTACAGCTGTATAATAGTGCTATAACAAAGATATGAATAGGGCATAGAATAGCAAGGGCTCGTCGGCTTAATGTGATCAGGGGATGCATCCAGGAGATGAAGATAGTTGTACTAAGTCCTGAAGAGATGTTTTGAAAGATTGCCAAGGTGAAGAAGGCACTGCAGCCAGAAGGAAGATTTGTGGAGATCAAAAAGAATTGGATTTTACAGGAAAAAGTTAGAATCCAGACACAGATAGAACACAGGCATGTGCATGTGGGAAAAGGTAGTGTATATGAAGTACAGAAGAGCTATTTGACAATGCTGTTGGTAACCTGGTGAGGGGGCTACACTTCTTTCTTCTAGAAGACTTGAATATCCTTGGCCCCTGCCCATGGTAGTCATTACGACAAACCAAATGTATCCTCACTTTTTGTAGCCAGCCACCCAAGATGGTCCCCAATCATCCAGATTCTTGTTATTCACACCCTTGTATAGTCTCCTCCCACATTGTACTAAAGTCTGTGTGACCAATAGCAAGCACAAAGCAGAAATGATAAATTGCTCTTCAGAGATTGGGTTATAAAAGATTGTGGAGTCTCTCTCTTTTTCTCTCATACACACACACACACCACACACTACAGGTGCACACACACACACACACACACACACACACACACACACCAATTATTCATGTCATTCTGAGGAAAGCCAACTGCCCTGTCCTCTGAACACACCTATGGAACTGAAGCCTTCTGTCAACAGCCACATAGAGTGACCATGGACCAGATTCTCCTGCCCATTCAGATAACAGTAGTCCTGACCAATAGCCTGACTGTTCTCATTAGAGCCAGCACTACACAGCTAACCATCCTGACTCCTGGTCCACAGAAGCTCTTATGATATAATAAACATTTGTGGTTTTAAACTGCTAAGTTAGGGTATAATTTATTAGACAGCAATAGATAAGAGTACACTACTCACTTCTAAATGCCCCCTAGGGGAGCAGAATAGATACCAAATGAAAATCAAAGGTCTGTGCCAGGGGCTTTGGGCTTTTCACTCAGGATGTAGTGAGTCATTGACAGATTTTAAGCAAGAGAGTGCAACAATTGATTTATGCTTTAGAATGATTCCTTTTGCCTTGAACACAGCATTTTCCATTCCTTTCCTTGATCCTCCACTATTGCATTTTCATTTACCTCTAAAAGGCCTAACAAACTACATGGGATTTGTTGACTTGTTTTCCTCCTGCACAGACTATGAGCTCCCTGAAAACAGAGATGGTCTCTTAGTTATTTTAAATTATTCTTTGTGTTCCTGGAATCTTGCTGAGCATGGTATGAGGCACTCAATAAATACTTGATTAATTGAATGATAGGAGGGAGACCAACCTGCAGAAAAGGATTTGGGTTAGCAAGCTGTTATATTAGCTCACTGAGAAGAGATAAAGGAATGTACTTTAGAGATGTTAGAGAAGAAAGCAGATATTAGTCATTTTAAACACACACATTTTACACATTTACACATTTTACACACATGCACACACATGCCAGGAGGAGATTCCTGTAACTGGAATAGTCTGGCAGAGTCCAGTAATATTATTTGAAATTTGTTGTTATAAAACAACAATACCAAAAAATAAAAAGGACAAAAATAAAGTTAAATAACCAATAGCAGTTTCCCATTCTTTCAAATATGATGCGTTTGCTTATACTAGATTGATATGTTTCAATGGAATAAGCAACATATTGTTATAGAGAAATAAACTATATCTATATAGAGTTATAAATAAAGAGTCTGCCTGCCAAAGAAGAGATATGTGAAGGTTTTGCAGTGAAGAGGAATTTTCATTCAAAAGGCTAATCAGCTCTCTGTTCTGCTTCTGAAAATATGCTTGCTGCATGGGCTGTACTCGACATTGACTAAAGACTCACCTTCCCTTTTGTTTGATCTGTCTAAGCAACAAATGTAACTGTTTGTACCCACTAGCAACTCCTGTGCTTTGTAACACTTTGTAACTGCCAGTAACTCATAGCAACTTCTGCCCTTTGTAACTACCAACAACCTAGCAGCTCCTATCGCTTCGCAACCATCTGAGGACAAATTAACCAATTAGCCTGTGCCAAAAAGGGTCTATATTAGGAATGTTGCAGCTGAGCTCCGGGCCCAGATCTTCAGAGCGCTAGCTCCTCTGGCACCCCTGGTGGGCATAATAAATCTGAGTTCTCCAATTCTCCAAGTTCTGCTTGGTTTCTCGATGGTCTGATTTTGGAACTTTTCTGCAACAGCAGCAAAGAAAATAAGAATTTATTTTAGGGAGTTGCAAGTCCCACAGATAGACCTGGCTCAAAGACTTGGCTCCCTGGATGTCTCCGGAGTGCAGATTACATAGGGAAAAATCAGTAGTCATGGAAGCTAAGGGAGTTGGGGTGGGTGAGTGCTATTGATTGGATAGTTGGAGAGGAATGAGATAATTGATCATTGTGTCCAGATCCAGAACCAGCCATGGTGCCATCCTGCCTAGTCTGGTCCCATGGATGGTTCCATGGCTGGTAGGGTGGTTCTGCCTCTATGCACCTGGGGCTGAAACATGTCTAAGGCCAAGATGTTATCCTTAGTCTAAAGTTCAAATGAAACATATTGTCCTCATGATTATAGACCTGAGGCTTGGTTAGTCTTATATCATAGGCTTAATAATTTTAAAAAGGATCAGGCATACAGAGGATAAGGACAGAAAATAAAAGCAAGCAAGTCACAATACCATTATCTAGGTAAAACCAGTTTGAACATAGAAAAAAAACTATATTAAAGAAATGAAGTTTGTGTGTGGTTACAAAAAAATTGTTATCACCTGTCCCCAGATTAGTTAAAACTGTAATTTTATTTTTTGAGATAGTATAGATGTACATGCATATTTAAATTAAAGTAATTTCTTTAGAAATTTTCTGATTAAAAAATGTTAAGTATGGTAATGAAGCTGAAGATTTTTTGGGTTGAATTTTTGGTTTGGTCGTTCGTTCAAAAACTTTGCTGCTCTCCTAAATTAGTCTGATTTGCTACTGCCCTGACACTAAGCAATTTACATATACTTAAACTGTGGCAATCCTGTGAAGCATCAGCCTCAGAATACAAATACGAAAATTATGGTGTAGAGAAACTAATATATTTTCTGAGTTTTACCCCCTAATAAGTACGAGGATTCAAACTGAGACTCAATGGCTAATGTTTTTAAGCTTTTCATATTCTTAGTGACCAGGTAACAAGCTCTTAGTGACTTAATTTAAATGCCAATGGTCTGTTCTCAGGCTTCAGCCTGCATTTGACACTATTGTGCAATGCCCCATCCAGCTCCAATAAAAGTTTCTAGTCTTACAGCCCACTCTTCTTCTACCTGTATACTGTACTCTTGCCTTTGCTGGGCTGTGCCTTCAGTCATGCTCGTCCCTTGGCTGGTAATGAAACTTACATCAACAATCAATTTTGTACAATTGCTTAAAACAAGTCAATGTACAGTAGTTCCCCCTTATCCATGGTTTTGCTTTTTGCAGTTTTAGTTACCTGTAGTCCAAAAATATTACATAGAAAATTCCAGAAACGAACAATTCATACATTTTAAATGTGAGATATTTTAAATATCATGATGGCATCAGTCCATCCAACTCCATCCAGCTCCATCCTGCTCGGGATGTGAATAAATCTTTGTACAGCAGGTTCATGGCGTATGCGTGCCCTTTCCCTTCGTCATTTAGTAGTCCTCTTGGTTGTCAGGACTGGTGGTATCGCAGTGTTTGTATTAAAGTAATCCTTATTTTACTTAATGGCCCTAAAGCACACAAGCAGTGATTCTGGCAATTTGGATGTGCCAAAGAGAAACCTGAAAGTGCTTCCTTTAAGTGAAAAAGTATCTGTCTATTGAAAAACATTGCATATGTAGGTTTCAGGCCCCCTGTGGACTACTGTGTACAGAGAAAATGTTTTCAATAGGATGGGCAATGTGGGGGTCTAACTTCGCTTCATATAATCTTTTAATTAATCCTTTTGTTTTTAAGCCCTTAAGCTTCATTTTAAACCTTGAGAAGAACCCAGGACCTCCAAATCCTGAGACATTCCAGGTTTCTGAGGAGAAAACCCTTTTTGCCTCTAAAAGCAGTTAAATTCAGCTCTCTTCCCCTCCCGCCCTCCCCCCACCGCTTTTAAGTCACAGACCACAAATCTGCCTTCTTTCCCTTCTCTCATTTGTTTTCTTCTGTTCTCTTTGTCCTTGTAGGTTATTACTAACACCACCACCACCACTCCTCTTTGACTCTTTCAGTAATATTTCTAGGATTAGAGAAATAGATCTGGGTATTCAACTTGTCATATTTTATTGGAAGTCTAAAATATTTCTTTTAAATAGGAATATCTTCCTATTCCTAATCAGCCTGGTGCCAAAATCATAGATTTGGAGTCAGATTCCCCATCTTTTTCAAGTCTTAGTACAGAGAGAAAATGATCATATCTGCATAGTATGCGGTAAGTGACAGGAGTGAAGTGGATTGTCTATGAGCAAGCCCTCTACCTTGAAGTGGTGATTGGTATCATGACACATGTGGACTTTAGTGCTTGAGCTGCCAAGTGCCCAGCCTTGACAGGGTTTGAATCTTGACCTTCTGCTTGGTAGTTGCATGGCCTTGAGTAAGTTAACCTCTCTCAAGCTCCATTTGTAAACATGGGGATTATAGTCCCCACTTCTTGATATTCCTTTGAGAATCACAGATGCTAACATCTTTGAAAGTGGGGGCACGATGTGTACACACAGTAGGTGCCTATGTCTACTTTCTTCCTTCATAGCTTCTCCAACAAACCACAACCTTGCTGTGTAGGTGCTTATATATTTGTTAAGCAAATAACTGAAGTTGACATCATTGTAACACAATAGATAATTTGGAGTCAGGAGATCTTGTATGCCAGAAAGTAGCATTAAGTAACTGGGCAGAGGAAAGGAGGGGGCCAGGAGCTTAAAAGTCTTTGTAATTTTCTCTGGTGACAAGTGTGTTGCTATTAGAAAACATTTGATTTGAGATCTTTGGAAGGAATAAAGTAGGGTACAGGTGTCAGGAAAAAGTCTTGTGCCTTGCTTCTCAGTTGAAAGGTAGTTATTTAAAGACTTTTTTTTCCCCTCTATTGCATTAGATTTATCTGTTCTGTTTAACCTTTACCTCCACATCATTCTTTTCCTGAAGAATAATCTGTTTACAACTTCTCAAGTTTACGATTTTTCCTAGGGCCAGGGCCATTCCTCTATTTCTCACTTCAGATTTGGAAATATACATCTTTACTTTTAAAACTGCAAATAACGCCACACCAAAACAGAATGTATTTGGCATGATACTAAGGCAAATGAGACCACGTCCAAATTACACTAAGATATAAAAAAAAAGTGAAGGAGCTTTAAGAAGGTTAAACTCAGTAATTTATGCCACTCTTCTCTTTTAATTTTCCTCCGCTTCGTCTTTTCCTCTTCTGATTCATTTTATTTTTATTGAGCTCTTCCTTTTGGCTTTTTACCCCCTCATTTAAAAAGAAGGGGCGGGGCACAGAAACTCCAAAGCGGTAAATTGGAAGGGAGATCCTGTCGGGGAGTTCACTCAGCAAGATAACCCTATCTCGATGGGGTTACCCACCCCAGTGGCCAATCACCCCCAAGAACATTTCTCTTTGGGCTGGAGCAGCCTCCTTCCATCCCTCCTACCCTCTCAGCTGTCAGGAAATCCTGGAGCGGTCTTTGCCGTGGTGTCGCTCGTGTTTTTAATAACCAGGGACTGAGCTGAGTTTTAAAAAATACATAAATAAAAGGAACACATCAGGTGCCTCGCTGTAAAGCCCGTGGTTGCTAGTTTCCGCTGCAGGCCAGAGGCGGTGCCGCCTCCCCCAGCTCTCTCTCTAAAGATTAACCCTGAGAAGCTGCGCACAACTTCCTTGCTTGAAAACTGAGAGTTGGGCCCATGGCTCTCATCCTAGGGGTCCTTGTGTTTCGTTGAAGTGAGGACGTTCTGTAGTTTAAGGGCACTTTGCCTGGGAACCGCGAGGTCGGCAAAGCACAGAGGGTTTGGATTTCTTGCAGGGCCGCAGTCACGCTAGGGCGCCGTCACCACTCCTCACCCCCCACTCCGCCCATTCCAGCCTGTTGCTTCCCCGCCTCTCTGGGTCGGTTTTTTTCCAGCGACTCTATTGTGACGTCCAAACTCCTGGGCTCCAGGCTCACTTCGGAGTTGGTCCCCGCCTCCCGCCTGCTCCCCTCTGGCCCGGGAAGTCGCGAGTGCCCCAGTTGTCGCCTGAGAAATTCACTCGGGGACCGCGGGTCGCGCAGCCTGCGTGGGAGTAATTGACGGCGATGAAGCCGTCTTGGCTGCAATGTCGCAAAGTCACCGGCGCCGGAGGACTTGGGGGACCCCTGCCCGGGTCTTCTCCAGCCCGGGGAGCCGGCCAGGCCCGCAGGGCCTACGTGGCCCCCGGCCCGCGAGGCGCTCTCGGGGGCCGGGGCTGCCGCGCGTTGTCCTCCGGCGGTGGCGGCGGTGAGTACAAGACCCACTTCGCGGCCTCATTGGCGGACCCTGAGAGGTTCTGGGGCAAAGCCGCCGAGCAGATCAGCTGGTACAAACCCTGGACCAAAACGCTAGAGAACAGACACCCTTCCACCAACTGGTGAGTGACTCCTCCGCCGCCCCTGATCTCTTTGCTCGACGACCCCTGCCCCGAGAACCTGGAGTTCTATTAGGAAAGAAAATCGAGATTGAGATGTGCCAAGATCTTTCATTTTTTAATTCCAATTTCATAACTCTGTTTCTTCTCTTGAAGGATTCGGTTATCTACTGTGAGCTCAGTTTCCTTACAGACAGAGATTCATCTGTATGGCAGGGCTCTCTCTGCTTGGCACTGGGGGTGTTAAGCCGACTAAAACAAGGACCTGTCCCCAGGAGCAGCACAGCACAACCTAGTATGGGGAGAGAGCGGCGTAAACAAATGTAAGCAGTTTATTAAACTAGGGAAGTATGTTAAGTGGCCACACACTGTGGCGAAGAATAAGGTAGAAGAAAGACTTCATTAAAATCACACCTAAGTAGGTTTGGAACGATGGATAAAGTCTACAAGGACCTAATTATTAAATAGATCAGGAGGCGGAAAACAGGTTGAAATTTGATAGTTACTGTGGTTGTGAATTACTGTGTTAGCTGGAGAGGTGGGACAGGGGCCTAATGAATCAGGTGCTGGGTCCAGAAAAGTTTTATGTGTCCTGCCAATTAGCTTAGATTAGAGCAGCGCCCTGTTTTGTATATGAAGCTGCAGTATGGGAGTGTCCTGAAAGAATGCACATATAGGCCAAGTGGTGCTAGAAATTGTGGTAGGAATAAAAGTTTTTCTCCTAGAGTTGTAATTATAAGTAGTTATCAACACTATTTTTATTTTACAATAAACAGATAAATTGTAGAATAAATGCCAAACTTGCTAGAATATTAAGGTTGAGGCACAGTCTGTGAGAAGAGTTGTGGCTGCTGTTTGCGCTATGTGCCTATCCCTTAAAGGTGTAGTTACTGTCACCTGCCAGCTATTAGGAAAAGACGTTTCCTGTACAAGTTTAAGAAACAGTGTGATAAGGTTTCCCATTCCCATTTCCAAATTCCCAGCAGTGAGATGGGGAATAACAGGGTCAGGTTTACATTTGACAAATATCTCCTTGTTGAGGGCGGGGAACTTAGCTAGAATAGATAAGAGCAAGTCGACCAGAGCCATGATGCCCTATCTTTCCTATTTGGAAATGTTTACATGGTTTTTCCTTTAGAATCTGAGCACCTTTCCTCTTCCAGTTCATTTTTTAAAATTTTTTTAAATTTTTTTTTTTATTTTAGTAGTATTTGACTCACCCTCCTTTCCATGGCTGGCAATGACTCAAATGCCAGGTATACACCAATGATTAATGTATGGCTCCTGCTTTTTGGGAATCATGATTAAGAACGTGGTCTCTGGAACCAGAATACTGAGTTTTAGTCTTGCTTTTCACAGTTACTGGCTGTGTGTTCACAGGCATGTTACTTAACTTCTCTGTGCTTCCATTTTCTCATATGTAAATGTAGAAACAGTATTAATATTTACTGAATAAAGGATTAAGACCATGTCTTGAATAAAAAGGCCCTATAAATGTCAGAGGAAGAATAGCTATCTTTACACTCTCACACCACAATTATTTTAGGAGCAAGAAATTCTCCTGGTATTTCTCAGATCAAAATACAGAGATTATTGTGTCTCCTAAGGGTGTGCTCTCAAAAAGTTCTGTGTTCACCTATCAATCATAAAGAATAGTACCAAAATCGTTTGTGGCCATCCCTACCATAAAACCATGTGCAAAGAACTCAATTAAGAAGTCACTGGGATATTCTAAGTAAAATACAATGAGGGTCAAACATAAGACAGTGGAAGTAGTAATGTAAGAAAAAGGATCTATTTCTAGGGGGTTAGCTGGGAGTTGGCGAGGTCCCAGGGGAATCCAGAGAACGTGGATCAGATAGACATTTGAGACCTGGAGATTTTCTCTCTAACTTGTTTTTTCTTCTTAATCTCTAGTTAACTTACCTAAATTTTCTAAAATTATGTGTATGACATGTTTATAATGAGAAGTTTTGTCAAAGAAGTTTTGTCAAAGAAGTTTTGTCAAAGGGTCCTTGTATTTTCAAAAACTCAGTGCATTGTAGATCACTATCGTTTAGTCAAATAACAGTATTCAAACACTACTAACAGTCAAACACTACTGAAAAAAATTGCACTAAAGAATTTAGTCAATCTGAATTCTTCCTCTTTGTACTCTTAGAATCTAGTGGCCATACCTGTTTTAGAGCATCCCAAGAGATCAAAGCGAATAAGAGATAAATCTTGGAGTATGTATTTATATCAGCAGCGTGATGCAATCTTATCAAGAAGTTTGGTAGGCAGAGCAGAGTTGAGGGAAGTAGAGGTAGGAGGCCGTATGTCTAATTTTAAATTTCATTCAGTTATTGCTTTCAATGTGAATCCATTACCCGTGTTGGACACCTATTTGTAGTTACTCCTCACTGATTAACAATTTTCTACGAAGCTAAACTTAAGAGCAGAGCGAATGTCTTCTTCTTTTTTTTTTTGGTCTTTATATCTCTAGGGTCTAGGGTAGGGTTGACACATAATTTAAAAAATGATAGCCAAATAACAGGATACATAGATTTGATGGTTTTTGCTTCTACATGTCCTTTGGAGGTGGTGAGTGCATTCTGGCACAATCTGATGTGAAGGAGCTTTGTTATTTTCTTTGAAGCTGGGATTTGGGGAGGGGAGAGGGTAACAACCAGGTCTTCGAGTAAAATGAGGAGTTGCTACAGCCAATTGTTCTCTAGATGGAGCTGACATACATATAGTCAGGATCTCTGATGCCTTTTGGGAAGCCAAAGGCAAGAAGGTTTTCGCCTTTATTATAAGCTTGTCTGTTTTTCATGAAAGTAAGCTCTGATTGTAATCTATAGGCTTGTCAAAGCCCCAACACATAAAGAGTAATGCGTGTCAGCTTTCACAATGGCATAGATTACTCAATAGTAGTTTACATATGCCGAAGTATGAACATGGAATAGAAATCTTTAAGGGTGATACACTGAAGGAACTTTCCATTGTAGTGAATAACCCTATAAAATTTCTGCTACTATAATCTCTGAAATCTTTGAAAAACAAATCCCAATTACATGTAGATGCTTTAGGAATTTGTGAAGAAATGTCTTTCCTAACAGTTTGGTGGTTAATTCACATTGTTGACACCTAGCTTTTGGGGCAATAAAGTCTATGATAGAGACCTCAATGGAGAATTGCAATCAAAGGTGAAGCAATTAGAATTCCTAGCAATTTCTCTAATCCTGGAACAACAGAATAAATGTTTGGCTTATTTTCTTCTGATGAATTAGACATTCTACCTATCCTGAAATTGAAATCTAGCTGCCACTCTCTGAAGGATTAGGCAAAACACTTTTACATTACCCATTGAAGTTGACTCTTCTGCTTAGGTCATCAGTTCATCTCTTTCTCTGAAAGCTTTGCAATCCCATTTTAGTTTATTTTTATTTAAACAACACTCAATGATAAGATTCTCATGTACTGTTTGATTTAGAATTTAATATGTATTAACAGTGACTATAAGCTGAAAAGGAAAAGACTAACTAAATGCTGATTACTAGAAAATAATTTTAGTTTGGTTAACATTTCTATAATGGAAATAGTGCAGGTTTTTCAATATGCAAAATCTTAATTACTTACTAGCTATGAGATAAAGGTTGTTTGATCCCTCCAAGTCTTAAAATGGCTGATAAAAGTTAAAGACATCAATCATTCACTCACTGTGTGTATAGTACAGAAAAAATGATGAAAGAGGTAGTGAAAGAACTCACCACACAACAGCAGGGGAAACATACATTAAATAAATGATTACCAAACTATTTATTTAGAGTTGCAGTAGATGCTATGAAATACAATGGTTAGGAGAGAAGAACATTCCAGGCAATGAAACTACATTTGCAAAGGCCTTGAGATATGAAGTTGCTCAGTAAATTCGAGAAATTGAAAGAAGGCTAATGTGGCTGGAGTTTAAGGAATAATCAGGAAATTATGAAAAAATGGAAGAAGAGAGCCATTTTGTGAGTGGTATTATGTGTCATATTAAGGTTGTGAATTTTTTTTTGCTCCTGGCATATAACAGATAACCAAAGCATGCATTTCTTACTCTTCTTTTTGCACTGGAACAAGATATGTTTGAGTTGAGCCCCAGCTCAGCTGCTTACTTTGGGCAATCCTGGATATCTTCGTTTGCAAAATGAGAATATTGGTAGTAACAGTTTCTTAGTATTATGGTGGGGCGAGGGGGGCTTATACAATATCTCAGACTGTGCCTGGCACACAGCACTAGATATTAGTGTCTTTGAGAAATATTCCCATCAGCTAATGTGGTCCAGGAAGTTTTCAGATAAATGGTAGCGTTTGAACTGGATCATAAAATAGGACTCAGGAAGAAGAAAAACATTTCTGTGTGGGGAACAAACAGGACAAAGGCATGGAGGTAAGAAAGAACCAAATGCGCTTAGAGGATAGTATAATAGACCTGTTGGTTTATTGTGGTTATTTTGAGTTACAAGTACTGGAATTCAGAAAGTAGTTTCAGGATGGTTTTAGAAGGCTTGAAATTGTAAGCCAAGGCATTTGCATTCACTTCTCAGGCTAGAAGTCACAGTCTAACTGAAAGCCTGCAGATAGATTCCGTTTGACCCAGGTGCTGGGTTTTTTGTTTGTTTTCTAAAATTAGTTGTCAGTATTTAAACGTGGGAAGATTTCATTTAAAATCTAAATTTTCTTTAACAATTCAGTTTTGGGGCTTCTGTTGAATAAAAGCAGACTGTCAGCAATGGGTGGGCATTCTCTCATGGCGACACTTGCCTGGAACTGGGTAGCTACTGTTCCAGGCTAAATTAGATGTAGTAACTGCCTGGCCATGGGGTGTAAGAAGGAAAAGAAGTTATGATGACTGCAAGAATGTGAGTTAAATTTCCAAGTGGAGGAATTGATTGTGAAATTAACGATAATGGGCTAAAAAATGCGGGAGGGCTTGATGTAGAATTATAGATTTGACTATAAATTGCAAAGAGTTGAGAGTTAAAGCCTGGTGAATGACTATTGGGTAGGGGGTTGGGGAAGATGGAGGGAGGAAGAGGAAGAAAAAGAGACGGGAGGGAAGCGTAGAATACTAAGAACTGAATTTTGGAAACAAGTAGAAGAAAAAAACAATTGTGAGAATGGTTGAGACTTATTCAAAGAAGTAGGAGACGGAAGAGTAGGATATTTTAGTGTCAGAGTATGAGTAAGAAAAGAGATAGAAATAGGGAAAGTCAAGAGAGGTCAAAGGTTCTAGAGATGTTTTGAGGCTATTGAGGATTGAAAGATCAGTTTGACTCAGAAATCCTCAGTGACTTTTAATGATGTGATGTCAGTAGAATGATGAGGGCCAAAGCCAGAATAGTGCATTACAGAGTGAACTGATGGTAGGCAAAAACATTCACGGAGATATTTGACATTGACAGGAAAGGACACAGGATGACAGCATGTGGAGGTACTTCAAAAACAGTTTCTCACTCTTTAGTTTCCTCTCTACTTTAGGAGAAACCCATACTTAAAGGCAGAAGTGAAGAAATCTGTGAAACAGGAATAAAGGGAATTTTGCTTATTCTTCATCAACAGGACTCCCTGTTTTTGCAAGTTGAACTTTGTTTCGCTTCTTTTTTTCTTTATATACTAGAAGAAACAGGATAGAAAAGTTTAAAAGATGGAATGAATAAAGAGCTACCCAGCAGATCTATATGTTCCTGTTATGCACTATTTAGCTAGGTAGCAAAACATTTGATTGTGAGCTTGACAGGGAAGATAAGAAGACAGTTGAAAAGGAATGAAAGAATGAATATTTGTTCAGTTATTCCGAGGTTTACCAGGCATGAATGATGTCGGTAAGTGGTTCAGAGGGGAAAAATATTCTTGCAATTTTTCTGAGTTTGACATTGTTTCAAAGGAAAACAAAGAAAATATAATATGGATTTTATGTAAAAAGAAAGTAATTTAATTACTGAATTTTGATTTTTTGGCAAACAATTACTCAGCCACATTAAACTGGGAAATTCGATCTTTTAAAAAAAACTTATTAAGTTTCAGTGAAATTCCCTTTATATTTCTCAGATTTTATATAATTATTTTTAATTATGATTTGAAGGTGAGAGTTTTATCTAAAGTTGACAAATTTGTCCCTTTTTGACAAACTCTAAATTAAATGAATTTATTCATAGTACTGTGCACAGTACAGATATATTTGAAATTTAAATTATCATTTTTTATAAATAAAAAAAATATTTTAAGAAGATACATGGTCAGCATGAAAATAGCCTGTTAGAAATACAGCTCCTCAAAATAACCTCACCAAAAAGACCAATTTTAAAAGAGGGGCCTTATTTTATATTCTGAAGGTCAGCAGCTTGGTGCCGTGCTGTATCTAATTTTCTCAGTCTCTTATGCTCCTGAACCCTCATAACAGAACAGAGGGACCTACAGGAATGCTGCAATTACATAAGCAAGGATGGATTGTCTGACAAAGGCACAATCAATGAACAATGGAAATTCAATCAGCTGTGACCCATCCACTACCAGGCCTGGGGGAAAATCCAAACTCTGAGCACCACCTGGAAGGTGGCTTTCTTTTCCTTTGTTCATGCCACATGCTATTAGTTGAGAAAAAAGAAACAAACAAACAAACAAAAACAGTGGTTTGAGTTATTTTTTAGTTCTTATCCTTCTTCCTCCTCTTTCTGCAAAAGAATTTCCACTCTCATAAGCAACAAATAGGAATTTTGTAAGGGAGAGCATTGCTTTTTATTGTAGTGTGACATTTGCAAGAAAACGTGTTGGAGGCTAGTAAATCTCTGTGGTGATATATATGAGTGTAATAACCTCTTTAAATTACAGTTTTAGGAAGCACATCCAAATGTGGAACTCAAATCTTTTATCTAAACTATGGGTATAGAGAACTTGTTACAAAAAGCATTAATTGTATTTGCTGGTATTGTGGCCAGTGAAAATGAGGTAAGGGACAGTTCACAGAAAGGAGAGGTACTATTATAATATTTGGAAAAGTGAAGTTTAAGAATTTCAAGTTTGAAATAGTCCAGCTGAAAGTCTTAGAGTGGCGAAAAAAAGAAGCTCTTTCAAAGACTAAGTTAGAGAGGAATAGAGTTTAATTTATGACTTAGATAAAGAGTGAATTTTACTGACATAAATATGAATTGCTCTAAGTGGGAGAAAAGCGACTAGTCTGTAGGTCTTTGGCTTAAGAGCTAACTCTGGACAATAGGAAAACCTTCTTCTTAGATTTTGATGTTAGAATAATATTGTGCAAGTATAATTAATCTTTAAGATTCCTCTCCTGAGTGAATATGTCAGTTAAGTAAAATAAATTTAGAAAGACTTAAAAAAAAAGAAAGAATGCTCAGTACGTACTGTAGACATGACCAATATAGATATTTGTTAAAAAAAAAATTTAGTATGATAGAAATGTTACCAGAACAAAAAGAGTCAGTCTGCCTGCTCCACAGTCAAAGGAAAGATACATGTAAGTTTGCCACAAAGAAAGTAAGGATTTATTGTAGAGAGTTGTGAGTCCGGGAGACAGGTGAGCTAATGCTGTCAGCAACTTACCCCCCACTGACTCTGGGGAGTACAGATTATACAAGGAAAAAGTCAGTTGTCATGGAAACTATGGGAGTTGGGGGTAGGGTACTACTGATTGGATAATTGGCCACGGCTGTGGTGACTGAATCATTGTATGAGGTTCTGGAATCTGGCAAGGCACCATTCTGTCTGTTCCCGTGGGTGGTGGGATTGCTCTGCCTTGATGGGCCTGGGACTGAAACATATCTAAGGCTAAGATATTATCCTTAGTGTAACGGAAACTTATTGTCCCCATGACTATAAACCTGAGGCTCAATAACTCTTATGTCCTAAGGCTTAATGATTAAAGGAGCAGACATACAAAGGTAGAGGGTGGAAAAAGCAAGTAAGTCACAATGTCATTATCTGGGCAAAACCATCTTGAATCAGAAAAAAAACTGTATTAAAGAAATTAAATGAAGTTTGTATGTGGTTATAGAATGATAAAAAAAATGTAGTAGCCGAAGGGATATAAATCAGTATTATTGATTATTTGCTAAATAACCATAAGCAAAAGTATTGGAGCTTAGAAAAGTCTACTTTTGTACTAATTTCACTTTGCTTTCTCTTTATACTTTTTCTTTTTTTTAATAGATTTTCATTGATTTTCAATTGAGAATTAAGTGCTTTTCTAAACCACAAATGCCCTGACTTTGCCTTCTTCCCAACTCTCCCTTGTTAAGGCTGAATGAAGTTTGCCACTATTACCAATGGGAATTTGTCACATACCCTGTTTTGGTGGGTAGGAGAAAAAAAAAGTCAAAGATCATTGTTTGTAGAGAAAACAAACTGATTTCTGGGTTAAAATTATGCTCCCATCTTTGAGCAGTACCTTGCACCAAATAATTATAAAATGGAGAAATTATCCAATGCAGACTGTGATGAGTATTATTGTTCAGCAATATCTATCGTTTTCTACTTCAGAGCACAAAGGAGGATCGGATTTTCCCACATAAACGTAATTCTGTAATTAGCTTTGGCTAATGCAATAAGAGGAATAAGGTGTGTCACTTCAGGGGAAGCTTTTGGGTGCTAGTGCTTCAATCGTTAGTGCTCTTTGGTCTGTCACAGCCGTTGTAGAAGCACATGTAGGATCCAAGTAGTCTGGATTGCTGAGCAAAGATGCATAAATTACAATGCTTTGGGGAGTCCACTTAAACCCACAGTGAAGTTGCATAAGTGAGAAATACACATTTATTTTTAAGAGTTACTGAGAGTTTGCGGTTATAATAGAGCATCTTGCCCATCCTTATTGATTGAGAAGAAAACAATAACTATAGAATTGTTGAAATGATCATGTTTACTAATGCACATAAGTAGTGTTCAGCATAGAGTAAAAACAGCTAAGCTTTATTTGCATCTATGCTATGAGACAGGTATGATATTAAGTACTTTAATTTATTTAATATTTATAATAACCCTCCGAGATAGGGTCAATTTTTATTCTTATTTAATAGGTATTAAAATGGAGATACAGAGAGTTTAAGAAACTTGCATAAACTTATAAAACTAGTAAGTAGATCTAGGATTTGAACACAGGCCATCTGAATTTAGTATCTATATTGTATCTAAATAAATACTACATTATATTGGTTCTATAATAATAGTCTCAGTTAATTTTAGTTTTTCATATTTTACTCCTTGTTCACTGAAACTACTAAAAGTTATTTTAAAAATGTGTATATTAGATAATGGAACAATAGATTGATGCTCTTTGAAGAAAAATAAACTATATTTTATACATAAAATATTTAAAATATATATTTAAAATATTTAAAATATATATAACAGTCCCAGAGAGAGAGGCTTTATATTAATTATTACCTACTTTAGAAATATCTCCTGGAAAGTAGAAAGCAATATTAATCTTCTCTTATAAAAATGCTGTGTTGATTTTCTGGCTTAAGGAAAATCTATAATGAGCACATTATTCATTGCTTGCGCTATGATTTTAATATTATTGTTATTAGAACATGGTGATATATAGCCTAATTAATTCTTCTAATTATAAATACTTGAAAAATTTCCTTTACTCTAACCTCTCAGTAACAGAAAATACTAGGACTTGATGTATCTTTGTAATTATGGAAGTCGTTGATTTTATTTACTATTTAAAGCATTTGCGTGTAGTATTCTTTGCTGTTTTTCTTTCATCACTTTTTATCTTGATCCTGGTACAGGTGGATAGACCTTGATAAATGGCACATGTTAAGTGCAGAGATGAGTTTCTTAGGAATCATATTGCATACAGCTTTCTTAGTTCAAATATGAATATCTCATTTTTTGAAATCCAATATAAGAGCAATGAGTGTGAGCTCTCTCACTTACCTGTGTTATTCCATAGATGTTGCCAAACTTTGGGGAACATACTATCTAAACATATTCAGTTCATACTTCGAGTGTTTAGGGCATCAGCCACAATAAGGGTGAGGATATTTGCAGAGTCTGTAATAGACTGAGAAGGAAACTCACATGTAATTATGCTCTAGCTCATGACTGAGCTGTTCTTGTTTTTAAAGCTGATGCACTGTCTCTCAATAATGATAACAATAGCAACCATGGCAATGACAATAGCAGTTACTAACCATTGAGTACTTGCTCTGGGTTAGGTCTTATGCTAAGAATATATATGTATGTTTCTTTAACTTCTTCCAACACCTGATGAGATAGGTATTGTTATAATGCATTTTATAACTGTGTAAATTTAAGCATAGAGAGATTAAGCAACTTGTCAAATAGCAGTGGACTTAATTTTTCAATCCAGTTGAGTCATACTATAGAGCTTAATTTCTATAATGAGTTGTAATTACACTTTTTAACTTCTGTCAGGTTGTCATCTAACTGTTTAGATGTCTGGACCTAGAGGGTACAGAAGGATGAGAACAATTTTAGAATTCTAAAAATTTTAATTAGAGATGTAACTTCCCTTTTTCTCATTTGTTGTCTATGTTTCTATGTGTCTTCCATTCTCCTCTCATTTTAGAGGAATGTAAATCTTCACTTTTTTCCCTGAGTCAATTCGCACGTGTCTTCTTGACAAATAGTTCTTTTCTAAAAAAAGTCACCTTGAATCATATGTAAGCTTTAAGCTAGTTTGGCAAAGACTGCTCAATACTTATCTTTATTTTATCACTGTACATCCACTGCATAAGCTCACACTCTACTAATAATTTTCTCTTACCAGTAATTTAAGAAACCATGACTAGGTAGTAGAAGGGCAGAGTTCAGTCACCTTTGTTATCTCATAACCTTATGTATATCAGTTGAACTGATTGTAAAACTTCACCGCATGCAGAATAAACTTCTTAATCCATCTCTTTAATTTGGGTTCCTACACAAATTGCAGGAGGTATTACATGAATTACCCATTTCATCAGAACCCAAATGAGCCATGAATCTTCTTTCTATCAAGGCATCAAAGACTTTGAAATCCTCTTGTCTTCATGGGTTTAAATTTCATTATGAGGCAGTTGGCCCCCTTGCTCCTCTTTAGCTCATTTGTTTTTGAGTTGTAGTAGAGAATGTTTTACAAGCAGCATGGGTTTCTAGTCATGAAACCAAAGACATGTATACTGCAAGGGAAGAAATTACATTGCTTATGTGGTACAGACTAAGTACCCATGAGAGCATGGACTGGAAAAGTCTCTCTGGCACATATCAGATTTTGAGTTTTAGATTTAACAGTTGGATCAATATTATGTTCCAAAATTGTCATTTTTTTTTGTAAATATGTTAACCAAATATATCAAATTTTATTAACCAAATAAAAATCACCTGTTAAAAGTGATAAAAGAAAGACAAATACCATATTTTCACATATATGTGGAATCTAAATAAACAAAACAAACAAAACATAAAACCATGTTCATAGACACAGAGAACCGATTGGTGATTACCAGAGCAGAAGAGGGATGGGGTGTGTGTTGGGGGCGGGGGCGAGAATTGGGTGAAGGAGATTAGAAGGTACAAACTTCCATTTATAAAATAAGTCATGGAAATTTAATGTACAGCATGGTGCTATAATTAGTAATACTGTAGAGCATATTTGAAAGTTACTAAGAGATAAATCTTAAAAGTCTTCATCACAAAAAAAAAAGTTGTAACTCTATGGTGATGGGTTGTAACTAGATTTATTGTGGTGATTATCTCGTAGTGTATACAAATATTGAATCATGTTGTATACCCGAATGTAAAAATTATACCTCAATAAAAAAAGAAGAAAAAAGTGATGGTAATCAGATAACATAAAAAATATTTCCTTTGGGACACATTTATGGTTTCACAGCAAATGATGATAAAAACCTTAATATTTATGTTATTTGGAGTAAAATCTGATTTTTATCTGTTAAACACTTGAATTTTAGAAAAACGTAAAGCTGATTTTATTATCATGTTAAAATGTTGGGTTCTGAATGCCCGAGATCTCCTACAAATTTCTACTATAAACATCTCATTATTTACCTGAATCTTTCCAGAGCTATTTGAAATATGATTTGTAATTACGGGCTTAATAGATCTAATTTGATAAAATGTTTTGTCTTAATTTATAAAAGGATTAATTTAAAAATTTATAATGAGTAAAAAATGACTTTAATTAGAAAGATTTTCTTTTTCTTATTAAATATCTATTAATTTCAAAGACTATTTTATGGAAATAATAACACTCTTAAATCAAAATCCCTTAAATCCTAAAAGATGATTTTACTGTGTGTTTGTGGTTGTGTGTTAGTGTTATAGAATACAAAATACATTATTATGGTAATAATAACTACAATAATACATCTTACCATATTTCTTCAACTTTTCAAGAACATATGTTCTGAAAGAAGAGTTTAGGGAATGTTAAATAACTTGTTCACGTTCACTTGTCATGCAGATGGCAGGTCTGGGATAACAAACCGGATCTGTAAGACTTTAGAGAGGGTATCAGTTTCTCGCTGTCACATTTCCTCTCTAATTAATCCTACTTTATCCTCATAATACCATTTGTTACAAACTTAAAAACAAGCCAGGTGCATAGATACACACACACACACACACACACACACACACACACACACACGTGTTTGTTAGGCTGTTATATTTACAAAAGTGAAGTATTTTTGGCTCTTGAACCTGTTCATTCATGAACTCATTTGTTCCTTTATTCATTCTTTCCTTCTTCCTCTTGTTCATTCTTCAGTTATTTATTGAATGTTTTCTATGATCCAGGCCCTAATCCAGGTGCTGAATGAGAGTTTGGATAGCGTATAACTCTGAAGAACAATGTCATACATCAAAGGAAAAAAAGTGGTTTTGCTTGTAATAAGATAGCTTTCATTTTCTCGTTTAATAAAAAAGAGTAATCACGAGTAGTATGAACTACTTAGTTATTATTTTCTGAATATCTGGGTAATAAAAAAGGTTTTATTCTACAATCAACTCTACACAGAATTGCCTTTGACTGTTGAGGTGTGAAAGACTAGAGCACACAGCCTCACATTTTGGTGAACAGTAGCCATTTTCTAACTAATGAATTCTTTAATAGATAAAAGAATCAACCAATTTAAATGTTATCCCTTTGTGCAGGCTCTCATTTTCTGCAAGAGCTGCTGACACGCAGAAAGGTGAGGAAGAGACAAATAACAACTACAACAAAAAAGAATAAAGGGAACCAATGGGCTTGCTTATCATTAGCTTGATAATTAACTCTTGTATAATTGAGCAAGCTGCACTGTATTCAAGTTTCAAATTATTGAATGTTAATGGAAAATGGTTTATCTATAATATGTGTGTATGTAGATAGTGTGGGAACTGGCACAGAGCAATGTAGTTTATGACATTGTTCTCAGATTATTTTGAAGATAAGGCTAGAAAAAAAGTGTAATAAAATTTTTGTTTACTTTGTTTAACATTTAAGTTATGCTCAATGATAACTACTTAGTTAAATTAGATTTATCTTTGTAGATATGTCTATGTTTATGTCTGTGTGTAGGTTGTTTGGTGAGAGGTGAAGGTGGGGAGTTGGATGAGAAACAGTGTGGTTTAATAAAAAGAGTAGGTTTTATAATCACAAGGCCTAGGTTTGAGACCTAAGTTTGAATTACTTTTCATTGACATTTCTTTATTCTGATTGAATAATTTAGGTTCATAGTTTTTCCTACAAAGAAGCTGTATTATTTTAAATTTTAATTAGATAAACTAAGGAAAGCCAAAATAGATGGAAAATCAACGTAGTTTAATATCTAAGTACGTTCTCAGTATATCTTGGTATATTTGATATATTTCCCACAGTCTTTTACGTGTTTTTTTCTTTTTAAATTTTTATTTTGGAATAATTATAGACTCAGAAGAAGTTGCAAAAATAGTACAATGAGGTTGTTTGTATCCATCGCTCAGCTTACCCCAAGGGTAACTAACATCTTACATAACTATAGTACATTATCAAAACCAAAATTGACATTGGAATTACAATTCACAAGACTACAAACCTTATTCAGATTTACCAATTTTGCATGCACTCATTTTTTTGGTATATGTATATGTTTGCCTTTTTAAAATCTATAATCTATGTCTGTTTGTCTGTTTGACTCTAGGTCTCTATTTACTCTTACAGAAAAATGAAATTATAGTATCCATACTATTTGATATCTAATTTTTCCACTTGAAATAAGTTATGACTTTTTCCATTCCTTTCTTCTTCTATTCCATGATTTTTTAATGTATGCAGAATATTTTAACATATTGGGTGAATGTACAATTATTTCAGAATTCCTTCACATTAATGTTTAAGTGGCTTCTCTTTATTTGCTTTATAAACAGGTAGATATACTTGCATTTTGGACACAGCATTCCAAAGAGTTCTCTCTGTCTCTGTCTGTTTCTTCCTCCCTCTCTGTTTCTTTCCTTCCTTCTGCTGATAAATTCTTAGATTTCTGGGTCAAAGTAAATTTATATACTATCTGATGTACACTGTCAAATTTTTTTCTCCAAAAAGGTAAATAAATATTGTGAATAAGGTCCCACAGCCTTTTTCCTCATGAAATATTTAGAGAATAGATAAAGGTAATTATTTGGTGGACACTGAACACTGGGCTCTGTAAAATCTTAACATTGTGTCACATTTGCTTTAGATCTTTTTATTTTAAGCAATAAACAAAATTAATGTTCCCTGTGTATCTCCTCCAATTATGTAGTCTTTATAGAAATAATTTCAGAAGGATTTAAAAGGCTCAATGAGTAGAATACAATGATTGATTGTATTCCTCATCTTTAATAAGAGCTTGTATTAAAAATCTCTCTGTGGACATGAACTAAGTGTTGTGTAGAACAAGTTAATGAATGTGGTATCTGCCTTCTGGGAGCCTCAGCGGTAAAGGAGAATTTTATCATAACATTGCAGTGCGTCATTCTGCATGAGTTATAGCCTTTAAACAAAAGATATGGATAGCTAGGACAAAGATGTAATATGAAAATAGAAAAAAAATGCAATCCTACGATACACAGGTTTCGAACACATTGGTTTCAATATTACTTATTTCTTCCCTCCTTTCTTCCCATTTCTCCCTAACCAGAGTGAGAAAACACCATGTCAACAAAAAGGCTTTCGCCTTCTCTGCACAGTTCTGAGGCTATTCCTTTTTCTTTTTTCTCCTCCCCCCACCTTCCTTTTTGTTCTTTCTTCATCATTTCATTATTATTATCATCATCAGGGTTAAATTCTGGCAGTCATCTTCTCTTCCATGCAACTGGTTGACTTTGGAGAGTGTGCCTCCTCTTCTGCCCGCTCCTGGTTCTTTGGTTACTTTTGAACTTCCTAGGCCTACCTGTTCGGGGCCTCTGTGGGCATCCTGGTCTGTAGGTTTGGATTTCTAAGGAACCTGCTCTGGTTTGGAGTCTGGTTCCTTATGAGCTCATCATGCCTTATTTCTGAGTTGATCGATTGAGGATCTCTGCTCCTCAGTGTCCTAAGTGCTCTCTTGAAAATGGCTGACTAATGTTTGCTGTTTTTTCAAATATACTTTTAAGTTTAAATTTATTTAGGATTACATTTAAATTTCAATAAATTTATGCTTTGAAATTTAAATGTGTTTCGATCTCATCTATTACATTGACCTTTAATATTCATTTAATTAATTATAATTTTAGCTTTTCTTTTTTTAAATATTAAACCAAGTCCTATTTCCTTTTGCTTTGAGTCTCTGTTTTTCCTTCATTTCCCCTAGAATCAAAATAAAACAAACAATATCAAACAGTGACCTCACTTTCTGCTTTGAATTAAACTGTCAGGCGTGACTCACAACCGGAGGATCTTTAAGATGATTCATTTATGCCTTTTCATTGACAGTGGACCCAGTTCAGATAACAGGTATTGATTTCTTGAAAGCCTTTCTTTCTACTCTTTTTCTTGTTGGCTACATGTCTCACCATTGGCAGTTCACTCAGTTTTAAGCTGAAATGATCTGGCAGGGGTGCGTCTGCCTGGGCTGTCCTTTCATGTGGCAGCGGGGCAGTCTGTGGCCAGATCTGGTGGAATGTGGCTGTGTTCTCAGTGTAAAGGATCAGTAGAGGTAAAGACTGTCTCTCTCTTTGTGTTAGGTTTCTCTGTTAAAATAATTGTCCTGTAAAGAGATATGCTTTCCAAGTACTTTTTCAAAAACAATATCCCTAGAGGTTAAATTACCATAAGGTTATTATGCTGCTCCAAGTAAGCTATTACCAATTTGGAGGGTTTCCTGGAACAGTCAGTTGATACTGCCCAAGGCCAAGTATCTGTAATTTAGATGGGATGTCACTGTGTGAATAAAGCAATATGATGCCCTCTTAAAAATGCTTAAAGCCTCCTCTGTTTGTGATGAGCGTAGTCTTTTAAGCTAGTCATTGTTTTTGCTGCATGTTTACCTCATGAGACTTTTTCTTATTTGGGTTAATGTGTCAGAAGAGTACTACTTTACTTTACATTCTTTCACACTTGCAGGCATTTATTTAAAAATAATTATTGAGCATTTGCCGTGTGCCATTAATGAGCTAGCACGTAGTCTCTACCCACAGGAAACAGCATCTAGTGAAGGTATAAGAATTACTCAAATACATAGACACTTAAAATTGGAAATTCATCACATTTTCCTTGGAGTCAGAAAGCACTAGGTTCCATTCTGCCACATGTTAGTGTTATAATTCTGGGAAGTTGTTTGACCTCTCTCAGTCTCATTTCTCATATGTAAAATGGGAATAACACTATCTTCCTCAAGGGATAGCATGTGGATTCAATGATTTGATGTATATAAATTATCAAACTCAGAACCTGCCGCATTATTGGTGATTAACAAAATGTCCATTTCCTCACCTCCTTCAAACTGTTTTTATTGATTTTTTTTCTTAAAGGATATCTTTTTTCCAGATATCCTTTAAGGAGGATATAATCTTGATGCTCAGAGATAATAAAAGCTTCACTTTTCTTTGATATGCTCTTCTTTCTACTTCTAGTACCTTTTGGTTTGTTCCTATAATAGTCTCCCCTTCCTCCCTGCCCCCACCACGTTTTTATTACTTGCCATGATGTCCTAGGCTAGTCAGTAGATCCTAATCGATTCCATTTCCTTGTTTGCCTCTCAAGTCTGTCCAGAAATCCATTTCAGAGCATGGCGTTCCCCTGCTTGAAATCCTTTAATGGCCTCCCTTTAACAAGACATTCAACACTTTTAAGATAATACTTGCACTGCTCTTTTTTGCCTTAGCTCATGTTATGCTCCCACCACAAACACACATCTCTTACTTCGGCAGCACTAATGCACTTGAACTTCAAACAAGAACCTGATCTTTGCCCTGTTTTTGTACTTGTACCACTTGTCATTGCTATTGAAAAAAGAAACAATATTTGCATTAATTTGCAACCCCTCTCCCCTTAGCTATCTTCATTTTTCATCCTTCTCTTTTCATAAAAACCAGTTGAAAGACTTGCACAAGCTAAAGAGAAGCCAAAACGTCCTCCTTCTCTTTATATCCTAACTTCTCGGCCATGTTGTCTACACTCGGCCATGTTGTCCTGCTCTTTCTTATACTCTTGTATCCACTGCAAGGTGGCCTTAGTCCTTATCACTCTATCCAAATAGCTCTCCCAAAGATCATCAACACCTACTTGTTTCTTACTTCAGTTGATTGATTTGAAGTTCTTTCCTTATTTGATCTCTCTTTAGTATTTGCTCTGAGGGCCACCTCTGTCTCCTTGAAATTCCTTACAACTGCGCTGTCTAATGTGGTAGCCGATAGCCAAACACATGTGGCTATTTAAATTTAAGTTTGATGTAGTGAGAAATAAAATTTAAAATTTAGTTCCACAGTTATATTAGCGACATGAGGCTATTGAACACTTGAAAGGTGGCTAGCGTGATTGAAGAACTAAATTTTAAATTCTATTTACTTTCAATTAATTTAAATTTAAATATAGTCAGCCACCTATGGCTAGTGGATACCCTGTTGAGCAGTATGATGATAGAGAACATTTTCATTATCATAGACATTTTTATTGGACAGGGCTTCTCTAGAGCAAGGATTGGCTAAGTTTTTCTCTAAGAGGCCAAATAGTAAATATTTTAGCTTTGCAGTCCGGATAAGTTCTGTCGCAACCATTCAGTCCTGTTGTTGTAAAGCAAAAACAGCCACAGAGAATCTATAAATAACTGAGTGTGATTTGTGTTTCAATAAAACTTTTTTTGCACAAACAGGTGAGGGGACTGATTTGTCATATGTCTATAGTTTTCTGACTCCTCTAGAGCCCTGGTTTCTTTGATGTGTACTTTTTTCATTCTCTTCTTGTTTTTCTCTAAAATTTTACTTTTCAGTCTTCATATTTCCCAGATCCTTTCCTCCTTTCCATCTTCATCACCACAACACTTCATTATTGCCAAACATCTCTAAACAGTCACTCTCTCCTTGTGTCCTGCTCCAGCGCATCATACCATTGCCACATTACTGTGCTTTTATAACTTATCTAAGCCAGTTTCCTCATTTGGAAATGTGTGTAATAATAGCAATTGCCTGAAAGGGTTATTGGAAAGAATCAATGAAATGTGTATAAAATTGTGCTCATGGAGGGTATAGAGTTCTCTCATATTAACTCATCAACACAGGATAGTAGTTGAGACTTGGATAGTAGTTGATGACTGCCTGACATCCAGTCCCAGCTTGTCACACACTAGTGTGGACCTTGGGTAGACCACTTAAACTTACCTCAGTTTCCTCATCTGTAAAATGAGGATGATATTAGCATACACACAGAGTAGTTAGGGTAATTAAATGAACTCATTTGTGTTGAATGCTTATAATACTGTCTTGGTACAAAGTGCTGATTGATGGTTTTTATTTTATGTTTTTGGTTTTTTAGATGAGGGAAAAAAGGCCTAGATACGTTAATTTCCCTGCAATCATACAGCTAGTAAGCGACATAGATGAGATTTGAACTCTAGTCTTTTGACCTTAAAAGTCCAGGCCTTTACATTATACTACATTTCTTTCAACATACACTGGCTTCTTATCATATTTCTTTACTTGGAATTAATCTTTTTTTGCTCTGTGTTTCATCATACTTAGTTTACACCTCTGTCAGGAAACTTACCACATTTTCCTTATAGTTATTGCAAATCATTCTGCCTTTTGAGAGTGGAGAGCATGTTCCTAGTTATATTTTACTCCCTTCACAGTTTCAAGTCTAATCAACAACAAATTATTGTTAAATTTCTTAAATAGAATAACTTTTAAAGAGGAAATCATTATTGATAGTTGATCTACCAATAGATAGGGGATTGTAATCTGCTGAAGTCTTCTTATAAAATAATAAATTATATATTATAAAGGTTGTATTTTCATCACCATTTTAGTATATAGATTTAGTATTTTAGTATGTAGATAACCAAAAGTATCCATCATGTTTGGATTATTTTCAATATGTTGGCCTTTGTTTATTTGACTTTTGAAAAAGAGCTTCATATTTGTTTGTTTTTTTCTGAAATTGTGTTGAAATGAAGACCCACTTATTAGGTCATCAATGAAGGCAATTGTAATATGATCGAAAGAGGAAAGTTCATATCAAAAGGTAAATTGTAAGTTGGACGTTCCATTTATTTAATAATGAATATATGCAGAATACAGAGGTCAGTCGCTGAGAGTATAGAGAGGGTTGCAACATTATGATTACTAAATATGGTTGTGCTGGAGGAAGCTTTCAACAATTATTTCATGCAAATTGAAACGCAGCAGTTTGTGAAAGAGTTACATGGTTCATATTATTTAAAATACATTTTATTTTATTCTTAGAATAGGAGCAAGTGGTAGAATTGGGAGGAACATTTTAGACTTTACCGATTCACATTTCCAGAGCTGTGTAATCAAATTCACCAACTAAATGCTATCAATTTCCCCCTCTGAAAGAAGTAATTGAATGTCAGAATTTTATTTCCTTTTATAATGTTTAAAAATTGATTTAATAAATACGTGCTTAAATAACAAAATTTAAACTTTCAAAAGAAGGAAGCTTGGTGGTGTTGGGAATTGATGGAAATAGAAGAATCATGTGAATATTTGCTCCTAGCTTCTTTTGACACTGGGGATCAAGACAGTGGAACGTGTCAGGCTCCTAACCTATTAAAAATTTTTCAGACGTCCACCCACATTGATTGATTTAGCTCAGTGTGTGGGCCAAGTACACACTCCTATTTAACTTCTTTGATGAACAAGACCAAAGCGAAATACAGGATGGGTTAAAGTCAGATATTAGGGAAGACAGAGAAGATTCAAGGTAGGCTAAGGTGAAGAAGAGAAGAAATCAAATTCAAGCAAGATTCCCTCCAAAGACTGAGTTTTTATGCTAGATGTAAGCCATCAGGGCTTAGTGAGGAAAAGGCAATGGAAAATCGAAAGTTATGTATAAAAAGTCTAGAAGGAATTTCAAGAACTTTCTTCTTCATCGAGGTCTTTCTGAAGACCCAAAGCAGTTTGTCTGTGAGCTCAGACACTGGTGATGGCATCTCTGACTCCTTTTTAAGGACATCTAACATTACTATAGTGACCACATATAATTAGCTGAGATTCCTTTCATTTCATTTGCCCTGGAATGTATCCCTCTGCTTCTTAAATTCTGAAATGTGACTTTATATATTAAAGTTTGTTTAAATTTGCTGAAGTTGATGGATCTTGAGACTTTTTTTTTAAATCAGTCAGGGTAGACTAGATGATGGTGCAGAAATAAGCAACCCTCAAACCTCCCTGGTTTAAAATAGCCTACGTATGCGTTACTCATATCAGTTTATCTTGGGTTACCTGGGCAATTCGTTCCATGCCATCTATCATCACTCAAGGATACAGACTGAGTTACGATTTGAAATGTCACTTGTTCTTGTGGCAGAGAGAAGGAGATGTGGTAAACATGCATTGGATCTCGAAGACTTCTTCCATTGCTTTGTAAACTTCGAGGCCATGCCTCATTTTAAGTGGGTATGAAAGTGCAATCTTACAAGTGCCTGGAATGAGGGCAACCAAAATCATAGAGGACAGCAGGAATGATAATGACAAATTTATAGTAGATCTCTCTATGTGATTTCGAAGGTTCTATGTAGCCATTTATTATGATTGTTCAGCTACTTGAGATTGATTTTGGTGAGAAAAATAAAAAGAAGCAAAATTTTATGGCTCAATTTTTAGTTTCTTAGAACTGAGTTTAGATGTCATAAGAAATGCTTCTTTTACAAGATGAAAATTAAAAAGATGTTTTTATTAGAATTTTTTCATTAATGGTAGTTATACTGATTATAAAGTTGATGATTCAGTCAGAACAAGAGCCAAGCAATCTTGACTGTTTTAATTTATATTTTTATTTCAATATATTTAAATCACCCATTCAGTACCTAAATGCATGTTCATAAAAATTAAATAACACAAGAGTATTTATTAGATAAAAATATAACTCTCTCTTCTCTTATACTGGGCCTCAATTTTTCTCTTATCCAGAGTTTACCACTATTAATATTTTCTTGTCGATATTTCTAGACTTCTTGTTCTTTTATACAACACAAAGATAAACACACAATCAACTTACTTTGTTTGAGTTAAAAGTACATTTTGTATATATTATTTGTATATATATATTTAGGGTATATATTCCCTAAATTACTGAACTAATTTATCTGGTTATCAACATTACATAAGAATGCCGGTTTCTCTTAACTCTCACCAACCTCGTGTATTACATCTTTATATCAACCCAGTGGGGGAAAATGGCATCTCATTATTGTTTTAATGTTCATTTTCCAGATTGTTAGTAAGGCTGAGCATGATATTTTTTTGTTGTTGTTTTTTGGCCATTACCTTTTCTATCCTTTATGGATAGCATGCTGAGATTCTTTGCCTATTGTATTTAAAATTTTTTTCTTATTGATTTTTAGGTACACTTTAAATATTACTGAAGTTGCAAATATATCTTTCTTCCTATTGTTCATGTTGAAAATATGCCCTCCCCACACACCAGCCTCATAGATATATCTATAAACCCACAGGTATTTATCTGAGTGTGAAGATGCAGGTAGCTGAGTGGAAGTGATTTCAGAATCCAAGTAATAATCCCTGTTCACTTACTAATGAATGCAGATTTTGATTACTAGAGTCCTTCTTCCTATGATTGTTTGAGGGAGAAGAGGGAATTTCCAGGTGGCAATGTACTGTTTCTAGGTCTCTCAGAAAGTATATAGAATCTGCTTCTGTTCTAGAGATCTTAAATCTAGACGAACATCCGTACAGACGCTCTCTCTATTTCAAAAAGTTAGACTCTAGACTGTTAAACATTTGTCTGATGTGTATGTGTCTATATGTGTGGGTGTGTATATGAGAGCTTATATCTTAATTATACCTCCAAACATCCACAGTCCATACTCTATTCCTACCTGCCTCTGATCTTATAGTTATTTTGGAGTTTTATCTAGAGAGTTTTGTTGTTGTTGTTATTGAGTCTTTTTTATTACATCCTTAGGGTTTATAGGTTCTTCATGAATGTATTCTGTGATATGGGTGTATAAATATTTCTACACCTATTTTCTTTCTTTTATTTTGACTTAATAGTATATACAACATCATGGTAATCTTTCCATATTAGTACACTTGGATCTCCATGTTTCTTATGAATTCTGGATTTAGCAGTCATTCTTCTCCTATCTGCTTTATATATTCCAAAAGTCTGCTACTGTTCTCACTGATGGTAGCACCATTTCTAGTGATTCCACTATTGTTATCAATTTAATTTCAGGTTTTTTTTTTTTTCTGTTATTCAAGTGGCCTATAGTGTACATTTAGATTGCCTGCAATTTTCTACAGAAGGAATTTGGGGCAGGGGTGAGGTAGGATAAAGAATACTAAGTTATTTTTTTTCTTTCCTCAATAGAGCTAAAAGCTGACTGACTTTAAAGAAAGAGTTATTCACAAGACTACTGACAGAACATTGCAGTAGTTATATCTAGAAATTATATAGCCTTGACATACACTCTGATATCTACATATCTGCATAGCTCTATCTACATATATATAGGCAGATATAAGTATATAATGCTAATATATATGGGAAGAATGAGGACAGTAAGGATTAGTTAAAAAATGATGCTTGAAAAATTGACTACTGATAAATAAATATAATTATACTGCCACATCACAATATATGTACACACATCATTTAATTCATATGTGTAATATATAATATTTAACAGCTTGCATACACATTTTATACATATATGAATAAATTATTGGCACATTTAAGAGATCAATATAAAAGTGAAACAGAGTAGAATGAATCATCTTAGAGGAAAAGTGGCAAAGGAAAAATGATAAATTTATTTAACTACATAAAAAATTAAAATATTTTGTCTTGAACACCATGAATTAAAATTAGTGAAAAAATTGAGAAAATAATTTATTACAATGTCAGACTTAAGGTCGATGTCCTATGTAGAGCTTTTAAAATTTGGTAAGACATTGTACTTAATAATAATCAAAGAAACCAAAATTAAAACTATTTTTTACTTTTCAAATTGGAGAATATTGTGTTTAGAGGAGTGTATATGATGAAATGGGCTTTCAGGTAATGCTGATGGTAGTATAAATTGATACAATATTTCCAGAAAGGAATTTGATTATTTTATTTGTGTGCGTGCGTATGTGTTGTTTGATTGTAGGAATCTAGCCTGCAAATGTAATAAAAAAGAATGTGACAAATATTTTTCTACAAGAAACATTATTCTAGGATCATTTAAAATAATGACAATATTGTGAAAGGCAGTTTGAAACAAAGTAGGATTAAATTAAATGATAGAAATTCATTGAATATCTAGATTATTTCTAAATAAGATAAAATACTGAAACATTAATGACCGAACATAGATTGATTTATCCACTTTTGCTTTCTTTTACAGAGAAATTAAAGCTATTTGGATCTCTTAGTTAACATGTTTTGTTCCATGCTGAGAAATTTCCTATGAAAAGATATGTCTGCCAGTCCACAGAATGTTGCTGTAAAAGACAATTCAGAATTGTTTACTACTGAGTTTTCACTAGAAATTGAAGTTTTTAAGAGTTAAGCATTCTAATTAATATATGTAATTAGAACTACTAGAAATAATAAGAGTAACATCTTTGTGTGCAAGGAAAAGAGAATGTGTGTTTCAGTAAAAGAAGCTATGAGGAATGAAATATAATTTTTGAGGGAGATAAAGTAATTTTGTCCTAAAGAGAGACAACCCCTCCAAAAGAAAAATCCCAAAACGGGACAAAATCTGAATGAATTATATATATTTTCAAGTTGAAGAGGTTTATGGGGAAAGAATCTTTGGAAAGGAATTTTAGACATGGTCCAACTGATTGAAATTGAAATAAATTTATATAAGAGCAGACACCCAGACCAATGGAACAGAATTGAGAAACCAGAAATAAACCTGCATAATATGGGCAAATAATTTTTGACAAAGGAACCAAAAACATACAATGGAAAAAAGAATGCCTCTTCAATAAATGGTGCTGGGAAAATTGGAAGGCCATATGCTGTCACTGTACACCAAAATTAACTACAAATGGATCAAAGACCTAAATATAATACTTGAAACAATAAATTGCATAGAAGAAATTATGGCACTAAACTCATGGGTCTTGGACTTAGAGAGGATTTTATGAATTTGACCTCAAAGGCAAGAGAAGTAAAAGCAAAGGTAAAAAAATAGGACTATATCAAATTAAAAAAATTCTGCACAACAAAAGAAGCCATCGACAAAACAAAGACGCAACCATCTGAATGGGAGAAGATATTTGCAAACAATATTCTTGATAAGAAACTCATATCCGAAATATACAAAGAACTCATACAACTCAACAAGAAAACAAATAATCTAATTAAAAAATGGAGAGAGGACCTGAACAGACACTGTCCTAAGAAGACATACAAACGGCCAACAGACATGAAAAGATGCTCAACTTCACTAGCTATTAGGAAAATGCAAATGAAAACCACAATGAGATACCATCTCAGACCTGTTAGAATGGCTATCATCAACAGGACAAGTAATAACAAGTATTGGAGAGGTTGTGGAGGAAAAGGAACCCTCATACATTGCTGGTGGGAACGCAAATTGGTACAGCTGCAAAGGAAAACAGTATGGAGGTTCCTGAAAAAATTAAAAATAGAATTACCATATGTCCTAGCAATCCCTCTTCTGAGTATTTAACCTCAAAATTTGAAAACATTTATGCAAAAAGAGTTATGCACCTCTATGTTCATTGCCACGTTATTCATGGTGGCCAAGACATGGAAACAACCAAAGTGCCCTTTTTCGATAGATGATTGGATAAAGATGGTGTGGTACATATATACAATGGATATCACTCAGCTATAAGAAAAGATGAAATATTGCCATTCGTGACAACATGAATCTTGAGATTATCATGCTAAGTGAAATAAGTCAGAAAAAGTTGAGAACCATATTGAAGAAGGACTCCTGTATTAGAGGCCTCACAGTGTCCATGGCCTCACCTCTTCTTACCTTATAGTTTGTAAATACACAAAGACTTCATTTATTTAATATGGTTTTGTTTGCCTCTGATTCGAGCTGCTTTAACCCAGATAATGGCTTTGTGACTCACTTGCCTCCCCACCTTATCCTCTCTATGTCCGCTCCCTTAATTATTAAGCCTTAGGACATAAGATAAACTGAGCCTCAGGACTATAATCATGAGGACAGTAGATTTCTGTTGGACTTTTACAGCATCAGCCATGGTGCCATCTCGTCTGGTCCTGTGACCCGGAGGCAGAACAGCAGTCTCTCCGGGTCACAGGACCAGACGAGATGGCACCATGGCTGATTTCAGAAATGGACACAATGATCAATTGCCTCATCCTCCTTTAGTCGTCCAATCAGTGGTGCCTATGTCCCCAACTTTCTTAGTTTCCATGATGACTGATTTTTTTTCCCTGTATAATCTTTACTCTGGAGATTTTGGGGTAGCCATGCCTATGAGCGAGAGCTTGCCTATGTTTCCGGGACTTGCAAATCTCTAACAAATGCTTATTCTATTTATCTCAACTCCTGTGTCACTCTATTGGCTGAGCGTGCAGACAGCATGAGTACAGGACTCATATGTCCTCTGGTGATAATATGATTTCACTTATATGTAGGATATAGAACTGAAAGCAACAAATGAACAAGATAAACAATCAAAAACTCATAGACACAGACAACCATACAGTGGTTACCAGATAAAAAGGGGGTGGGAGGAGTAGATGTAGGTAAAAGGGGTCAAATATAGGGTGATGGAAGAAAATTTAACTTTAGGTGGTGAACACACAATGCAGTATACATATGACGTGTTATAAAATTGTACACTTGAAACCTATATAATTTTATTAACCAATGATACCCCAATAAATTTAATTTAAAAAATGAGTTTAAATATCAAAAATACACTGTACAAAATTAGAATTGGTTTTCTCTTTTTGTTGAAAGGATAAATTTTTTTGGACGTTTGGTCTACTTTTGATAACATTGAAAGTTTCTTTACCCGTTAAGTAATCTACCTTAAAAACAAAGATATTGCATATTATCAGAATAATTTCTGTGTGTCATGGTAACTCTACCATCAAGTCTTTAATTACTTAAGTAAACTAGTCTTAATATTAAAGGAGTTAATTTTTCTTGTCAATTTCATTGTGATGACTACTCATCTGATCATAAAAAATGGGCATTTTTAAGTTTTATCATTTATAGACAGTTACTTTTTTACTTTGATGCTTTATCTTCAGAGAAATTCATGGAAAGGACTCTGACAAATACTCTAGAATACAAATCACTGATAACTTTCAGATCATCCCACTGCATTGGATTCAAGGAAACTTTTTCTCTTAAGCCACCTATGACTTACAGCAATTTGGTAAAGTGTATCTTCATGAATGAGGTGAAACAACTACTTTTTCTCTCCACCTGATCCCTCTGGAATTTAGAAACTGTCAATTAGTATTTTTATTTTTATAATAATGTTATTTGGGTAAGTTCAAGAAGAATCTGTTTTCCTTTACTGCACCTTCTGTGGCTAAAATTCTATTACAGAAAATTATCCTTACTCAGGGAATCTCTCTTGAACTTCATACTGACCAGGGAACTCATTTCACCAGTCAGGTGATTCAACAGATCTATGATGTCTGGCTGGTTCTACAATACTTTCACTGTGCCTACTACCTTCAGTTCCTTGGTTCAGTCAAACTCATTTTCATAAACCATGACCTGTGCCCCATTAGGATTTATTTTCACTTGCATTTGGCAGAAAAACCTGTGGGAAGATTGCTTAAACCTGTATCTACTTGGAAGTTATTGCAGAGTCGGACTATTGGTTATCCCTATTTTGTTATTCAGTCAATCAGAGACTCAACCTTGGTCATCACCCTTAAATTAACATCACAGATGAAAGCAATAATTACCAAGTAATGTCTCTGACAAAGAAGGAATAAGATTTTTTTTTTGAGAATTTTATTTCCATAGTGGGGTGTTGGTGCAAATGAATATATGGTCAGAAATTTATCTAAAACTTTATGAGATATTGCTGAATCTATCACCAAAGCCATAGCTGCTCAAGAAAATTTCAAATTCAGTTGCTCAGATTGTTTTGGATAACTGAAATGCTTTTGACTATATTCTAGCAGAACAAGGTGATGTCTGTGCTATCACTAATACACCTGTGTACTTGGATAAATGCTTCAGGATTGGTTGCAACATAATTGAACAAAATTGGAAAACAAGGTCACTGATTATAAGTGCCTCTAGAAAGTTATTGGTCTTTTGACCCATTTAGTTGGTCACCCTGAGGGACAGCCTCATGGTTTAGAAATATTCTACAATTTGAAAGTAGTGTCATGTTTGTGGTTTTAGGAATAATTCCTAAACTCTACATTACTGTTTTTCACAATGCTATAAGAACTCCACAAGAATAATGGTAGCACAATGTTTTGAATTGTTTTCTAATACATATAAGACTTTAGATGAACAATGAAAAGACAAAATTAAAAATGATTTGAATACTAATGCTGAACTTTGCTAACTTTTGTTTATTTCATAGGATTGAGCAACAAGCCTTCCTTTGTTTTGGCTGCTCAAATGTGGCCTAAAGGCTCCCAAGAAAAACATTTTCCCTCCTACATGGGACATGACATACCAGGAATGAGCCTTCCTGGTGGCAGGGGATCACAATGTGAACACATGAGAAAATTGAGAAAGTCCGCTCCAATGCTTTCTCAAAAAAATCTTGACCAAAAGGGGGAAATGTGAAAATTGACATACGTGGAGCCATTTTAAAATGTAGCCGGGGAAGCCATGACAGAGGAAGTGCTTTGCATGTCCTGTTTTCTTTCTGAGTCTTTGAACTGGGCTAACCCACCAGCATTCCAAGAACTTAACAAGAATGAGAATTTCTTTTCGGCAAGACTAATAAGAGTGAACTTTTAACTAATGATCACTGCCTGACCAATCAATGAAGTACATATCTAGCTTCGATTGTCAGTACCAATGAACTCTTCTTAAAAATAACTTACCTCATCTTCCTCCTTTTTATCGTAAAAACCCTGATTCCCTCTCATGTAATCCAGACACTATTCAGATGTCTGCCTAAATCTGTTTACCATGAAAATCACAATTCTTGGATCCTAAGTAAACACGTTTGCCTTTTGAACTGGTTCTTGTTTTTGACACTGACAGTATGGGCTGTGGGTTGGAGGCATGCTGAAAATGATTATAGTTTTGGACATATTATTTTTTCCAAGTAGAGATGTCCAGCAAGCTATTGACTATAAGGATATGGAACTCAGAAGAGATTGAGGCAAAAGCTAAAGATAGAGGTTGAAACCATAGGAGTGTATAGGTCGTTTAGAGAATATATGTAGAGTGAGCAAAAGAATGCCTAATGCATCTGTGCTGCACTTATATACAATTCATTTCATCCATGTAAAGTAGGTTATTTCATTGCTTTATACTCTAGTTTCATCCTAAGCAATGAAATCCACAAAGTTGTCACCTTGAAGTGTAAGGTATTTTTTAGTGCACATCAAAATAAATACATATTTATTGAAATAAAAATGTCTCTTCTGTACCACCTTACATATCTAGTTTGTAGCTATCATTACTTGGTGTAACATGCGCAGGGGAGCGCTATTTTAAGGGCAGGTCTGCCAAACTAGAAATATAGAAACCTAGGCAAGCAGCAATAGCTTTTGAAAGAGTCATTCACTTTTACTTTCCAATTGTTTTTCAGGTTTGTGGAAGGAATGCTTAACATTTGTTATAATGCCATTGATCGTCATATTGAAAATGGTAAGGGAGATAAGATTGCTATCATCTATGACAGTCCTGTTACAAATACTAAAGCAACTATTACCTATAAAGAAGTCCTGGAGCAGGTAATATCACAAATTTTCTATATATGTTATTCAGAAATCATACAGAAATTTTTTAAATAACATACTGTATCATTGTATAACCTTTAGTTCTCTAAATTTGTTGACATTACGGTATTTTTCTTTCGATGCGCATTGGAAATAGTGATGTGTTCACTCATTTAAAGTGTTTTTATCCCTTAAATTTATATTTTACAGTACTAGAAAATACTCATGTTAGAGGGAGAGTTTAGCAGATCTCTGTGTTTGTTTCAATCCTTTCTGGCCTTTCTTTTCCATCAACATTGCCTTCACCTTCATCTGGCCATTCTACATTTAGCTCTTGTACTATTGAAGCAGTTTTCCAACTTCCCTATTACAAGGCCTGCTCCTGTCAGATCATCACCTAAATTGACACCATAATTTTCTTTCTTAGGAACAACATATTTCTTTACCCCATTTAAAATGTTTTTCCTTAACAAATTACTGTTATTCAGAGAGTCAAATCTGGACTCCTGCGACTCCTGTTTGAGACATTTGGGATTCTGATCACAGTGTCCCTCCAAGCTTTATTTCCCAGTGTTCTTTGCCATGAACACAATGATTTTTTTCACTCTGAGTGTCCTGTCACTCCCTCTGACCATCCTGGCCCTTTAGAGCTCTTTGCCCATGCTGTTCCTTTCCCTTATTTGCTCTTTTTTAGTTTTTTCCCATGTGTGTGGTTCCTAGGTGAATTCATGATATCGACAGATGAATTATGAGATTTGCCTTGAACATTAAGGTAGAAATGAGGTTTCAGAAGCAATTATACAAGTATTTCAGTCTTGTAGACTATGGGAGAGTTATTCTAGCTCTGCAGGGGCATTTATTTATATCTGATTTAAAGGGGGAATAATTGTGTAGGCCAGGGTTCCTCAACTTTGATGTAATCTAGAGACTTCTTTGTTGTGAAATGCTGGAATGTATGTTGCAGGGTGTTTGGAAGCATTCCTGCTCTCTACCCCTCCCCCAGCTGTGATAACTAAAAATGTCTTCAAATACTGCTAAATGTACCTTGGGTGGCAAAGTCACCACTAGTTGAGAACTACTTGCTAAGCAGAGTCTGTCATACTAGGGTTTGGAATTATTTGCTTTTAAATTAAATTTGCTTTTGAATTGCATTTTCTTCTTTTGCTTATTTTAAAACCTATTTAGGGTTTCTATTTGATTTTTAGAAAGTTTGTTTCTATTTGGTTTTTAGAAAGTTTGTTGCCCGATTCTCTGAAATTCTATCCTTTTGCATCAGCAATGTTCCTGTTTAGCCTTCTAAGATAATTCAGGCAACTGAGACAAAAACGGTTAACCCCCTAATCCTGAGTGTTTGCAAACTATCGAGAGAGAAAATTTAGGCCAGTTTTGCTCTGGCTGGGTGACAAATCCCAGTTTCAGCTGACTTAAACGTAAGAGGAATTTATGAAAAGAGAAGACTGAAGAACCAGGCTCAGAAAAAAAGGCATACCCCAAGGAAGAATGGGCAGTGATGAAGAGTTAAGGAGAACCCACAAATTGTCTAGTAACCAGACTTGCCAACTTGACTCAGTCTCCTTCTAGATTGGCAGAGAATGAACATCTAATTGCCTAAATTTAGGTTACATGCCTAAAGTACCAGGCAGTGGGGAGAAAATGCCTTGTCCTCTCTGGATTTCATAGTAGGAATTGGGGCCCGACTTCTCTCTAGGACTCATCCTAGGGGAACTGCAATCTCATAAGAAGGAAGTTCAGATGCTGGACAGCCCAAGACAGCGCAAAACAAAACAATGCCACAAATATACTTTTGGGTACTTTATATTGGTCTGTAAGTGGGAATTGTGTATTTTCATGAATTATACAGAGACAGAGCTCACATCGGGCCTGAGTGGGATAGGCACTTGGTTACCAAATGATTTTGTTATTCATATGAGGCTTTGTTTTATTTTCTTAATAACCTGTTATGTTCCATGTTTTATTTTAGGTTTGCATTTTCAGCTTTTAGATGAGATTTAGTTTTTGATTAAAACCTTGTTCTTATTACTTAGGCATATTGTTACACCCTCATTTTATTAATATCAAGGCCTAAGAGACTGGTAAATTTTAATTGGTATACAGATTCGGAAGCTTATTTAAATAATATAAAAATGTTATCTATATCAACATATTGAATGTGATTCATAACCGAACATCAGAGTTGAAGAAAAAGCTTTAGAGAAACCTAAAATCAGAAGAGTTAAATAATAGTGGTGGTTCTTCTCATTTGTTTTCTTTTTGATCAGTTACATAAGTATTTATGATAAATACACATCCACATTTTGCTTAAAAGTTTTTTTTTGCTAACTCATCTTGATTTTCTTCAGTCTAGACTTTTAGACCCTGTTGAGGTTTGTACTGGTTCATTGGTGTCAGTTTAGCCTGTCATCAAAGTACTTAAAAGGTCTGTTTCCCTCACCTGCTTATGGCGTCGGATTCCCCAGGCTTTTCTTCTCTAAAGCACTAAAGGAAGAACTGTTAGGAAAGAAGGAGTCATTGTGCCCCACTTTGATTACCAGCTTCTGGTTCCCTGTGGCCTTTATTTTATTAGGTAGAAAAGAAACAGAAAGATTTAATGAGTAATGCCACTGCGAACAAACTAAAGGAAGTGCCTTTGTACTTTACTTGCTTTAATCTCCCTGGTCTCCTTTCTACTGGGAGTTTCTGGCTAGGTAAAACTTAAGTTAGTTAGCATTTCTTATTTAATTAGTGAACCAACAATTTTAGGCTAAATTGTTTCAGTGACATGAAGGATCTAAAGATTTTATAGGATGATTCAGAAGTACAGCTTTTCCGAAATTGTCTTTGATATAGATCTGATCATTTAAACAACCCTTTAAGATTTTTGTGGACATTTGAGCCTGATTTGAGATCTGTCATTCATTCAACAAATATTTATTTTGTATGCCAAACCCTGTTAGGAGCAAAGAGATACAGGTAGAAGGAATGTAGAAGGGCCCATTCCCTGTTTTTAAGGAGCTAAAAAAGACATGTAACTGTTACGGAACAGAAAGAGTTTGCCCATCTAGCAATAGTAGAGCCAAACATTAAATACTGAGAATTGTAGTGGAGAAATATTGGCTATTTCATTGATGAATGGCGCCATCCAGGAGAATGGGAAACCAATGCTTTAAAGACCCGACTCCCCAGTGGCATGTAGGTTACAGGTTATATAGGGCAAAATTATAAGACACTGTGGGTTAGGTGTTCAGGGTCGTGTTAGGAGCTGATTGGTCAGAGGTAAAATAAGAGGTAAGGGTAATGAATTATTTCTTCAGGTCCTGAGGACATCTCTGAGGTCCTTCCTGGTATCCCTCTGACTAGTCTCATGGGAAAGTAGCCAGGGGATCATTCCACCTTAGGAACTGAAACATAACTTAGGTCAAGATGTTATCTTTGGCCTGCCAGAGGTCTGGACCATGTGACCATTAGTCAAGTCTGGGCTACTGTCTCCTGTTGCCTTAGGGTTTGTTGATTATCTGGGGGAAAGGCTGAATCTCAGATATGCATATAGAGAGATGATTTCTAGAGCTGAGATTTAATTTAATCATAAGGACTCTCGGTTTCATAACTGTAGTAAAGGTGAAAAGGAATTTTCACTCAAAAGGCTAATCAGCTCTTTGTTCTGCTTCTGTAGATATGCTTGCTGCATAGGCTGTACTCGAAATTAACTAAAGACTCATCTTCTTTTTGCTTGTTCTAAGCAACAAATATAACTGCCTGTACCCCTTAGCAACTCCCGCACTTTGTAACCATCTGAGGACAAATTAACCAATCAGCCCATGCCAAATAAGTTCTATATAAAGAATGTTGCAACTGAGCTCCGGTCCCAGATCTTCAGAGCTCTAGCTTCTTTGGGACCGCTGGTGTAATAAACCTGAGTTCTCTAACTCTCCGAGTGCTGCTTGGTTTCTTGCTGGTCTGATTTTTGCTACTTTTCTGCAACAAAGGCTATGATGGAGATAGTGTTATATTCTGTGGACATACATGAGAAAGCCTCCAGTTTAGACAAGGGTTAATAGGACATAGGCAGGCTTTCTGGAAGAGTCAATGCATAAAATTAGCCCAAAGGACCAAAAATGGGAAGGGAAAATTGTGAGACGAAGGAAGTACTGCAGATAGAAGGAACAGGACGTTCAGACATACTGAGGGAAGAGAGAAACTAGTACCCACAGTGGCTTTGGCAGAAAGTGCAACACAAGGGGGTGGGGAGAGAGAGAGCTCCAGTGAACCAGAATGGAGACTGTGAGTGCCACACTATATGTTTATACTTTATCCTGGGGGAAGTAGAGAAAAAAGAACAAAAGTCAGCCCTGTGACCTGGTTCATTCTGACCACCGTGACTCATCCCCAGCCCCACTGCACTGCACACCCCAGCTGCCCTGCCTCCTGCGGTCAGTGTCTTTGTCTTGTTCTGTTCACACCTTAGAGCCTTTGTAAACCCCTGCCCTCTCCTCGAAGTGGTTTTTATTTTAGAAATTTTATGGTTCATGATACCTGGATGTTATTTTTTCACTGAGATCTTCCTCGGCCATATTAAATACAAATGTTCCCATTCACACCACTTTATACCTTCTCTTTTCTGCTTTTAAAAAAATAGCCATTTATTGCTCTGCCATTTTTAGTATTTTATCTTCTTTAGTGTTGTTTCTTCTTCTAGGATGTAAGTTCCATTAGGGCAGAGATTTTTGTTTCGTTCACAGAGAACAGTGCTTGGTACATGGTAAACATTTCTTGAATGATGAAGGAATGTGTGAATGAAATACCGTTTGAAATTTCTAAGTGACTCTAGCTTCCTTTACTGCAGGAACTTCTTATCTTTAAATAATATCAGCAGTAGAACTTAATCTTCTTTCCAAGTAAATTCTAACTTTTTATTATCTGTAAAGAATTTTAGCTTATTTATTTTTGGCTTGGTATTTAATGATGAATATTTCCTCCTGGAATTTCCCACATGTACAGCTCAGAAGATCTGTATTCCAGAAAACATGTTTGTGTTTGTTGTGTTTTTCTCTTAGCTCTTTTCAAAGTAGTAGTCATATGAGACCTCAGTGAAATAAAATGGGTGTTTGTGAGAGTTTGTATTTGTGTGTGTATATATGTGTGTGTGTATGTGTGTGTGTATATATATATATGTATATGTGTATGTGTGAATACATATGTGTGTGTATATATATGTATATATATACACACACATATATAGTATACATTTTTAGAAATTCCTACATTGAATTTATTTTTCTCCATATCTAATTTTCTTTTGAATTTACCTCTGTATATGGTAAGTTTGTCTTATTTATATTCTAACAATTATACATTTTTATGTATTCACTAAATAAGAATGTAACCTCCCTAAAGGTCATTTGAGAAATTTTCATGAATATATGTATATAGGGAAATTGATGAAACGCAGTGTGTGCTAAATATTTCTGATTTAATTTAAATTGAAAGTGTCTATTATCTCTACTAAAGGTAATTTTTGGAAATATAATTATGGCAGTGGTTGTAATTATGAAGGTTGAATAATTTAGAAGAGAAAATTACTCTGAAATCAAGGGTCATGTCCCATGAGAAGCCCTCCTGCCAACCTCTGCCCTTTAGAATGCTCTCTTCAAAGTATGAATTTCATCTTCTCAGAAATATGTCAGGGTGAGATAATATGATTTTCCTTTGTCACATTATCAGTATTTCCTTAAGCAAAAAACCTAAAATGTAAAAACGAGATGATACAGAAATTAAGTCTTTTCAGTGGTTGCCTTGTTGAGGGAGAAAGATACAACTGTGCCTATTCACAGTTTTCTTAAATGTCCTAAATAAGCAGTAAAAGCTTCATTTGTGTTACAGTCAACTCCATTGAAAACTGTCTCTTTAAGGTAAATTACCTTTTTCTGCTTGGTAACTAGGTGAATGATGTTGGTGTGAGATTAACTTTACAGCAGTTCATGTATGTTTTTTCCTAGCATGTGCTTTTGTAAACTTTTATTGAAACATAATTCACTTTCAAATTAGTACACAGATCATAAGTATAAAGCTCGTTAGACTTTCACAAATAGAACATGCCCACGCAACCAGAGACGGAATATTCCCAGCCCCCCCCAGAAACTCTTATAATATTTCCTTTTAGTCATTTCTCCCCCAGCCCTCACATGATTGTATCCAGACAGCAGAACAACATCCATGATGAAATTTACCTGCATTTGAGCTATATATAAGTTGAATAATAGGATGTCCTCTTTTGCATCTCGCATTATTTACTCAACTTTTTGTTAGTGAGATTTATTTCATTGCAAGAGGTTGTGGTATGGTCATTTGGGTAATGACTAGTTTGGGGCAATTACAAATAATACTGCCATACTTATGTTTGTGCACTGATTTTGGTGAGAATATGTATGCATTTGTTTTGGGAATGTGCTTTGGAGTGAGATGGCTGGTTCATGAAATATGTGCATGTTCAGCTTGAGTAGATAGTGCCAAACAATTTTCCATAGTTGTTGTACCAATTTATGTCCCACTTGTGGTATATGAGAGTGCCAGTTGTCAACATTTGGTATTGAGAATCTCAAGTCTTCTCAGTTTGGCCTTTCTGGTGAAGGTGTAGTGATATTGCATTGTGGTTTCAAGTTGCTTTTCCCTAATGGCAAATGAAGTTGAACTTATTTTCCTGTGCTTCTTGGTCATATGTTCTACTTTTCAAAAGGGCCCGTTCAAATCTTTTGCCCATTTATTTTTCTATTGGACTGTTACCATGTTAGCAAGCTTTGGCAAAGACGTTCCCACAAAGAGAATACCTTATCAATATCTAAAAAACTTAAGAAAAAAGTAATGAAGGTCCTTTAGTGCAAGCGTTGATGAGTTAAATGTTTTTGAAAATCTAAAGCTGAGAAAATAGTCTCCCCTGTTTTACATATAATTAATGATAAAATTTATACTCTACTAGTCTCTACTAGTATTTCTTTGGAAGAAAACTTGGAAGCGAATGTCCTTTAGTTGAATAACTTAAAGCAGAAACATAAGCCCCAGTGTTTAAGGCTGGAAACTATCTACTGAAGATGATGCTTTGTTAGTACTTTTATTATCATTAAAAGGCTCTAGTTATGTTGATTATGAGTGGTCTGGCTCCACCCCATTTTCCTATAAGTCTCATTATTTTTCTGAGTATTTTGTACAATGCATAATGCATTATAGCAGAACCACTTGTATTTAATTTGACATTGAAGATGAGCATATATATATATATGTGTATACCAACTACTGATTTAAATTTTTATCAAAATTATAACTAGAAACTTGTTTTGAATAACTTTTAGACAATAAAATTTAAGTAAAATTTAAGTTAGATTCTGAGAGTACTCCCTGTAAATAAAATAAATATTAGACCAATGTAACAGATAATATAGGAAGGAATTAATTAAATAAGAAAACAACACTTAAGTATTTCCTAGCTTCCTTTTTTCCATGTTCAAAACTAAAAATGTCTCAAGATAATTTTTACATCAGTCCAAATAGCAATATTATAACCTTTTGAATTTTCTCAGCCAGATTTTTAGAGAGATACATTGTTTCTGAGATCGATTTACTGTTTGAAGTGTAAACTTACTTCTTTGCATCTCCCCTAATTCCAGAAGCTATTTCACCATGCTTTGAAGTCTGGAATACTTTACTTGTACTTTCTCCATGCACAGTTCATTTCTGTTTTTTATTTTACTTATTAGTGTACTTGCATTATTAGTGTACCTACTCGTTAGTGTACCTCCCAACCAGAGTGAAAATTCCTTGTGGATAGCAATAACATTATATTTTTCTTTATTTAATTTAGCTACACAATGCTTAATACAAGCCTCACAGCATAAGCTCATGTTATATGCTGAATGAATTCATGAGAACATTCAATAAGTCATTCATTAAAAAGTAAATACAAATATAATTTTTGTCTATGAGAAATAATTATTTCCAAAAATATTACTTGTCTCCTCTACATTGTGATTTTTTTTCCTGGGGAAGTTTTATTTTTTGATAAGGTGAAAATCTTGTTTTAATGCACTGTCCATTGGGTTTATATACTGACTTATCTAAAGCTCTTCTTAAATTTGCCTTACTTGGCCAATCTTAGAAACCTGGAAATCTGGTACATGGCTTTTATTTTTACATATGTTTAATTTATTTTTATCATTCATTGATAGGTTCTTAATTAGATAATTTGTCTCATCTTCAGGGTGGCTAAACTCTGATCTTTTATAAAGTTAACAAACTCAGTAAATTACCTACTTTGAATTTAATTTCTTGCACTGGAATGATGATAGGGTAAAATTTATTTATTTATTCAAAACATACTTTTAAGACACCTAATATATATCAGGCACTACTGTGGACACCATGGATTACAGTAGTGAATGATATAGTCTTTGCCCATAGGAAGATTGCACTTTAATTGGAGAGATACGTTATGAATAAAAATATAGTACAATATAAGTGAAAAAAATAATACAGTAGAAGTGAAGAAAAATATAAAGCTACAGAATGACTTGGGCTGCCATTTTAGCTAGATTTGTCAGGGAACACTACTTGTTGCGAGATGACCCAGTGACATAGACCCTGTGTGAACACTTGTGTGACAGTTGTATCAGGCAAAGCCCCTGAAGCAAGAATGGACTTGGGTCACTGGTGAGAGCCAGGAGGCCAGTGATAAGAGGAGAGTGGTGGAAGATGATGTTGGGAGAGTGTCCAGGAGTCAGATTATATAGGACCTTGCAGGCCATGGTAAAGACTATGTTTTATTCCAAGTGTGATGGGAAGCTCCTGAATTTTATTCTAAGTATAATAGGAAACTCTATGTTTTTAAAAGAATAACTTTGGCTTCTCTGAAGAAGAAAAGACACGACTATAGTGGGCAAGATTGGACACCTGGAGATGGTAAATGGTTCAAAAGAGAAATGAATAGGCACCACTTAACTTAAATCCCCTTAATAATAGCAGCATTTGCATGTATGTGGGCAGTTAAAAGATAGAATGTGGATTGTACCAGGTGGAAGCTATTCCATGTATGTGTCTTATCTTGGATCTCTGACTACACCTACTAGCTTTGAAAAAAGTCTGATTCAGCCTACCATAGAGTAGCCACCTATAAATCCCCATCATTCACAGTGTTTTTAATCTTGCACTCCAAGAGAAGGCTTCTGTATAATTTTCAAGTAGAATCCTAGAAAGATAGACTATTTCTTGTAAGTGCATTAGTTCCCTTTCTTTCAGTTACATTAAAGAAATACTTGGATGATTTTTGTCAGTAAAAGGTTGCCTAATAACTGATATAATACTTTTCAAAAAATTTTCTTAAATGTTAGGTTAAAGGCTAAGCTGCTAAAACAAAGATACTCAATAATATAGTGGCTTGAAATTTAAAATGCATTTCTCATCCAGAATTGATGAGGTTCAGTTGGTATGATCCAGATGAAATCTTACTGTCCCTTTATCTCCTAGTTCAGCAGTACCCAACCTTTTTGGCACCAGATACCAGTGCTCCAATGAGAATCTAATGTCTGATGATCTGAGGTGGAGCTAGCTCTGTCGAGCAGCTGCAAATACAGATAAAACTTTGCTTACTGGGCTGCTGCTCACCTCTTGTTGTACGGCCCAGTTCATAACAGACTGTGGACCGGTACTGTCGCGACCTGCACGACTAGACGGTTAACCTGAGGAGGGGGCGGCGATGGAGGATTAAGAAAAACACAGAGACATAATATAGGAAAAGCTGGGGTCAGGTGGGACACTGCACTCTGATGGAGATACAATGACCCTGAGGCAAGCGCAGCGCATTTATTATATACACCTAAAGGTCAAGGAGAGGGTGGGAGTCTTCTTCTTGGGACTTGAAACTTGCTGGCAACAATAATCTCCCGAAGGCCTGTCTGTACCTGCTGGTTATCTGTGCTAAACCACAAGCAGCCGTCTGTTCTTTGTTTGCTTCTCTGCCCTTGGCAGAATGCAACATAGTCGGGCATGGCTTTACCAATACTTCGGCCATGGGTCAGTCTCAGATCTGGCTCTATATGGTACCAGTCTGAAGTCTAGGGGTTAGGGACCCCTGCCCTAGTTCATTGCACTTTTTTTCATCTTTGAAGCAGAAGCAAAGGCACATGTATCCCCACCCATGGGATGGCATAAGAGGATGCAAAGAATCAGATATGCTGTTTTAAGGCCCTTACACCAAATGTCATACACCTCCCCGCACATTCCATTTGTCCATCAGCTGCAAGGAAGTCTGGGAAATCCCATGTAGCTGGATGAATTTTGATGGAAAATTGGGAGCTTCTACCACAAATATTCTTATATTTTATAGGTAAAATAAATGCCAGATTGTACATATAAATAATTGTAACCTGTTAATGTCAATAAATAATGAGTCCTGGGAAACAAATAACAAATATTTTTAGCTAAAAATAAAGTTTCATAGTATGCTAGAGATAAAGAAGGAAGACATATTCAATGATCTGTATGCCTCAGACATATACTGAATGCTATAGTGTATTGCTTATTGTATTAGGCAGTGAGGTCAAAAAGATGAATAAGACATGGTTCCTGCGTTCAAATAGTTCATAGTTTGCCTGGTGAGAAAAAGACAAAAATAGATGAGTGATAAAATAGCCAGAAAGCTTTGTGCATTTGTAGCACAGAGGAAGAAGGGACCAACTTGGCCCTGAAAGGTCAGAGAAGGTTTTGCTGAGGAGGTAATGTGTTAGCTAAGTCATGAAAGAAAGATAGATATAAGTGCTGCAGGCATAGTTGGTCTCGCTGCAGGTGTCCCTGAAGTCTATATCAGACGTGTATATTTAGCAGTTGGAGATGACATCTTTATTGATGAAGGCATGCACTCTGAAGACAACTGACTGTCTTTGTTGGCTGAAGTTCTAGGCTTGCAGGATAAATTTAAATAGGAAACAAAATGGGAAGATTATCGAAGAGTAGAGGAAGGAGGCAGTTGTTAAATTCAAGGAAGAACAGAAAAGAAAAAGAAAAAAATATGTTCCTACAAGTGAAAGTGTGGTTGTTAACAATTATTCTTTTATCTGTTGACTGACACCTGCACCTTTCTTTATGTAGTCAGCAACTTTAGGACAGCTGTGAATGCATCAACTTTCAGTTTCTGACCTTCGATAATGTATGAAACTATGAAATTATTTGACCTGACATCATTTTCATAGCAAGTAGAGGGTAAAGCTAATTAACATAAATTGAAGACAGTGAGTGTGGTTCAAGTGATGTAAATAAGGATATGAGGATAGAATCATATTTTGAGGGTATGAAACAAAATAATTTTCATATAAAACTTTTTGAAATCAATAAATATGTAGATATGGGAAGTGATGCTATTAACATTATTTTAATTCATTTGGCAGTTTTATTCTCACGTTTGTGCACTTTGTAATAGTTAAGTAAAATAAATTTGAATAAATCAATGAAAGGTTACATTTGATAGAATTATTGTCAAGATTCGAGATCTGGGGGAAATTGATTATTCATTTTCTCATGCCATACTTGATTTAAGATAATTTTGTTTCCATTACAAAACTGAATTACATTAACTTTATCATGTATAGTTTTTATGGGAAATTTGATCTATTTATGAATATTTATGATAAATTCTTGGCATGTGTGATGATCTATGTTTGTTTTGTTTATTAGTTGCTAGTCAGGGCATTATGTTTGTGAATTTTTCATTTAAAAAATATGTATGGCTCCTTTTGTAATGTTAATGCTATTGGAACAGACCCAACTATTGCAATGATCTCATGTCCTTGTACCACTCTTAGGTTTTTAAGAAGTTCTCTGTGAGCCTTTTGTATATATTGATTGATTTCCAGGATGTATTGACCAACAAAACCATAATGGTTAACAGAAACATAACGGAATGCTGGGAAGTGCGTCTGATGTATCTGATGTCGTCGTGTTTTATGCAATGTCTGTAAAAATGCCGGGGTATTTGTTTAATTAAAGCTTCGATTAAGTAATCAGTGCAGAATTGTTCTAAATGATACAAGGTTCCTGTTGACATCTCTTGATCTTTTTATATTTACCTTTCTTTAGAAGAAGAAAGAAATCAAAGAAACCATTTTTCCTCTCAAAATTGTGAGACATACAAACACTTTATAAAGGAAAAACATTCTTATATACTTTAAGTATGGACTGAAATTATTTTTATTTTAATGTACAGTTAAAACTAGGCCTTGATATTTTCTTTAAGCTCGTTACATATACAAAGCCTTATCTGATTTATGAACAGGATAAAAGCAAATCTACAAAGTCAGTCAAGCTCAAATTTACAATGTTAGTTTTATATAGTGAGTGATGTTTTGTTGGAACTGAATGTCTTATTACAAAGTGCTTGTGGTTCTGAGTGCTGTGGCTCTAGGTCCTTTGAATTTGGCAACATATTTCTTGTGATGCCTCAGATCTTTTGTCACCGTAGTTCTGAACTTTCATAAAACTTTTTATTATAAAATACACCATGACATCATCTGGCCTTTACTTACATGAGATTATAAAAACAAATACAAAAAATGCAGTGAAATTGCTTGAGTGCTCAAATAATTCAGAATTTGCAGTATTTATTTTTAAAATTGTCATCAAAATGAAAACACAAAATTTAAAAATTCTCATAGAGAACTCATGGACCTTGAGCATACCTCTATAGCCCCCAGTTTGAGAAACACTACATTAAACAATTTATTAGATAAAGTGAGAGGAATTTGACTTTAATTTACAACATGAGTTAATGGTATTTAAAAAATATATTCTCCATTAGTCATTTAATGTGATGTTCATAGCAGCCACACAGCAATTGTTTCAAAATAATAACTTTTACATTTTGCATGTATAAGCAAATATGTAGGGAAATAATTACCACAGTCTTTATGTTTTTTGGAAGGAATATAGCCATATCTAGGTGACTTATTTAAATTTGTACTGAATTGGATGATCTTTATTAATAGAATATATTAGATTCTGTACCTTTTAAAACATAAATTTGCAAAACTTTGCATGTTAACCACATTATGCTAGATCTTTTAGATATCTACATAAAGATGTGAATGCAAAATTGTGATAAATGACTTCTCTAGTCGTTAAATTTTCTGTTTCATTTTAGTCCAGGTGGGTTATATTTTTAAAAATGTAATAAAACTTGCTTCAGTACTTGGAATATTCTCTTTAGAAACACTCTAGGAAACATACAGAAAGTAATCAACTTTGAATTGAGCTATATTTTAAAAATTCATTTGAGAACTCTTTAATTGGAATTTGTACTGTATTTCTCCATCTGTCTATGAATGGTACTTTTCTGAGTGCTGTTTACAATGCAATCTAGCCACCAAACTGCTTAGCACACAAATTAGCTGCAATGCAGTGCATTAGCAAAGAAAAATAATAAAGATAATATTCTTGCAATGCTCATAATTGAAAATACAATGAATACAAATTTAAAATAATTGGAAATACTGGTGCTAGAGAAAAGCAGGTTCAGTAAGAGGAAAGTGTAGAGATAGATAGAGACCAATGAAGAATTTTTGAGAAGTCTTTCTGAGCATTTTAAAGAGTTGTAGAAGTTGATGTTACCTTGGAGGAGGCAAGTGGAGGTAGTCTGTGAGAAAGAGATTGCCTGAGGTGGTGGGAAAGGTGAGCCTTGGGGTGAGCAGTGGAGGGGAAGGGGGACATCATAGTGTAATTTTCCAAGGACAAAAGAAGGACATTGTGAAGAGGGTCAGCTGGAAACAGATGCATGAAGGAGTTCTAGATTTCGGCTTTTTTGGTAGATGGAAGGTGGGGAAAGGGTAAAGAACATATATAAATTGGGGCTCATAACTTTCAGAGTATCTATTTTCAACCTCTGGTCTTCTTACACAATGCAACAAAACCACATTATTGGACAGTTTGCATTTTTAGACACGGTATCCATTTAACTACAATGGTTTTAAATGGTTTTGACTTTGTGTGGTCACTACCTAAAGGTCCATTTTGTTTTCACCTTTCTGTTTATCCTGATTAGATTCTTCTTTAATAACACAACCCTGTTGTTGATATCTTCACTGTCTTGCACATTATTTTTCCGTCTCACCTCTGTGGCAGAACTCCAGATGTGGATCAATCTAATTCTTTACTATCTTCACTCCTGTATCTTAATATGTTGAATCCTGTTAGAGAAAAATCACATAACAACAGATACGGGTTTACTATAAATTCATGGTTTCCAGTATCCACAGGACTTCAATACTGAATTTTAATATTTTCTTGAGCATTTATTTAATAAGTTTTGTCCTCTGCCCTCTAAATGTTAAACTTTTGACTTTTCCACTTCCATGTCTTATATTTAACAGGGAACATTAATTCAAGCCTAGAATCCAACTTTTTGAACAGCATCACTTTCCAGCTAGTTGATAAAATCAAAACCTGGACACATTCTTAAACTTCCCTCCTTCTGCTACTTCCTTGCATCCATCAATCACCAATCCCTATGTAGTCTACTCTAAGTAGTTCTCAAATCATATCATTTATTTTTATCTCCATTGCCACGATCCTATTTCTTGCAATGATCATTGCACTGTAAGAATATGGAAAGTGCCTTCTTCTAAAGAGGACTTAACACTTTTGAATTATTACATTGTTCTTAGGATAAATCTAAACTTAACAGGGCCTAACAAAGCTCTAAATGATATGTGATACTCTATCTCTTTATACTTTCCAGCCCATCTCACAACCGTCTTCACCCTGAATTCTGAACTTCCATTCTGTCCATTTTGAACTTCTTTTATTTTCTCAGGCAAATGCCTGATTTAAATAACGAATATCATGAGAATTAGGAACTTTGGCAGAAACTATCAAATGAATAAAAGCATGAGGAAATCATTATTACTCAACTATTAGAATAGAAAGATGTTAAAATGGTAAAAAAGTGGAGGCAATCATTATTCTTTTCTTTCTGTTTACATGCACTTTCTTTTTTGTTACATACACTTTTGTCTTGTCGTGTGTTCATGATAGACATCAATTACATTTATCATTCTTTTAGACCTTGGACTTCTTGATGGTAGGATATTTTCTCTGTCAACAATGGCCTGTTAGGTAGAAACACTATTTTAAAATTAACAAGGCGTTTCTTTCAAGATGTGATAAATTCTGATGATCTACTTGTAAGTCACAACGTATGAATATTAAAGAAATGGAAGGGTATATTCAATGACAAGTCTCTGAGCACATATGCCTAGAAAAATGTAAGATCGAACTAATTTTCTATGAAACATAGTTTGAAAATCCTATTAGTCTTGAAAGTACACATATTATTGAAATTACAATTATTTTGAGTCTACCATAAATGTATTAAACAATTCTCTATTTCATTTTGCTTGCAAACACATAATCTTAAAATGACCAAATATTGATTGAAACTCACTTGCGAAGAAAATGGAAATGAGAAAAATGATTATTCTGAGTAAAGACATTTACTCCTTCATTTGGAGAAAAGTTATATGAGAAGTATGTTAGTAAGTATGAAGTATGTTTTCTAGCCCACTGGCAGATAACTGTTTTGAACAGAGGATTTTACAATTTTTCTTCCAAAACTTAGTAGAATCCATTTTTAAATATGAAATATATTTTCCTCTGTGTTTTAGATAATAATAATAAATTCTACTCTTGAATATAAGTGGTACACTTTTATCTTTTGAGGAAAGATTTATCTTCTTTTATTAATATCATCCCTACTTTCCTGCTATTGAAAGGCCTATCTCACAATTGAATTGATTTAGTATAGTATATTTAAATGAAAATTATCTCAATGTCATACCCAATAAATCGTCACTTTAAAAAAAATTACATTTCTAGAAGCTTCTTATGCGATATGAAACTATTGATATTCCTGAAAGTTTCCCTTTCAAAAAACTTACTTTTAGTATCATTTCAGATCTTCAGCAGTTTTAGTATAACTGGTTCTTTTTGCAAGTATTTACCTGGATGCATAGTTGGTGTATGACTAAAAGAATAATCTATTCAATAGAAATTTTTATTTTTTTTTGGTATTTCTCTATGTCTGTACAAGTAAAAAAACCAAAAATGTGTGTATGGTATGTGTTTGTACACAAGTACAAGATTAACTTAATATATTTAAATGTAAAATGCTGGTATTTTAGGTAATTGTCTCTTTCTATGGGAAATTTGTGTATTCTGAAGAACAAATTACTTATTCCTAATTTTAGTAAATTTCTCAGTTAGTATACTTGGCTTTTAAATCAGTTATGTTTTCTGTGATTGATTAGACTAGAATTTGCTGTGTAACGTCATTTAGCTTGAAAATGTTTTCTCTTTGTCTTTTCTTTCATATAATTTTCTTTGACATGGACGTGAGGTTGCCCATGATTGTTATCTTTTTGCCAAAATTTGGACACCAACACTATCTTTGTTGTTCAAACTGATTTTCTTTAGATGGACACACTTGCTGTTTGTGAAGCAAGTGCTAATATACTCCATAGAACATAGTTTTTGGTCAATTTCAGCTGTTTAGATCTGTCAGGATCATTTGGTCATGAAATTATACTAATCCTCAGACTGCTTTTGAATGAAGATTTTCCAGAATGAATACATAAAATATTTATGGAAATCTTTTTCATTATTTATACTAACATGTTTTCATTATGTAATTCTAAAATTTAAAGTTTTATTTGTATCTCAACCAAATGTGTGTCATATATAAACCAAATATATATGTATACCATTTTACATTACATGAATATCAGTTGTTGCATTTTCTTATTTTATCATTACTATTTATATATGCTGTTTTTTTCCCTAGATTCCAAATTACTTTGCTTTAAGGACCATGTCTTCCTTAGTTTAGCTTCTGCAGACTCGACCTCAGTATAAGACATATAGCAGATACTATACAAATCGAATCAATGACAGGATACTTATATTTTAAAATGACTTTAAATTAGTACCAACATAATGATTAATTCGTGTAATTTTAGTGGGAGGAAGCAATGTTGTGTCTAAATAAGTGTATACATTCGTTGTGTTTCTTCAGGCTTACATAACATCTCAGTTATCCTCATGCGAGCAGTGTGGCATGGCTTGACCATGACTGCGTGGGATATATTGCCCTTGACGTCAGAATGAAACCCAAATTTGGTGGTATACGCCTGATATAACACTATCAAATCATTGATAAATTAAAACACAATTTTAAGAAGGTGCAAAAATGAATATGGAATGGATTAATGGCACACGATTTAACTTTAGTTGAAAAACAATAGGTTATAAAGGAATACATTAAAATATTTTCTCTTTGGATAATAATAGAAATTAAAAATCCATACTCAGACATCTATACTAAGATAAGAATATATATAGAACATTGAATAAAAATAATATTTTCCTTCTCTCAATAATTTTTCATTTGAAGTCAATAAAAACAAGATGAACCCTTAAATAGCAATCAGCAAATAGTCTTTTGTGTTGGAATTTCATAGCCCTTTATTTGAGTTACTATAAAGTTTTAGGTGACTGAGATTTCTAGATTTTTCCTCTTATCTCTCACTGTTGCTTACACTTATCTTCGAAATGATTTTATTAGCCTCTGGGACAAGACTATTATGTGTTCTGCTCTGGGGCTCCCATACTGACCAATTCTAGATTTAATAATAAGGACTATTTTTAATGAAGCATTCTTAAATATTTTAATATTGAATCAATGTCCATTTATTTTTTTCTTGCTGTGAGCTAACGTTTTTCATAAGCCTATTTATTTGAAGTCTCATCAGAAACATATATATGTATATATATATATATTTATACACATATTCATGTGTATATATTAAATTTAGAAGTTACAATGCACAATTTTACTGGTGTGACATTTGGTTCTGGAAAGTATTGAAAAATGATTTTTCTCTACTGATCATGTAATTTTGCCTTCAGAGCATCTATCAAAACATTGAGGAGTAGCTGCAAGAAGCAAGGTTGAGGTGGGCCAAATGTACACCATCTAGTGGTTGTATAGATCCGATGCAGCCTAATTTGACTGCAGTTTGTTTTCAGGACTGCGGTGAACAACTAGGATACCTACAGGAGCCAAGCAAACAATATAAAATAGAAGTGGGTGGGAGAAAAATCAGTTATTGGCATATATCACATTCTATGGTTACAGAACTGTAGTATAAGTACATTACATAAATGGATGTAGACAAATATATTTTAAACTCAGAATGGCAAGAAAAATGCTTTGTGATAAATAGCCCCAGTGAATGGTGTGGTCTGTGGCAAGCCAAGCAATTGATCATCAGGTTCCATTGATTATTGTCATTCAAGGACTCAAATCCAGTGTTGCTAGACCTTCTAATTTTTCAAGAGAACCTGGGAATCTGGATTTGTATATAAAACTTCTCATTTTAATATGTTGGCTCATTTTTTAACGATGTGCTATGGCCCTAACTTAAGTACATCTTGTGGTCACATTAGGCCATTTTGAGATCAAGGTCTTGAATTTGTTAATTTTATTTCTTTCAGAAGACAGAAAAATTTGGGGCATCTTTCAGCAACATTGTGAAGTGAGACTGGAATGTAAAGTTACTGAGTCATTGCTAGATGGGGTCTCATTGAAGATTATTTTTATTTGCAACTAGACACTATCAAGATGCTGACATTATTGCTGTAAACAAGACAAACTCTCGCCATTGGTCTCTCCCAGTGCTATACCTTAAATGGTACACCCAGTAACATGATCACAGAGCACGGGCACACTCTGCAGGATTGCACACAAGTTGTTTGGATATGACTTTCCAGTATTTATTTTGGTTCTTAAACTCCATGTAGAATTTAAGTTCATGATTTATATTACTCTGGTGTATCTTTCTTGTAACTTTCTGCAGGGCAGCTTTATGTTCTTAAAAAATAGCACTAAATTATGGTTTGCAATATAGGAAAGAATAAAACCCTGATACAGTGTTTGTTTGTTTCTTTCACCAGCTTCCTTAACCTTGACCACAGCTTTCCCCATCTGCACAGAGGAAGGGAATGAAGAGAAAAAGTAATAAGAATGATCAGGATTCAGAATCTTTTGAACTTTTTCAAAAAGTCGGAGAGGCAGAGTGAAATGAAAGGCACTGCAAATAGCCATGTGTCCTAATTTCTTCTCTCAGGTGTCCTCTCTTTATTATCTTGAGCAGTCATGTTCAAAGGCAAGCCACAGTCCTTCCAGCTGTCCACCAGATTCCTTCAGACCCTGAGTTCTCTCACTCCATCTACAACCACCTTCTCACTTGTTCTTTCTTTTTCAGATCCCCTGGTCTCCCCGCTGTTCCCCAGTTACATCACATATGATCCCCCTTACGCCTTTGTACTGGTGTTCTCTCTGCCTGAAACAGTATATCACAGATATTCACTTATTCTCAACTTTCTACATGTCTTTGTTAAAATGTCACTTTCTTAGTGAGGTCTACCCTAATGTACCACTGAGAATTATGTCCCCTGCACCCCTAATACCCTCTACTTTGCTCTATTCCCATTCCCTGACAGCATTAATTACCTTTAACGTAATACGTAATTTACTTATGTTTATTGTAAGTATTTCCTCTTCTAAAACATAAATACTCTGAGGATAGAGATCTTTGTTTTGTTTTGTTTATTGTTATTTCAGAAAACAGTGTCTGGCATATAAGGCACTAAATATATGTATTTTTAAATGAAAGAATGTCTAACTTCTTATTCATTTAGATCTGGGCACATTTCCCATAGCTTTCTGTAATTGCCCGTGAAAGGTTTCTTGCAACAAATTGTGTCTTATGGGCTTATAATCTATTTTGTCTTTATTACTAGAAATTGCAAGAACACAAGTTAAGAGGAAAGAGATATTTGTATGATTGGTCTCCAAAACACACGTTAAAAAGAAGTTTGTATGTTTGGTTTCAATATAGAGGGCAATCACTTTGTATAGAAAATTAGTATAAAAAACTATAAAGAAAAATTGGCATAAAGCAGTAAAAAGGGCAAGAATATTAGGTCAAAAGACCTGGGATTATATCCTGGTTACACCACTTACTAGCTCTCTCACCTCTGGTTAGTTAGTTATTTTTTTCTGAGCCTCAGTTACCTTATCTTTAAAATAATAATAATAATAATAATAATAATGATGATGATAATAATAAATTATGTCTTTTTATCTTATAAGTGTATAATGGTATGTTTTCTTTCTTAATACATTCTTGTTTCCTTCAACAATTAACCCAACATTTCTCTAAATTTATAATTACTTTTGATTGTACTATTCATGTGACAGTTCTACTTTTTAGAATGAAAGCTCTGCAAGGACACATCTGTGTCTTTGTTTTTCAATGTCATGTTTTCAACTCTAAAGATGATATACGACACATAACAGTTGCTCAATAAATATGTTGTTGAATAAATAATTCAGTAAATTTAAGCCATGAATTTCATAAGGTATAATAATAGTAAGTTGGTTTATAGTCAGTTATTATAATAGAGATGTCTGTTATTATTGTGATTGTCTAAACCTTTACCATCATCATCATCATCATCAAATATGTATTATTCAGGCTTTTTTAATCCACTACCAAGAGGATTAAAAATTACCTTAGAAATTTAATGAAATAACACAGAAAACACTTTGCTGATCTAATGATTTTGTTCTAGGTCTCTAAGCTGGCTGGTGTTTTGGTCAAGCACGGTGTCAAGAAAGGTGACACTGTGGTCATCTACATGCCCATGATCCCACAGGCAATATATACCATGCTTTCATGTGCAAGGATAGGAGCCATCCATAGTCTTATATTTGGGGGATTTGCATCCAAAGAACTAAGTAGTCGCATTGATCATGCAAAGGTAAGTGCTTCATTTGGGGGAAATCAAGCAGTAGCTATGTATGGTATAGCCATATTTGAAGATGGATCATCCAAGAGTGATTTGTACTTATTAGATCCTCCTTTCAAATAGGGTACTTAAAATGTGATTTTTCTTTGGCACATATATCAAGTAACTAAAAATTTATTTTTGAGTCAGTCCTATGTGAAAGACATCTTGCTAGGTGCTGTGAGAAATATAAAATATAATGCCTTTTAAGTTAGCTTGCTATATATTTCAGTGCATGAGACAAGTAAAGTAACTAATAACTAATTTATTCAACATATATTTATTAGTCTCCCACTATGTGCCTGGTACTGAAGTAGGAACAGGAAAATAAATTATACTTGTCAAATGGATGGGACACATAACAGATTTTATAATCTACATACTGCCAGGAATGGTTAAGAGGGGTTGTCAGGAACAGGTGGAGTTACATGTCTAAATGGGGTACTAAAATAACAAACTTGATAAAGCTGTTATAAAATATCATTGCGATGTTGAATTTAATAAACTTAGCACAACGCCTGTCCTAGAGTACTCATTAAAAAAAAAAAGTTAGCTATTCTTATTCTATGAATTTAGAGCAGGGATCAACAAACATTTTTCTGTATGTTACCTGATAGTAAATATTTTAGGCATTGCGAGTTATATGATTTCTATTGCAGCTACTCATCTGTGTTGTTGTAGCACAAAAGCAGCTTTAGTTGCTACAGAAAGGAAGGGCATAGCAATGTTCCAGTAAATCTTTATGGAAACATGGTCTAGGCAGGGTGTTGTTCTCAACCGTAGTTTGCAGATCCCTGATTTAGAGGAAGGAGTGGGTTTAGTTGGGTGGCCAAAGAAGGCTTCCCGAAGGACATGAGATTTGAGTTAGCTCTTGGCTAAGATTCAGCTAGCTGAGGAGAATGACATCATGGGATCCCAAAGGTGAGGAAAAGAAGATGAGTCTAGCTTTAGAGGCAGGAAAGGGTAAAATTCATTTGGAGGCCGGTGAATAGACCTATGTGATTGAAGAGGGAGAGAAGAGAAGGTGAGCTTGCAAAGGCAGTTTATGTCTGGACTGGATTCTGTAGACCTTGACCAGTCACAGTTTTTGAGCAGATGAGTGTTATGTTTTAAGCAATGTTAAGAGGAAGCAAGTCTTGTGATATGATATGAGTGGGAGAGAGGCTGGAGGCTGGAATAAAAATCTTTGGTAGATGGTCTGTTTGTGAAGCTATGGGCAATATGCTGGAGAGTAATAGCAGTGGGAAGATCAAGGGAAGGAGTGTTATGAGTAAGAGATGATTGATCTTTAAAATTTTATAATCCCAAGATGAGATATTCTTAATGCAGAAGGAACTAATATATATTGAAGGCCCCCTGGGTGATAGGCATAGAGTGAGGTTTTGTATGTCTGACTTCATCTGGGATAAATGAATTATTAGAATTAGAAGCTGGTTTGTGGACTAACTAACTGGCTGTATTAATTTTTTTCATTATGATTTGTTTTTTCTCTTTCTTTTATCAACATGTTGCATTAGTGCTTTTGAAAAGAAATCTGGGGGGAGGTATCAATCAATCATTGACCTGCAAATAAATGTACAGTTGGGGACTTGTCCAAGGAAGGTATAGACTCCAGTTTTTTAGCTACAGAAATTCTAAACACCATTTAAATACAGGTATAAGATGTATTATTTTCTCTTTGTAAAATTTTATATAATGTGGAATAATTGAGATATATAAAAAAATAAAAATTTATAAAACTTATGCTCTATACCACTGGAGGTGTTTTTATCTAACACACATGCACACACATCTTTTTAAAGGAGTTTAGGCAATAAGTGCATATTGTTATGGGCAAGACCATTGACTGGGGCGAGTTAAAGGCAAGAAGATAGAGATGCGTGTCTGAGATATTTGGATATATTTAATAGTTGAAATCAGGGATGATTTTGATGTCATGATTTTCAATTAAATAGACTAAAGAAAAGAGTTTTATTTTTTAACAGAAGAAGATGGGAAGAATATATTCTAACAAGTCAGTCTAGACCAAATGAAACCTCCAATCAAAGGCTAATGGAAATGTGAAAGGGATTATTTTTCTAGAGGAAGAGTCTCATTTTGACTTTATTAAATTATTCAAGCTTTGATATATTCTCTATATATTTTTAATTTGTAATGTAACTTAATTTATTCAGAGTTCTAATCTTAGGGAATGTTATCCAGAGTTATTTTTGTAAGTATTACGGATATTACAGTGTGAGTTATATTCAAATGTCTGACCTTTAAAACATAACAAGAGGAAATAAGACTTTTTTCTTTTCTTTCTTTTCCGCCTCCCTTTCAAAAAGCAGATTGATATAGTGGAAAGAGTAAGTTTCTGTAATCAGACAGAATGGGCCTCTTTCTCATTCCATCACTTATAACCTGGGGCAAGCTAGGTAACTGCACTTCGCCTCAGCTCCATGAATATTAAATGATATTCAAAAAGCAGAAAGCACTATATATGCATATATTTGGCATAATATAAACCTTCCCTAGATGAAATGTATTGTAACCAGAAATCAGAATTCAGGAATAGATACATTATCTCGAATAGCTTATCTGTCTCCTGAATAATTTATTATCTGTCTCCTTTGCTTTGGATTTCTTGGTGAAGAAACCATGTATTTAAGAGAATAAAGATATGTTTGTTTCTGCAAATTAATGAGAATTGTGGTTCAGCTCCACAAATATTTATTGAGAGCTTATGGTATGGCAAGCGTTGTACCAGGCATAAGAGGCACAGAGATAAATAAGATCCAGATTTGGCTTTGGAGAGCTTCTTGCGCAGGGGAGGGGATGAAAGAGTATTTTGATCATAGTGAGACATCCGAGGCCTGCCCACAGTGCAATTTCCCTAACTTCTCCTGCCCCTCAGGGATGCCTTTTGGCTATACCTGTGTACGCCATGAAGACTAGCAAGTCATCAGAGTGCCGAATGTATCTTAATGACAGGAGCAGGTTGAGGCTTTGTGGGGCTTGAAACTTAAATTTTGGGGGGCCCTTTTAAGAAAAATAGGACAAAATTACAAATAAAATATTTGGTGAAAATAAATATGTCTTTAGAATGAGAAAAGAATCATTAATTATTGGAGATTTGGGTCCCATCCTTCCATGGTCTCTAGGCATTAAAGCAAAGATGCTTAAATAAAAAACCTTAAAAATGCTTCCTGATAGCCCCTGTGGCTGGCCTTCCCCACCTAGGGAAATGCTACGATGTCAACAACAGCTGACTGTTACAGGGGCTCTGCAAGTGATGGCCCCTATGCTTGCATTTTACTGGTTCATGGCAAATCTACCTGGCTCAATGAATACTTTGAAAAGTATTTTTTAACAGCTTACACTTATTAGCCAAAAGCATATTGACATGTAATTTTGAACAAGTGAGATTTATATGGAAGAGATTAGGTCTATAACACTTAAAAGGGGTTTATTGGTTTTCAGGCCATTTATTCAATAGAGAACAGAATTATTCAAATATTTATTTTGAAATGTTAAACTGCCTGTCTGCACTTAAAATATTGTGATTACCTTAATTAGGATTGTTAAGTGTTCTCAATTATTTGTTTATTTATTTTAATTGTAGCCCAAGGTGGTTGTCACAGCATCATTTGGCATTGAACCTGGAAGGAGGGTAGAATACATACCACTTCTAGAAGAAGCGCTGAGAATAGGACAACACAAACCAGATAAAGTCCTCATTTATAATCGTCCAAATATGGTAATCTGTATACTGATTTAGTTCTTGCTTATAGTGATGTGCTAAGGATGATTTTAGTTTTGATTATTTGAAACAAACCTTTGATTTATAAACCATTAAATATACTTCCTGAACGTCATTATTTTTTGGCAAAAAAAAAAAAAAAATAGATATGAATGATATTTTCTCTTTATGAAAAACTAGCTTAAATACAAAGATTGAAACACAGAAATACCCACAAGATTAATGAATTGGATTCTATGTATAGTCTACTGTGTCATTTATTAATTGAAATTATAACGATAGTAATTATAGTACTAGCATACACTTACCATATGACTTTTAAGATACTCTACTAATGGATAATTTAAAATATCTTCCTGATAACTCTGTGACCTAGGTGATAGTATTATTTCTACTTTAAAGAAGAAGAATCCAATGAATAAGGTGATAAACTTGCTCAGCTTCTAGTGTCAGGATCATGATCTGAATGTGTACACTCTGACTGCCTGCTTAGTGTCTAAATTATCCTGCCTTATGGAGAGATGTGATTAATTTGTATGTAAAACACCTTTTAAAAACTTTAGAAGAAGTATTTAGTCCGGAAATAAAAACTATATTTAGGAAAACAAAATATGAATATTCTAAACCGATACATTACTCTATGATCTATGAAGAAGGAAAAAGCAGTATACTACACCAATGAATATATTTTACAGTGCTTTTCTTAGTAAATTGGATCTAATGTTCACCTCATTTCTACGTTCAAGCAAGTATATAGTTATTTATAGTGGGACTAACTTGGGTTTCTAGCAGTTTAAAATTTTTTGCAGAAGAAAAATTGTAAGAGTACAAAGAATTATATATAATTTTGCAGAATTCTTGAGAGCTTAGCTGCAGAAAATGCTTAAATGACAAAATATAAGAACAGAAAGCATTAAAACTATGTCATTTTGATCACCACCTAGCAATTCCCATTACTAGATTAAATTCCCGTGTAAAGTTTCAGTAGTCTGCGGTTCATGAACCGCTACACTCAATGATTTTAATATTCTTACTGTCTCGAAGAAGGATTTTAAGTTTCTTTCAGATGACCTCAAACATATTTATAAAAAAGGTTTGTTGTCATTAATTCAGAGAATGCAAAGTCAGCAAGAAAGGCTTTGGGTGAGAAAAGATTGGAGGAAGGGTAGGAACACATATATACAAAAGTGTTTATGTGAGTATGTGTGTGCTGTTCACACAAATATGAAATGTAGAATTTGTAAAGAACTTATGCCAGGCCCGATGCTAAGTATTTTCATATACTTATTTAATTCTCACAAACCAGTAAAGTAGTTGCTATTACTGGCCTCATTTTACAAATGAAGAAACTGAGTCATGGAGAGGTCATAGCCCAAAGCCACACTAATAAGTGGTGAAGCCAAGATTTGAAGTCCAATTAAACGATCTTTAACCAATAAGATATGTGTGGTTTCTTTCACTTTCTAACACACTGACTATGGATATAAATGTTACCCATTCAGATTTTTCTGATGCAAATCTCTTCTCGTTCCTCTTTATAGGTGGAGATCCACTCCCACTACCCCTCTCCCATAACTGGCTCACTTTCTCTTCTTTTCTCTTTCTCTTAAGAACTTTTCTTCTATTTTGACTTATCTTTATTTTAGATGAGGGCTTTAGATGTCTCATCCTTCATATTAAACCTGCTGTTTAGACGGTAAGTAAGCCCAGTGGGCTGGCTTCGCTCTGACTTCAGAGAGACACATATGGAGCCTCTTCTTAACAACCTGATTGCCACTTCTAAGCCTCATGCTAGCAATGACAGAATCAATGGAAAATCACAGCAGTCAACTGTAGTGCTCTCCCAATATTGCCTTTTAAAAATGATAACAACGAGGCAGGACATGTCTATGGAAATAAATGTATTTTATGTAAAAGCTAATGTTGAATTTTTTCCTCTCTTCCTTTCACCAAATCTTTTATACACATGTCTTACCCTGAAAAATAACCATTCATTCATGTCCTCATTTCATTTATCTATAATTATTTTTGTGATGATTCAGTTGACATTTTTAATTGTTCAGTGTGATGACTTTTTTATAGGTTTGTAATTTTGATGATAAAGGCTTAATAATTTGAAGTTAGTTATGTTTATCTGATACATTAAAAACAAATGAAAATATACAATTTGGTCACAGTTAATCATTTTTATTTATCTAAGCGGCATATCTAGGGCTTATCAGAGTGAGTCTGGAGAAGTCTAAAACTTCACCTTCCTGAAAGTCAACTCAGATTGTTATCTATCGATGTGTTTATTCATGTAGGCATTGTATTTGTGATATTATACTGAAGTATTAATTTGTTAATGTAACATTTAAATATATGACCATTTTTTACAACCCTGATTAATACGTCAAGGAGCCCGAAAAATGGAAATGGCCTGGGTTTTCTAAATCTCTCAGAGTCTCTGGGCTTAGCATTACCTTGATGAAATGAATGGTTACATATACTCTTCATATGGATATTACTTTCATGTGTAGTTTTGCCTGGTGCCTATACTAACAAGTTCACCAACTATAAACTTTCTGATGTGTCATCTTTAGCTTAGTTAGCATTTCAGAAAATAACTAGACATGTACTATGTCTTACCTCTACTTAAATGGATGTAACTCCTCATTAGAATAATTTTTCCATAAGCCACTTCCTTATTCTTCACCTATCTGGCTTATTTCACTAGCACCATTTTTAAAGAGGTCTGTCTACCTTCTTTTAAGGTGTATCTGTCTAACTCATGACTCTGTTATAAATTTTACAACACACAACTTGGTTCTAGGAATAAAAAAAAAACATTTTTATGATACTAATCAGTGACCTAGATGGAGGAAAACTTGGATAGCATTTTAAATATGTTACATGCTCTCATTATTTTTTGAAACTTATTTTTCTTCTTGAAAAAGCAGATTTCTCCTCCACTCCTGAAAATAATTTAACATCATCTCATTTCCAAAGGTGGCTACAGTATTACTCCTAAATGGCCTTTGTATGAAGATAAATTTTAATGGGTAGTTGACATTTCATTGTGAAGACAGTTGTTCTAAAGTGAAAGAAATAGGTTATGAAAAATAGAAATTAGTTTATAAAGTTAATAGTATACATATATTTATGGAGACATGTACCTCAGTTAATCATTAAATTGTTGGACTTTCTTTGAACGTTTGCCTTAACTCATGACCCTGAAATATTTAGTCATAAATCTGATGTTTAGCGGCATATAGAAAGCTTGGATTTTCTGTCAGATGTTCAGACTAATACAAATTTAGCTATTCTCCATTGTTCTCTGGGTTTGATCTCCTTTGTTCAGTTCATATTCCTACTTTTTTGTTCTGCAGGAGACAGTTCCTTTGGCTCCAGGTCGTGACCTTGATTGGGATGAAGAGATGGCAAAAGCACAGTCACATGATTGTGTTCCTGTTCTTTCGGAACATCCGCTGTATATTCTTTACACATCTGGAACAACAGGGTTGCCAAAGGTATTCACTCCCTGAGGGATAGCTATGTCTATCGGCAGATTTCTTTTGCACTGAGAATATTTGATTACTGATTGAAAATGTTGCAGAATATACCTTGATGTTTAGACTTAGGTACTTTATATCTTAAAGAAATGTTGTGTTTAAATATTGAAAAGTATTAATTATATTTAAGGTCAAGTGCTTTGCATCCATGTCTTCTAAAATCTTCACTTATATCAGCACTATACAATTGTTTGATAAGTTACTAAAATTAATAGATATTTCACTGAATATCAGCTGGCTTAATAAAATTTTATGAAAACATTATAAATGAAATATTTTTTAAATTGAGGTATAACTTTCATACACTACGGAATTGATTTTTGATCTAAGGGAATTCAATTCTTTGTTATAAATGCAAGTTTGAGAATTGGTCTAGACAGTTTGAACAACAGGCAATTTATCCAGAGTATTGAACTCTTTGATTTGCAGCACTGAAAACACTCAAGGATTTTAGAATCTGCTTACCATGAAAGGTATTTTCACAGAACAAAGTTAAAAGCATCAATATTTATGAAGGTGTCAGATAACAAACAAATTCCACTTTTGCCTGCTATCTTCAAATAAAACTGTTTCTTCATACGATTTCAAAAAGGCTTGCAATATTATATTCCTGTTCATCTTTGGGGCTTCGATATTCAGTGAATCACAGAATTTTAGTAAGGGAAGGCACTTTCACAATCACGTCCTGGAGAGCAGTGTCCTCTTTATTAATATTAGATCTCTGCATCATCACAGTACCAAAAACATTATTGGTTCATAATTTTAAAAAAAGAAAATTAAGATGTTCCATATAAAATTCACTTGGTTGTGAAAAAGAAAACATTTGGTAGTAGAATATAATGTAGCTCAAGAGAGACGATGTTTTATCACATTTTAGTGCACCATCATGCTTTGTATGTAGTTGGTGCTCAAATTTTTGTTGAGCGTGTAAGTAAATAAATAAATGCATATACGTAAAGATATTTGTGGCATTGTAGAATTAAAGCCTTATGATTTTTTCCCCCCAAAACAACTCTGGTTATCTAAAAAATAAGTATTTGTTATATTGAAAACTCTAAGATTTGTTTAACTAGTCCAAATGATCTGCTGGACACAATCCTTATCCTCCACTTTTTGTAATTCGCATTACGCACTAGCCACATAGAGTCCAAATAAATGCTTGGTTGTAAAATAAGAGAGGACTCAGTGTGTGGGAATTTAATATGAAAGTATCAACATGAGAGGAAACCCTTGACCCTGAAAACATAGTATAATCTAAAAAAACAACAAAAGAAAAAAGACAAACAACAACAACAACAAAAAACAACAACAAAAAACTACCCCCAAGCAAAGAAAGTTATTTTATCTCCTTAAAAGCCTAAAGGAATCTTATGAAAACATTTGCACCAACTCAAGATTTTAATCACTCTGAAATTCACTCTGGCCTGTATGGGGATCTGTGAGGGAGAATCAGACATTTGTCAGAAACTCAAAACTTACTCAGCCAGTGTGGTAGAAAGAAAATGAAATAGTACGGAGAGCACTGAATCTAAACAGTGGTGGTTCCAAATAAATATCCTAGCTATTCCAGGTTTTCTCTGAGTCTAGAAGTTATCTTCTGGATTCTTAAGTACTCAAATTGAAGATTGTTTGAAGATTTAATCATTCTCATCTTTGTCCTAATGTACCATACTGAAGATGATCTATTTCAATAGATTGGAGAGGGCTTTAATGCTTTGGTGATCTCGTCACGTTGAATTCAGCTCAATTCAGTATACATGCATCGAGTGTTCATTCTGAAAGAGATAAAAATATGACTAAACCACTGTCTCTCAATCTAATGGGGTTGAAATATATGTATAAACACAGATAATGCAAGGTAGACTGGTGCTTATTCTAAGAGAACAAAGCTCGCTGTCTCTCTCTCTCTCTCTCTCTCTCTCTTTCTCTCTCTCTCTCAAAAGAGGAGATTCAATGGTATCTGAAGGATTAAATTCAATTAATTTAACAAATATTACTGAGCATACAAATATGTGTCTGGCTCTTATTTTAGAAGTTTATATTCAATAGCTGGGACACAGGCACTAAATAAATAAGAGCTATGTAATATATGATAAGTGTTATGAGGAAAAGTAAAGCAGATGGGGAAAAAAAAGTAAAGAGTGATGGGAAGAGTGGGAGTGCTGTTCACTCAGGAAAAACTCTTGATCAGATGACACTTGAAGGATGAATAGAACTTCTTCATAGAGTGACATCACAGCGGGGAGGGCATTCCAGGTAGAGTGGGTCAGCATAAGCGAACAAAGGAGTGTGTAAGGAAGGTTCTAAAATGGCTAGTGCACATGGTGCAAGGGAAGAAGAAATGGCTAGATATGTAGGCAGGAGCCAAACGCTTAAAATTTCACCAAAAAGTTTATGTTATATTCTGTATATAATGGGTGGAAGGCACTAATGCTTCTTAAGGAGAGAAAAATATAAAGGAAGATAACCATGCAACATTTTATTGGAAAGATAGGCAAGTATATACAATGGAGGAAAGAATATTAGTTTTCAGGCTGTTTAATTAGTTTAGAACTTTACTTAGGACAGCACACTGAGTAGGAGGAATCAGGTTTGGTTCAAGTTTAGGAGTGAGGCAAAGGAGGAGTCCAAGACTTTGAACCTGAGAACATGGAAAGATGGTTTTGAATATTTACTGAAATAGAAACACAGGAGGATGGTTTAGGGCTGGAGAAACTGAGCATTTTTAATAGATTGGGTATGATGTGTCTTTGGGATATGCCTAGGCAATAGCTGGAGGTGAAACTCTGAGTCCAAGAAATACATATGGGTTTGTAGGTAGACCATTGTGGGTCATCAGTGTAGAGGTCTGGTGTTTGAATCATTGGAGTGAGTACAAAATGATTTTTGCAAAATAGGACATCAGAATGGCAAGAGAAAGTAATAGTCTCTCAAGATCCCTCAGAAATACTTCTCTCACTGCTCTAGTGGATTTTAATTGCATTGATGTTATACATTGCTGACAAACCTCTATGCCACTTATTTTGTTCTACTTTATACACTGCATGTTCTATGAGGTCTTAGAATATATTTCATACATCTTTGAATCCACTATGTCATTAACTTTAAAATTGGGCCATGATAAATCCTCCAAATATTTGTAAATGATCTCTTACTTCTCCAGTTAGATCCAAGCATCCTCTTTATTTGTTAGATTCCCACTTTATTTTTGGTAGTTAAAATCAGGATCAATGGGATCTGAAATTTTAATATTGGGATTCTCAGAATAGAACAGGAAAGATGAGCCCTCATGCATTTACTAAGCATTTAAATATAAACTTCTTGTCGTCATCTAGTTTGTTTTCTCAATTTTTAACCTTCATGAGGAAAAATAATACTGTGAGCCCATAAAAATATGCTGCTTAAAATTGCTCATTTCTCATAGGAACATATACAACACACATAAAACAATCTGTTCTTTGGTTAAAATTTGTAGATATAATTAGAGCATATTTGCATCTCTGCATCTGCCAATCCTGGATTTGTCAGGTTGCTGTATGACAGGTTAATCTGGTAGCTACTGCAAATATTCCAGCAACTGTAGCTGAGCTGGTTTGCATTCATTTCTGTCTTGTTGTGGGCTTCTGTCCTGTTTGGTTTGGTGCCTTATTCAAGATACTTCAAAGCACTTTCACAATAGAAGAATCACTCATCTGAATGGATTGTCCTTTTGCGAGTGGGAGATTTAGTGATGGTCATATTTATCTTCTTTCTGCTTAGTATCATGGAGGGACAGTGATAACAAAAACAACAAAAAGTTCAGTGCCAGAGGAGAACAGGAAAAAAGAAACTAAGAGGAAAAGATTGAAAGGAAGGTGTAGATAACATCTTTTGTCCTGATGTGCATTTATACAACTTATGTCACTTTTATTCCTGCATGTTAGGTGATTTACTCACATCCAGTACCCTAGGAAAAAGAAAATAAAAAAGTCAAATATAAAAGCACTGAACTTTTTTTTTTTATCAGTGTTAAAATTCTTTCAGTTAAAATGCTGGACATGCTACACCTTTGCCCCTTATCTCACAGTTGCTTAGATCAGTAAAAAATTATACTGCAGCATCAGAGTCGTCTGAAAGCTTATAGCAAGAGATTTTATGTTTGATGAAATATCTTAAATGGACCATTCCATTTCTACAAATATGATTCACTGAGTTCTATGAGTTTCAAAGATTTCTCCTGAACAGAGAAGAGTATTTGTAAAAAGAATATTTTTCATACATGTGCTTATTCACTTAAAGGTTCTCTTATGTCAACAAATGTATTAAATGCCTATTTTTGCGCCAGACAATGTGCTGAAGACACAAAGGCATTGTCTTGACAACACCAAAGTGGTGGAGGAGACACAGTGCAAGGCCAGGTGGTCAGTCAGTGCCTGGAGGAGATGTGCATGCCCTGGGGCCATAGAAGAGGGTGAGGCTGGTGTTTACTGTGGGATCCTGAACAGCTTCCAGAATATGAGACACTTTCATAATGTCTTTTAAAGTGCTTGTGTGATGATGTAGGAGCTAACCAGGTTCAGAGAAGGGCTGGGAATGGGGCCTCATTCTAGAAAGAGGGAATATCATCTGTAAAGCCACCATAAGAACAAAAATATTCTTGATGTGTTGGATTTTTTAGGTTATCAGAACCATATCTTTTATTTCTCATCTTACTGACTCCAACCATTGTTTTGGATTTCTTTGCTTTAGGTAAAATATTTATTTCTTCTTTCTTTATTTTTTTAATCAGTCAGGCTGAATTTTATATATGTAAAATATATATCCAAATATGTATAAACATACATAAACATATACATATATGCACACATAAACATATTTATATATGTGTGTAGATACATATATATATCATATGTAAGTATATATTTGTTTCTTATAAGCCTTGATTACAGAGTTGAATGACAAAGGGGCTCAATTATGAAGTTTTGTCATATACTGCAAACTTCTACCCTTAGATTTGCCTTTCATATTTAAAGATTAGTTAAAAAAATTATTAGGATGAAGAATTTCAAGCTCTTACTCTTACCAGTCACCTCTGTCTTCCATCCTCTTTTGCTATAACCCATATCGTTCATATTGTTCCCACTGTATTTTTCTTAAGTTGCGGCAACCAAAACTACAGAACACTTGATACTGACATGTTTCCTTTTTCACTTTAATGGCCCCATTTATGATATTTTGTGCCTTTCCTTGTCTTAAAAAACAGCTCATTAAGCTGGAAGTCATAAAGAGCCATCTATGATGACTCTGTGGTCCCATTTCTGGGTGATTAATAATCAGCCTTTAAATTTATTTGTAAAGATTGAAAATACCATCATACATTAAAAGTGGTTTTTGTTTTTAAAGAGCACCTTCACGTCGTCTCCTTTCCCATTTCTGAGATAGAATTCACTTTTATGTCTTTATTCAGGGGCATGGAGTGTTATTCCCTCCTGGATGTCTTTTAAGTATTATGCTGATCACACAAAAACTAGAACAGTATTTTGTCAGATTATAAGCCTTTTCTGGGAGTATGTTAGGTCATCTAATGTATTTACTTTTAAGGTAGAGCATATACGTACATAAAGAAAGTAGTAACAGATTCAAAAGAGAAAAATGTAGTATGCTCGTGTTTTACGGTTAAACATTAGTATTGAATAAGTATTTTTACTTCAAACTCAAGATTTCAAATATATTTTAAAATGCGATTTTTAGTTGCTGATTAATTTTGTATACTTAGAATATAATGATTTTTTTGTATAATATATGTGTTTTTAGAGGCTGAAAAGGGTTTCTGTTTTGTACTTTAATTATCATTACTTGGAAAATATGATAACAAACAAGAATCAAGAAATGCTTTATCACCTATTTTTAGTCACATATTATTATTATAATAAACTCTTTAATGGAATCTTTTAATTTTTGACTTTCAAACTTCTTGTACAAGATTTAGTTGGAAAATATGAAATGATGCATTTTTTTTCTGTACCATATCAAATACTCTGAAAATTGAAAACTGTTATGTGAATATTTTGGAGGCAAAACCAAATTTCAGATCTAGATTCTAGGTTAATGAATTGTGAAATGATGCTTGATGAAAATTTTTATATTTATCCTTTAAAAAAATAAAAGTGGATATCAGAAACCAATGGAAAAAGACATCATGGATTTTCTCTCTGTTTTAGCTTCATTTTAATTGTTTTTAATGAGAATCTTTTATGGTAACCTTTTTTTGACATTTATGCCGTTTGGGTGGTATTAGCACAGGGAAAATAAAAGAAAAACATTTGCTAGGACTAAGGGAATAATTTTTTTAATGGATTATTAAATTTTAGCCTTTACAATTTTAAATGGTTTTCATACACGGTCTCATTCTAAGTCCCACTTTTTTTGGACCAAGTGGATTTAAGTATCTACTATTTTATAGACAGCAGCATTGGGTAAATATACTTTAAAGAAGTATTGACTTGAAAGGTAAACAGAAATGTGGTAACCTGTCTTTTAAGTTATCTGCTAAGTTTTACAAATGAATTACTACTCATTTATATTCTCCAAGTCTTTTATTCCTTTTTATCATTCCCAGTTGATTTACTTTACCTTTGGTACCATATGATCTAAAAATTTGTTTAGTTATAATAATATTTAGAATTACTGATAAAAATGAGATCTCAATTCAGAGAAGGCAGGTAGAGAGAAATTTTTAAAACATCTTAAATAAAATCATTACCGACATTATCACTGTTTATCATAATATATGGATAGCATGTTATGTATGAAAAAAAAAACTTTGCTCTTTTCCTCTACAAATGAATAATAAGTTTTAGAAAAGAGTGTTTGCAGGTTGATTAATATCAAATTTATCAAGATATCAAACTACAGGAAAAGACTTTCTCAATGAACAAATAAATTAAGAAAGTACATGAAAGATAATACAGAATGTACTGTGGAAAGAGCTACTCAGGAAGCATTTGTGAGACTTCCTGGCAGGGAGCTTAAGATTTCTACTACTCCCAAGGTGATCAAGAGAGCCAACTGCATGCTAACCATGTCATACAACCTAGAAAGTAGCTGTCAAATGCCAAGAGGCTACATGTGATATTTGCCAAGAGACCAGGTGTTGCTGCTGGTAGATAAAATGTATTCCACAGCTTGATACCAATGTTTTATTAGTGGTACCTGAGGAGAGCAACAATTTTAGTAACTAACAGAAAGTCAGTTTCTTTTTCATTCCTCTGATTCATGTATGCGTGTTACAGTTGCAGAGCTATGCCAAAAAGGTACCACCAGTAGCACATTTATTCACTGGGACCTTTTGGTAAAATTATTTTCTGCGCAAAGTATAACTGCTCTTCTAAAAAAATGCTTCAGAATCATTTGAGTCAGATGTTAAATATTTCATAGCAAGCATTCACCTTCTCGCTCTAAATATTCACATCATTAAGTCTTTTTGAACCAGTAATGGTTAATATTAATAGGGAAGCAATAAATGAAATTAATTATTAAATTTAATAATTCTTATTTATCATGACGTTTTTGCCCAGTTTTCAAATATTGCCCAGTTTCTTCTTTGAAAGTTGAATTTGTTCAGTGTCATGGGTAGCTGCTAGCAACTGATTTGTGAAAGCTGTAGTATTGTGATGTAACAATCTCTACTTTTGTACAAAATGTACTATAAATCATATCTGCCAGCCTTAGATCCAACTCATCAGGATTGATTCCTCAGAGTTCTAAATGTCATCATTAAAGAATTGCTCAGCTCAAATACCGTGCTAGCATCACTCTCAATGTAGCATTGTAATGAGGCTCCAGAATATGACTTTGTTTCCTCTAAGCATACTATTATTATTTAATAACATTAAGGTAAAGACAGCCTTATGTTCATCTGTATTTTAGACACACAGCTACTTTTGACCTTTCTGTGCACTTAATTTTGAGAGTTTTCATTTTGTTCTGGAAATATGTCTGAAAATGTAATGTTGTTAATCTATGTTACCACTGGAACAAATTTTTATCGCCTGTGATTCTGTGAAATCACGTTTCCTTTAGAAGGTCAAAAATGGTCTGTGAGAATGGATTCTACAAATGGACCAAAGTGGACAACTTATTCTGTGTTTATTATCAGAGGAGCCAAAGAAATAATGATTTGGACACAATTATATAAAAGCTGAAGTAATTTATAACTTGAATAATGAAAAATACTTTACACAGAAACTTTTTTTAGGACAGAAACTCTTTTAACACAGTGTTTATTGATTTTTAGCTTTACTTTTTCTCTCTTTTAGGGTGTGGTTAGGCCCACTGGGGGATATGCTGTAATGCTAAACTGGACAATGTCTTCTGTATATGGACTTAAACCTGGAGAGGTAATCATGTTTTAAATTCACTTTACATGGCATTTCTTTGATTAAGACATATGCATTTTATTATCTTCTTATTTTTTTTAGGTGTGGTGGGCAGCTTCTGACTTAGGCTGGGTTGTTGGGCATTCCTATATCTGTTATGGACCTCTTCTTCATGGGAACACAACAGTTTTATACGAGGTAATGAAATTAGTACCACATATAAATAATATTTCTTTTACTGAAACTTTTTGATAAAAATTATTTCTGCCAATTAAAAATGTGATTTCAAATGAGAAGGAATGTATAGAAAATAATAGTCAATGAATTAAATTTGTTAAACAACGTCAAAAAAATAACATTCTGAAAAATGTACACTAAAAGCTTGATGTCTATTTCTAACATTTCTAGAAATATATTATCATGTCGATACCGATTTTAGAATCTCAGTAAAGAAAATAGCTATCATAAAATAAACAACATAGATTCATCTTTTTGCATTCTTATAGGATTAATGGTTTCGAAATGTATGATGTCTTGATCTTAGCTAAATATTTTCGGTGATTTCTAATGATAGCTATATGTATAAGGGAGAGAATCACAGACTAACCATATTTATAGCTAAATAAATAACTGCTTTAAGAGTCCGGTGCATGGATTAATGCAACAGGAATAAGATTTTTGTGTGTATACTAGAAAATTCTAGTATGCCTATTCTATTTAATTTTATCAAGGCCTTGCATGAATACTTAGAACACATACCTATCAGATTTGTAGGAGGCAAAATCTTTAGAGGGACAGCAAAAAGTTTACTGAATCGGTATTAAAAATGATATTCAACTTTTGGTATAAAAAGCACAAGATGGGAAAATACAAAAATCTTTACGTTTATATTTATATTAAAAATAAGTGCAGAAACAAAGTCAGAGAAATTTGAGTTGGTTACAGTTTATGTGGTTAAGTCCCTGTATATTATAATAGTCCACAGTTCAAACATAGCATTTGGTAGGATTGCTTTAAAAACATACTCACTGTATGCAATGTTATAATCTTACTTTATTTTTTCACATTTGGAAATTTGTGTTCAGTTTAATGGGGAGAAGGAAAAAAATAATTAACTTATTAGAAAGTATCTGGAAGAAGGAGACTGGGATGAAAATAATGTCATAGAAGAAAATGTCATGAAGGAATTGTGAATGGTTAGTCTGAAAGATAATATATTTAGTGTGCATATATGTTCAGTATCTTTTGATTTTTAAAGAGTTGCCACATATAAAGGAAGTAGTATAGTAATGCCTAGCTCCAGAGACCTGTATTTTGGGAATAATCACAGACAAATTTAACTGTCCAGTAGTAGAAGAGGCAAATTCTCACGTAGAAGGTTCTATTTCACTTAAAGTCTCTCACTATGAGGTAAGGAATGTGAAGAAGGGACTTTTATATGTGGGGTGTGGATAATAGTATTCGATGATGTCAAGATTCGTTATAACCTTAAAATTCTGCAACTCAATGATTTTGATAAATTAGAGACTATTCACTATCTTTGTGGAATTCTCCCAGTCACCATTTGTAGGTATTAGTGTTCCTTCATTTTTAGCAGGCCAGTTTTCTGTCTCTGAATGTTCAGAGATATTAAGATATTAAGAGATATTAAGATGTTAAGTCTGACACATTAAACCATCTCAGACTACTCTATATCTTTTGTACTATGCTTTTGTACTTTGCAGACTTGATATGCATTGTGGTGTTTGTAATAATTAAAACAAAATAATATTGACAAATATGTTCCATACTGAAATCCTTGCATTAGAATATTTTTATTAAAATAATCATTTCCCTTGAAGTAAAAAAAAAAATAAACTACAAGACTGAATGCTTATAATGAATTGTGATATTGCTAACATAAGTGTAATAGAGCCAAATGTCATTATATGTATAAATATTAAGCTGCCTTTAAGTGAATTACATACAATTTTTGTGCATTTACCTATTATTATTTCTTTATTATTTCTTAAATTTATTTAAAACATGATTTTAACACCATAAAAGGGGCTTGGTTATTTCTTTATCTTAGAATGATGTGCTCAAGAACATTGTAGATGCTCTATAAATATTTGTGCAGAAGAGTGAATGGAGTAAGCCACATTTTTAGAACTTTTCTCTGTGTTCTGGTTTCTTTCCTACAACTTGTAAACATCCTCAATTCTCTGTAATCACAAAACTGAGCCCTTGAAACCTTTTCTCACTTCTAGATATCCCATCTTTATATTTTCTAAACTAAGCTCCTTGAAAAAATATTCTACTCACACTGTCCGAACAAGTTACTCTTTATCCTACTGCAATCCAGTTTCCGTTCACGTCACTTCATAGATGCTACTGTAGCAGAGGTCGACAGTGATTTCATAAGTGACAAAGTCAAGGGCCCTTTTTGATCTTATTTTATTTTCCTCTGAGTTGCATAACCCTGCTGACTGTTCCCTGCAGGTAATTTTCTCTCCTCTTTTGAGCTCTATGCCCTTTTGCTGTTGTTCACATTTTTTTTTTTTTTTTTTTTTTTGCCTGTCATGACTTTCCTTCAGTTTTTTCTTATCTACTTATACCTACCATCCTTGAAGACTCTACTTAGATGTTCCTCTCATAGTCTTTGGCTATGCTTAGTGCCCCTTTCCGTGCTACCATTGCTCCCTGAGCATATGTCCGTCACTGAGCTAATCACACTGTCTGAAATTATCTGTTTTATATCTTGTAGAGTGTGAGAGCTTCAAAAATCAGTCTCTTGGCACAGTGAATTGCACACACTAAGTACTCAAAAATGCTTATGGAACTAAATTGAACTTTACACTTCTATTCTTTTCCTACCTCTCTGACAGCTTGTCCTCCTTTTCCTATCTTGGTTTCTCCTACTTTGGTCCTAAACGCTGGGGTTTAGTAGAGTCTTGTTCTTAATCTTCTTTTCTCATTCTATTTGTATGTCCTTGTTAATCTTCATGCAGCTGTATTTGAGTATTACTAATTAAACCAAGGCTCCTAACTCCTCCTTTCTATGTCTGATCTTCCTGCTGAGCACTAACTTGTTGTTAAGACACTTTTAGTTCCATTCACACCTTATGCTCAAGATGACATGAACTGAACTCACTATTTCCACTTTCCTCCACAAAACACATTTCTATCTGTGTACTCTGCAGTTTTGTTAAGGTTACCTGCATCCACTCAGTCCTCCAAAATAAGAATCTGGGAGTGATTCTAACTCCATTATCATTATATATCATACTTTATTGGCAATTACATTCTATTGAACCTACATTTTAATACCTATTAAAAGTATCTCTTCTTTCCATGCCTCCTGCCATATAGTCAAGCTGATATTCAGTTAATATTCACAAGTATGCCATATTGACTGGTGTCCATTCTATGTTTGGGCATCTTACCTGATTTGTGCCTGTATGTTCCCATTCATATAGAGCACTTTCTAACAAATGTTCCTAGCTTTAGTGTCACTCTCTTTTAGGCTGTCTCTACCCCTAACTACAGTTTCTTAGCTTTCCTCATTTATAGTTTATCTGTCCAAAGTGCAAAGGCCAATGTAGGACTTTGTTGCTTAAAATCCTTCAAAGGGTTGAGTTCTGCTTCCAGGAACATGGAGATGACATACTTTTTCCTATTTCTTCCTTAAGTAGAATTAAATGTCTTAGGCACTGTATCTAAAACAAACATAAGAAGACTAAAACATGAAGAGAAGAAGGAAAACAGGCTTTAAGGGACTTTGGGAGCCAAGGGACAATGTGGTAATGAGACCCTGGGTTTTATTTTTTCTCATATATTAGGATATATATATACTTGATGATGAAGAAGCTGGCAACCTTGAAATGCTAAAATTTGCAACTCCTTCTAAAAAAAGACCAACAAAAACAAAATCCTTATCTTTCAGGCTGATGGAGTAGAAAAGAGGCAGCCTAAGCAAGATATAAAACTTTTAGATCACCCTACTCCAGACAAATACCACAGAAAAATGCATGGTCCCACATCCACTCCCAAGAGCAGAGGGTGAGTGGGCAGCTTAGGCTTCCACATTTGTCAGGCTGTAAAGTGAAGCTGTAACTCTCCCTGTTCCCACAGGGGTAGTGTCAGAGAAGATGAACTACGGCGCCAAGACTTTCAACCCTGCCAGATGGTACTGAGGACCCCTAAAACCTGCAAAGACAGTAGAGACCATATCAGGAGCCTGTACTTTTATGCCCACTCATCAGTAATGAGGCACCCTTCCCATTCTCTATTGGGGTAGTGTCAGTGGAGGCCTAGTAGAGAGTCATGACTTTCACCATTGATAACAAAGCCACTTATCCCTCTCCTCTGGTGTCAGTGGAGGCCATGTTAAGAGTAGTAACAAGACTCTCTGAATTCACCTAGCCAGGGAGGTATCAGTGGAGGCCTACTGTTGGAGCTAGAACACACACAGTAGTAATAAGGAGCATCCTTCCAATTGTGTATCAGTGGAAGGCAAATAAGGAGCCTGGATTTCTACCTCCACATCTCCCTTCCCTGTTAGAGTAAATCAAATAAGTCATCTGAAACAGAAGTTTTGAATATGAGACAATCTCATGATATAATACATAAAATGTCCAGGATTTGATGAAAAAAAAAAGAAATCACTCCTCATATCAACAACTAGAAGGACCTCAAGCTGCATGAGAAAAGAAAATTAATAGATATCAACACTGAGATGACAGAGATGTTAGAATTATTTGACAAAGATTTTAAAACAACCATGATAAAAATGCTTCAAGTGATCACAAGCATTCTTGAAACAAAGAAATAGAAAGTATCACCAAAGATGTAGAAATTATAAAGAACAACCATATAGAAATTTTAGAGCTGAAAATTACATTAACCAAAACAAAAATTCAGTGAATGCAAGGGACAGAATAAAGAATCCAAGAACTGGAAGATGAAATAATAGAAATTTCCTAATCTAAACAACAGAAAGAAAATAGACTAAAAAAATATGTGTCAGGGGCATGTGGAACGATAACAAAAAATACAGCATTTGTGACATCAGAGTCATGAAAGGAAAGGAGAAAGAGAGTCGGGTTGAAAAAGTACTTGACAAAGTAATAGAAAACTTCTGAAAATTTCTAATTGTCTCAAATTTTGCCAAGCATACAGCCAAGCTACCAAACATCTATAGATTCTAGAAACTGAGCAAACCCCTGGAAAAGATTAATCTAAAGACACACACATACACACACACACGCACACACACACCCTTAATTAAACTTCTGAAACCTAAAGACAAAGAAAATAATCTTGAAAGTAGCAAGAGAGAAAGGACACCTTACCTATAGAGGAAAAAACATTTGAATGAAATAGCATTCTTCATTGGAAACTAGGGTGATCAGAAGGGAGTGACACATTTTTCAAGTGCAGTAAGAAAGGAACTGTCAATCCAGAATCCTATATCCAGCCAAATAATACTGGAAGAATACAGGAGATCTAAAGACGTTCACAAGATGAAGGAAAACTTAGAGAATTTGCTACCTAAAAGAATGGCCAAAGGCTGATACTTAATGATAAAAAGGTAACACTTCCTCCTATGTCTGAGAACATGGCAAGGATGTCTATTCTCAGCACTCTGTTCAACATAGTTCTGCAAGTTCTAGTCAGTTCGATAAGGCAATTCATGGAGACAAAAGAAAACATATCAGAAAGGAAGAAATAAAATTGTCTTTATTTGTAGAACATTGTAGGGCATATAATAAAACCCCATAATTAATAAGTGAGTTCAACCAGGGCTCAAGATACAAGGTTAACACGCAAATATTAATTGTATTTCTATATACGAGCAATGAACAGCAATGGCTATAAAAAGAGCAATGGAAGGATCTTTTAGACCATGGAACTGTTCTGTAGCTTGACTGTATCAATATCCTGATTGTGATAATAAACTATAGTTTTGCAAGATGTTACCACAGGGAAAAACTGGGTAAAGTGTGTATGTTATATCTTTGTATTAACTTCTACAATCATATGCGAATTTACAATTATCTCATATAAAAAGTTTAAGAAATAAAAAAGTAGAAAGCCTTAAAAAAAACTCTGTGTCTTAAAGAACATAATTGAAACTCAATTGCATGATACAAATGATCCAAAGTCATATGCCCCTTGTCCACATTTAACATTTGGTCTCTGGTTCCTGGTCCCTGACTCAGCCTCCAACCCAATACTTTTGTCATTCTGGCACTTACATGAATAGAACTGCCAGTGATTAAGTTATTTCTTCTACTAAAATTCCACTTCTTTTCTAATTATGTAGCAGAGTGGTCTTTTTTTCTTAAGGGGATTGACTTAAATTTTACCTCCTCTCTGGTATATGCTTTGCTTTTCTCAGGCTGATTAAAGTGTTCTCTGTACTTACATTATACCGTCTAGATTCACCTTATCTGGCAAATAAAGTGCTGTGATATGCTGAACTTTTGAGATCAGGCGATGTTTTTAATTTCTGTACCCACTATGCCTGGCACAGTGCCTTCCAGGAAGTAGATAAATGTTGTATAGATGAATCATTTCTAAGAGGATGAACTGACAACTCGAGCATGCAAAATGCAGCAGGTAAACTTGCCTGATTGTTTAATTAAAACAAAATTAAACTAAAAGTTCTAATTTGTCTCTAGGCCAGCAAGTGAAAACATTATTAATCTCTACAAAATGATTGTTCCACTTGTTCCTCAATTTTATGTGGATTGCCAAATTAATATTTATTATTATTGTATTTTAGTAGTATTAGTATTATTTTAATTAGGAAGCTAAACTCTTACATTAAGTTATAACAATTATATTCTTTATATAATGAGAATAATAATTTAGCAGATTATTCATGTACTTCTTATAGGTATCTTTTCTAAAAAGAAATAAAATTATATATGACTCAGTGTGATCATAGTTTTATTTTTATTCTTAATACATTATAGTGTTTTAAAGCTATAATGTAAGGTAGATTGTTAATTGGTGTCTACAAAGATATTTTTCCTTAATGATGAATTTTGATATTTTGAATTTTGATAATTTTGAATTTTGAATGCTTTTTCTAAGCAAAGATAAAAAAAAAATTATATTCTGGTCTACAGCCATTCCACCCTGAACAAGCCTGATCCTGTCTGATCTTGGAAGCTAAGCAGCGTCGGGCCTGGTTAGTACTTGGATGGGAGACCAACTAGGAAGGTGTAAAAAATAAAATAAAATAAGTAAGGGATTGTAAGCTGACAAGGTCCTTGTAGTCTGTGAGGTCAGCCAAGGGTTGCCTCGCATACAAAAAAAAAATTATATTCTGGAATTTAATACAAATCTGTAACTACATTGGCTGAAAAAACTTGGGAGATGATTATAACTAAGTTGGATATTCAATTTAACTTCTAGAAATTACATAAGAGTTACATGCTTAAAACAATCCATGTTTCAACATGAAAGCATACAATGGATATTTAATTAAGATTTTCTTTTCCGCTGTAAGAGGACATACATCTCTACATTTGCAGGGTGAAAACATATTACTTTAGCTTTCTGATAATTATCAAATTTTAAAACATATTCCTGTTTCTCTCATTTAAACAAACAACAACAATTAAAAACAACAGCAACAATTAAAAAAATACACAAAAACTTTTGGTTCCCTTATGCCCTTGCAGTTACAACACTCTCCTTTCATCTTTGAAGGCTTGCCTGCACCCAATACCACCATTTTCTAACCTGGAACTCACTGTGCAATCTTCTCTAATTGGTCTCTGTCACTATCATTCCATAATTAACAGCTTTTGCTAATGTCCCCATTATTTTTCCTAAAAGCCACGAACATTTTTAGTCCTAATAACACTTGGTTTGGCAACATTTGAAAATGTTAACCATTTTCTCTTTCTGATCACTCTCTTCCATTCGAACACACAATACGTTCCTGTTTTGTGAAGTTATTCTTATGTTCATTCCTACTACAGGAATTTGTCTATTTGTTGTCTGCAATACATTACTCCTAACTTTGAAATCTCAGCTCAGTGTCCCCAGGAAAGCCCTCCTTGACCTCTCTGAAGCACCTTGACCTTTTCCTTGCTTCTATCACAGTAGCAGTTTCACAGTAGTTTTAGGATCCTTTGATTTATTCATTTGTCCCGCTTTGCTCTAAACTCTTCAACTATCTTCGTTTTTGCTCACCATCAATTCTCAACTCCTAGCCATGTTCTTGATATATATTCGATTCCAAATAAATATTTGTGAAATAAATGCCCTAATGAAGATATCAGAAAAAAAAAAAAACAAACCTTGATTTTTACTTAAGGACTTTTTTACCTGAAGGATAAAATAGTAATTTTAATTTTCTCTTTAACAGAGAACTTCATAAATAACTTAAGTAACAGGTTTTTTTTTTTTTAAATAAGTAATGGTTTACTTTTATTTATTGACCTGGGCATATTTAAAGTATGCAATTCTGGAGTCAAATTGGACTGACCAGTTAAAATATGCGAACCAATTCTGAATAATTTAGTTCTTATTTTTGAAGGAAAAAAAAACGAAAGTACATTTTCAGAAATTTATTTTATTAATGGAGTGCTGATTTCAACAGACCTAGCCCCAACAGTATATGGATGAGGACATATTTGATATAGCGGTTTTGTCAAAGAGGAGGAATGAAATAATACTTTAATATAAGAACTTTAAAGTATAAACGAAGTTAGCATACTGGTATATATGTGTAGGCACGTGTGTATTGATGAATGATAGTTATACATAGCTATCCTCTCTGGCCCCTCTCTTCTATTTTGTATTTGCTCCCCATTTCAAAAAGCCTGTCATCTGCAGAATCAAAACCTAACACTTCTCAAGGGCAGAGAAATCCTTCTGAGCCATGTCTTTCTCCTTATCTTTGTGCCAGTGTACAAAAGTATATTTTGTACATACATTTCAATTGCATAATACTAGAATCCAGCTCCCTCAATGGCAGTGCTGTGGGTAAGGAAGAAATGAATTTATTTGACAAACATCTCCTGTAATAGTTCTTTATAATCCTTTTTATTTCTGAGGCATCCATTATATTGTCTCCTCTTTCATTTCTGATTTTACTTGAGTCTTTCCTCCTTTTTTCTTACTTAGTTTAGGTATGGATTTATCGGTTTATCTTCTCTAAAAACCAACTCATTTTTAATTTTCTTTATTTGATTTATTTCTACTCTAGTCTTTATTCTTTCCTTTCTTCTACTAACTTTGGTGTTCTTCTTTTTCTAGTTCCTTGAAGTGTAAAATTAGTTTATTTGAGATCTTTCTCTTTTTTTAAATATTAGCATTTATTATTATAAAGTTACCTCTTAGTATGACTTTTGTTTCCTCTCTTAAGTTTTGCTATGTTGTGTTTTCATTTTCATTTGTCTTGTGTGATTTCCTCACTCACCCAATGTTTTTTCAAAAGTGTGTTGTTTAGTTTCCATGTATTTATGAATTTTCCAGTTTTCTTACTATTATTGATTTCTAGTTTCATTCCATTGTGGTCAGAAAAGATACTTGGAATGATTTCTTTGTGATTTGTTTTGTGATTTATCATGTGATCTATACTAGAGAATATTTTATATAGGCTTGAGAAAAATGTATATTTTTCTGCTTTTGGGTGGAAAGATGTTGGCCAAAGGGTACGAAGTTTGTTATTCAAGATGAATAAGTTCGGGAGATCTAATGTACAACAGTGTGACATAGTTAACAGTACTGTATTGTATACTTGAAATTTGCTAAGAGGGTAGATTGTAAGTATTCTCACCCCACTCCCACTCCCTCAAAAAAGAAAAGGGAAAAGAAAGTGGTATGTGAGGTGATGAATGTATTAATTAGCTCAACTGTGATGATTCTTTCACAACATATACATATATCAAAACATCAAGTTGCACACCTTAAATAATATAATTTTTATTTGTCAATTATACCTCAGTAAAGCTGGAGATAATGTTGTAAAACAGCCTTTATATAAAACTAACATGAAACAAAACAGATTTTACTGTTCCGTGGCTAAGTTCCTTGGCTAAGAATAGAATATTAGTTATTGGTCATCTAAATCTAGCTTGATATACTTGATCTTGACTAGTTGGAATACTTGATCTTGATTGTTACTTTTGCATAGTAATAGCCTTTTTGAAAGTCTTCAGAGGAATGAAAGCTTGCTCTCCTTTTACATTTGTTTGCATTTCAGAAATTGTAAATGTTGAGCAGCAAACCATTTCAATAAACCCTTTAGTATTCTCACTAGTTAACCAAGGCAGATGGCTGTCTGTTAATAATTCAACAAATAACTTTGAAGATATGTACTACATTCTGCCTTCTTTGGCAATAAATTAGTTAGAAGAAATAGAGGATTTAAGATTCTGAGTTGTGGTGTAGGAGCATGGTCACTGGACTGGAAATATGAATATCTGATGACTTTGGGCAAACTAACTCAATCTCTTTGGGATTCCATTTTCATCATTAAAACTAGATAATTGACACATGTTCTCCCAGTTTGGTACTACTTTGAATCCTCTTCAAGTCAACTGTTTTGCTTTTTCTAGAATAAATATATTATTTGATAGCATGTTTTAAATTTTTAACTCTGGAATTTATTTGTTTCTTTTCATAGTGATGCTTATTTTTCAAATACATTTAATGAAGAAAGATTTCATTCAAAATTAATTAAAAATTTTAGTGTTTGAGAAGAAGCATTGCAGTTAAGACTTTCATAGTGAGGCAAGACAGGTAGTGCAGGGAAACCTCTTTCCTCTCCAAATATGGCTCTGGAAAGTTTTTCCTTTCTTCAAACCTCCCCCTGTTTTAGCTACGGCAGGGGGAGAGAAGCAAAAATGGTCTTTTTCAGCCTAGACGCCATCCTTGGCTAAGGCATAACTTTTGGCTAATTATAATAGCATTATAATCTCATCCACGTTGCAAATACTGCAGCTCCCATTATGCACCTGATACCATGACAGTTCCAGAAACATGATATAAGGAGGAAAAAGTGAGAAACTGAGCTCTCTGCCTACTGGGAGGAGACAGCAAGTCTACCTCAGCAGCATGTTTTCACAGCCTCTACCTCCAGGAAAAACAAAAAGAGTGCACATAACCCCGCCATCTTGAGCTGGCTCTTCCTGCACTTCAGTGCGTACTTTTGCTTTAATAAATTTTGCGCTTTTTCCTGCTTGCTGTTTGCCTTGCCTTTGAATTCTTTTTTGCAGAATAAGGTGAGAATCTGGTCACTGGATCCTCATGTTCTCCAGCTGTCCATCTTACCCCTGAATTCTTTCTTGTAGAGTAAGACAAGAACCTATCTGGCCACAATAATGTGATTCCTGAAACTTCTACATATAGTTTGGCCTTGCTCAAGTTATTTAACTGCTTTCGGCCTCATTTTTCTTATCTATAAATATCAGTATTAATTATACCTTTCTTACATAGTATTAAATTGGTTAATTCATGAAAAGCCCTTAGAATAGTTGTCAGAGTATAATAGTACAGTAAATGCTATTATAAGCTGTTATTTTCAAAAATATGAATTTATTTTTTCAGAATAAACAACCATTCATTCCCATGCAGTTCAATCATTGTAATGTTTGAATTTTTAGATACTACACATTTCTTCTTTCAAAGTCTGTTTGTCCTTGCAACTCTGGAGCAGTCATCACAGCACTCAAACAGCTCCCTTTGGAGCCCATTAATTCTCTTCTAAGCATCAAGCAAATGAATCAGCACACAGGGATGTGCTGATCCAGCTACTACCAACTTTGAAGAATGAGTAGCAGACATAGAAAATGACCCAGTGGTTTCTCCCCTCAAGAATCTGTCCTTTCAGAGTAGAACTTGTGAGTGAAATTAAGAGTGGCTTTTAAGTCTTTCATCTGTGAATTATACAGTACATTTCATGGTTCACCATTATCCAAACATTTATAACCTTTCATGTCTATTTTTTGATGGGCTTTCTCTTTACTAGTTTTTACACTGTATCTATCTTTGAAAACTTCAGAATATTCAGCCCAGTAATCTCTCATTGAATGTTCTTTCTCTGAATTCATAGGAGGAAGGAATAGTTTAGATAACCCTTCCTTTATAGGATAATTAGTGTGAAAATTAGCTCTATACTGTCCTTTATTTGTATAGGAATCAAATAAGATAATGTATGTGAAATTAGTTTGAAATCTTTAAAGAAATATCATGATTATATGTATACATGTATATCTATATATTAAAATATAGTGGTATTATACACATATTTTACATATATTTGTAAAAGATGAGTAATTAGTATAATTTTATATTCACAGATCATAACTTTAAGCTATTTCCAAGCATGGAAGTCTCATGTTTGAGAATACTGAGGACGAGAACTATTTCCACATCATTTTTGTATTGAAAACTCTTGTTAAATTATCCACAATGTATCTTTAACGTGTGTGCCATCTACTTCTGTAGATGCTGCTGCTATAAAGGCTGCGTTGGATCTACAATCTGCATGCAGTCACCCTATGGTGTGTTTTCCACACGTGGAACTTCTGAATTCTTAGCCCCTCCCAAGCTTCACTTTAACAATGTAATTTTACTTGCTTGTATTGCAGTTACCTTCTTTTTAAAATTTTATATTTTCACCTATGTTTACCTGTTTTCTCTAATTTGATTATTGGTTTTCAAGGATAGAGATTTGCTTCCTTCAAGCACAGGGATGTGTTACTTCATTTTAAGACTAGTAGCCACAATGTTGCTAACTAGTACACTCAATAAGCACATACCATGGTCCTTTTTCCCCTCATATAATGAAAAATAATTTTTTTTTAAATTTACTTTGAAACAATGTCCTTCTCTGTATGTATGGAATGAGAAAAAAATGATGACTTAGTTTTTCCTCTAATTCAGGCTATATAATTTGATCTCAAGAAAAGATTGTAAAGCTGATGCTAGCATCTTTTAGATTTTTTACATAACTAGTTGTTTGAAGACATTTATTTTTTAGTTATTTTTCCTGTGTATGTACCTATATTTTATGTTGGAGCAATCTATTGTTATAGCTCCATCAACAATATTTATTGGTGCCTATTGTGAGCTCAACATTTTACTAGGGGTTGGTAGAGAAACAGAATAAGTATCAGATGTACTCATTGCACTGAAAGAACTAATAATATAGTCAAAAAATTAAGATCAATGCAAAGGACAGAAAGAAAACAAATCAAGACACTACCTAAGAAATGTTTTACTTTGTGCAGAAGATATAAAAATGCTTTTAGAAACTACATTGAGCCATCACTGATAATAAATAATCTGCATTCAATACTTGTATCTGTTCAATGCAATTTTCTGATGATGGAACTAAATGAGGATCAAAGCAATTAAATAAATTGCCTTAGGTCACATAGCTTGTAAATGGCAGGGCTGGGATGCCACCGTGGCTCAAAAATATATCCACTAGTCCCTTAAGAGAAGTTTGAGACTAGAGGAGACAGAGAAAGCTTTGTGGGTGAGACAGTACAAATAATATTAATACTACTATTGATTGAGAGTTGGGTGATAAGAACTGTTCTAAGCACTTGATATACATGGTCTTAATTCTTTCTAGAAATGCATGTTGTTATTATTTTGAGTCCTTCTTTATAACTGCAGAAGCTGAGAATAAGAGACATTAAATAACTTTACCAGTGGCACAAGAGTGATGGAGCTTGGATTTGAAACAAGGTTTTCTGGCTCCAAAGTCATTGCTTGCTCATTATAATTTAGAGACAAAACAAATGGAAAGCTGCGAAGAAGTGCAAGCTACGTGGCCATAACCAGTGATGTGAACATTAAGGAGAAGGCAGGATGTTAGGGTGTCAAGTGGATATTATAAGATAGAGGTAAAGAAGGAAGTTGAAAATAGCTGTGATGTCTTCAGCCAGGACAACTGATATAATGACGGTCAGCAACTGAAATACTACAGTAGAGCAACAACTATCGTAGTGGGGAAAATGGTACTTTTGCTTTTGGTGGTGTTGAGTTTAAAGGTGCTACTCAGACATTTGCATGATACTGGGAAGGTAGGTTTGAAACTTAGAAAAACTTTCGGAATTAGAGAGGTAGAAGAATTACTAATTTCAGTCCCTAAGGTGAGGAAGATAGTCGAAGATTGAGAAACACCACATAAATTGAGAATGAAAAATTAGAGGCAGTAGGAGAACCAGTAATACAAGGTGTTTTGAAGGCCAGTGGAGGGGAGTTTTTTCAGAAGAAGAGGGATCAGCAGTGCTGAGTACAACAGAAAGAGGTCTGGTAGGGCAACAACCGAAGACAACTTTGGGTAGTAGTTGTCATTATCCACTTTTATGACAGCAATTTCATAGAAAGATTTTATTTTTTTTTAAACGGGGAAATACAGGCATGTTCGAAGGATGTTCTATGTAAAAGATTGGCTGGTATGGAGGAGCCAGGTTTTGTACAATCTCAGGTTGAATTGCAATATATATATGGAATAGACACTCTTTATTTTCTGGGCATATATCTGGTAGTGTAATAAAGCAAGAAGCCATTTAATTTCTTACAGCAAAGTCTTACTATTCACTGTGATTGAAGAAAACCTTGATTTGTCCTTCTAGTATGGGATAGCAGAATGATTCCACATCAGCATGGAGGAATTCAAAGATGAAAGCTAGAAGCCATAGGCTACCAGCTATCCTAGTGATTAATGTTTTCTGTAACTGCTGAGAATGGTAAATAGATGTCAGAGTCCCTAATTAGCTCAGTACTGGGTCTGCAGAATTACCAATTCCAGCGCTCTGCTTCATTTACTTAGCATTAATACTTTCAGAGGTAAGCATCTTTTTAATGGGACAGGTAGACTCTTATGACCTAGATGGAAGCAGTGGCCTATTCACTGAAAGCGGCCTTATCACGAGGCCCAATATGGTCAATTCGCAGAGCTGGGAGAAGGCAGGGGAAAAACCAAATCAAAAGGAATTTGTTTTTCTAATTTTTTTTTCAACTTTGTTGAGGTATAATCGACAAATGAAATTCTAGGATATTTAAAGTGTACATTGCGATGATTTGATACAGGTATAAATTGTGACAGCATTCCTCCCGTTTAGTTAACACATATATCATCTCATTTATTTGGCTGTTTATTTTTAGTGAGAATGTTTAAGTTCAGAAAATTTCAATTATATAATACAGTGTTATCAACTACTGACACCATGTTATACATTAGGTCCTTAGACCTTATGCATCTTATAGCTGAAAGTTTGTGCAAAAGGGATAGATGTAGATGGAGTCAGAGACAAACACATCTTTAATTATATATATGTACACACACACACACACACACACACATACACACACACAAATATATGTAAATATCTATGAAAGGATCTTGGAGCTCTATAGCCATAGCTCTACAGTCATGTAGCAGGAACTCAATAAATGCCATTGCCAATTTCATCACTCTTCCGAAATAAACAAGTTAACACTGCTGCACCTGTCTGCTGAAATGCGATTCAGGACTAGTCCATTAGTCCAGAGTTTTCCACCTTAGAACTGATGTAGAAACGTGCCTTCGGTGACATTCTCAGAAATAGTGTTCTAAAGGAGATCGGATGTATTTCTGATTCTGCCACAAAAAGAGGCAAAAACTGCAGCCAGCACAAAAGTTTTTATGTCAAAATCTGAGAAACCACAAGGAGCCTTAACTCCAAGCCATGGATATACTGAAATCATAGGATTAATAGTAAAGTAAGTGATTTTTTTGCTCAAAGGTTTAGTTTTAACGTTTTATATCTTTGTTTTTCTAAGTTCCTATACTTTCAATACTGCTTTGCTGTATTGAAAACAACCTGGGTGAGAACTCCATGGGAAGTAGAGACAGGGCTATGTGGCGGTGGCACAGCATGTGTGCGACGCCGCTTGCCCGGGACCCTCTACTCCACCCCTCTCCCTCGCACCGAAATTGAAGCCAGCGGTCGCCAGCATGCGGCAGCGGAGGAGAAGGGTGGGGGCAGCCGGCGATAGGCCGGGTGTCGCTCTCAGAGGATGAAGAGCCCCGGCTTCGTGGGGGTCGTGGCATCGCTGGTTGACCGAGTCCGGGGCAACAGTCGAATCGCCGCCGGGCTTGCTGGTGTCCCTCTGCGTCTCCTCAACAGATGGATCTATGTGCACCACGGCTTCCCCAACATGACCCTGACTCTGGTGTACTTTGTGGTCCCTAGACTTGGCTTGTACATCTCTGCCCCCCAAAGTCTGCCTCTTACCACGCTCCTCCTCTTGCTCCTGAGCTTCTGTGGCTTTGGTGGTCTTCACCAACCTCTCTCTCTGTAGAACAGTGCCATAGGCACCTATCAGCTGGCCAAGGCCATGACCACCCCAGAGATTATAGTCATCTAGACCCTCTGCTACAAGAAAGTCTTCTCTACCAAAATATAGTTCACGCTGATTCCTATAACTTTAGGTGTAATCCTAAATTCTTATTACAATATGAAGCTTAATTTCCTTGGAATGGTGTTTGCTGCTCTTGGTGTTTTATTTTACACCCCTTTATCGAGTGTGGGTAAGAGCAAAACAGCTCTTAAATTACAAGTAAACTCAGTGCAGCTGCTGTGCTACCAGGCTCTGATGTCATCTGCCATGTTGCTGGTCCCCGGTGCCCTTCATTGAGCCAGTTTTTGGAGAAGGAGGACTATTTGGTCCCTGGTCAGTTTTTGCTTTGCTTATGGTTCTGCTATCTGGAGTAGTAGCTTTCATGGTGAATTTATCAATTTATTGGATCGTTGGAAACACTTCACCAGTCACCTATAACATGTTTGGACACTTCGAGTTCTGGATTATTTTATTTGGAATATATTTCATTCAGGGATTTTGCTGTCGGTTAATCAGGCTCTTGACATATTATGTACATTATTCGATATTCTCACCTATACTCATTTTAAACAGTGAACAAGAAGGAAGTGAATTGGTACAACATCCTTAATTGAGTTTATGGAGAAATGAAAGTCACCCCAAGAAGATCAAAAAATGTTAAGTGCACGAATTACTTTCAAATAATAAAAAAATTACATTGCAAAATTCATTTAATGATGGTTTACAAGAAGTAAACAATAGAAATAATATTCATAAATATGACTTTTTCTTTTAAAATAATCTTTTTTCAAAAACTGAATTCTCTAAAACTGGTTTATGCTTTCTTTCAAAAATAATTGTATGAAGTATATAGGATAGTTTGATGTATGAAGTATATAGGATGAAGTACATGAAATTAAAGTTCTATAATAGCGACAAAGGACTTTATATCACTGAACTGCAAGTGTGTCACAGCTTTTAAGTATTCAACTCTTCCAAAGAAAGACACATAGGACTCCTCTACTTGCTGGTAGGTGGTCCCCAATATGAGCTCAACTATAATTTTGGCCAAAGTGTTCAAGTCTGAATATAAATCTAGCATTTCTATTTTAGTTAATTTAGTATAACGTCCTCCTTATTTCATTTACAGAAATGAAATATAATTTATAGAAAGCAAAGAGTAGTAAAGAAGGCCATAAGGTAAAATCCAATTCCAACAGTACTATTTTTTCTAGTAGAAATTGATGTAAGAAGTTTTATGTTATCCAAAAAAACCTACAATTTCTACGGGTATTCTCTTGTTTTTGAGCTCTCAGTGAACTCTTGAAATTATACATGAAGTTAAAAAACAAAATAGCTCCATGTTTAAATGGTCCAAGAAAGACTATGGATAGAATTGAACAGGTTTCATGTTATCTTGGTAAATATTCTCCTGGCCTCTGAAAATACCTTTCAGTTGGTATTTTCTTAATTCTACTTCCCTACTATTCACATTTGAGGCATCCATGGAACTTTCTTTGACATTGAGGATTTGGAATGAACTGTGTCCAGGCTTTCTAAGGTGGCCATGGGAAATTCCTATGCAACAAGTCAGGGCGAATGTTATTCAAACACTAAGCAGAACCTTGCTGAAAATGGAAAGATTTGAAAGAGAAGTAGAAAAATGGTCAATATTAAACTAGTTCCATATATTTCTAAAGGAATATATATATTTTTAAATTAGGCTATATGGGAAATATGTGGTTTCCACTTAAGGAAATATATAGTGCCATATATTTAATTGCAAAATGTATTTCTACCTTCCAGCCTCTTGACATTAAAGCATTAAAAACAGTTGTTGATGACCTCTCAACAATAAATTGACTCAGAACTTATCATCTGCGGTCCATTAATATTAACACACTGAATCATAAGTGGTAGAAAATTATAAGCGCAAATTAATTTTAAGATATGTGGTATCTGTGTTGTTTTCTGTGCTTTGTATCATCACTAAATATTCACAATTGATATTTTATAAATCTCTGATATTAAAAATTCATGATTTATAACAACTGAAGGCTTATATCTGCTTTGCCATTGTAGGGATTGCTTTCTGCCTTTGTTTTCTGGGCAGCGATCAGTAAGGTAAAGTGTAGTTCAGGGGGAGGAAATAAAAGCAAGTGGTAAAGACATCGATTTGGGTTTTGAAGAGTTTTTGTTACTGTTACCTTTTAGTTGCATTACTGCTTTTGGTGTGTATGTCGTTTGCTAAAAATCCTTAGAATCTTAGAATTTTCTCATTTTAAAATTGAATAGTGTTTGGGCTCCTTACTGAATATGCAAGTTCTGGAATTAGTATCATTATTTCCATGCAGCTCAGCTTCATTAGTATGTTACTGGTTACTTTAAAAAAAGCATTTTAAAGGGATTATATTGCTCATATTTGTGTGTGTCTCTGTGTGCACAGGAGCCTGTGTATGTGCAGGAGGTCAGGAGAGAACAGTATTCAATAAAATCAAGGTCATTGTGTCATTTTCATTTAGAGATCATAATGAAAGAGGCTTATAGGCTTTGCTTCCGTTTTCTGAAACTACTGGTGGTAATAATAAGTGCTGAGAATATATAGGTCCTATGTTTATTAAGATATTCCTTCCCTTTATTAGACACAAATCACTTGCACCATCTGCTATGTAATTTTTAATAACATTATCTCTCATACACACCCATAATTACTAGAATATAAATTCCATTAAAACAAGACCTGACCTAGCTTGTTTACGAAATTATTCCCAGAATTTAGAACAGTGTCTAGCCAATAGTAGATGCTCAATAAACATCTATTAAATGAATAAATATATTAACCCTACCTGATTTATTATGACTTGTTTTTATGTGGACAGTGGTTTCTGATAAAAGATCTTGTTCTGTGCTGCATATTACTTGAAGTGTTTACATCATTCAGAACTTAATATTTCTTTTACTCACCAGCTGTTTTAAGGTATAATAATTTTTTAATATATCATAACTTACATTTTAATTAAGATTTGAGATCAAATAGAAGTTCTTAAGAAAACAAACTAATGATGTATATAAATATTAAAGTAATTCTAAAATAGGGAAACATCATATTCATAGCCTGCTTCAAGGGGAATGGACAGTAAAATGTAAAACAGCTAAACCTTCCTGAGTTCTACTAACTTCCAAAGAACATTGTGAGCTTCTATATATCACATCCTTCAGTGTCCTAACAGTAATGCTATGTTATATGATTTTTATACTCAATAAATATAATATTGATGGAAATTTGTGTGGTGCAAGGTCAAAATTGCAAAATAGTTATAATTTTATATTATTTATAAGAAGTATTGTAAAGTTTTATCTAATATTTCTAATACTTAAACTATTGTTATTGTTATCATTAGATGTGATTAATTGAAGGCACTGTAAAATACATCAAATTATGTCCTCTATATAGATAGTCATTATAGGGTAGCATTTTCATTATGACATTTATATCATACTTTCGTTGAGTATATTACCATTGTCCCATGACACTGTTTCTGTAGCGGAATTAAACTTCAATTGGTTATAAAATATCTTTCTTCAGTGGAGGTCAAACTACTTTAAAATATTATCTCGGTGCTTTTAGCTTATCAAGGGACTATTGGAAAAATGATTTATTCTTAATTTAGCAGGCAAGAAAATGAAAGCATAAACAGGGAAAGTCAATTGCTTAAGGTCGACTGACAAATCATTTTTATGTGGTTGAGATCAAATTTCCCAAAGTCACAATCTAGTACATGAGAGACTGAGCAGTGCCTAAAACAGATCAGAGAAGTAAAAAGTCAAATGTTTACCTCGCTTGGTTAGGAAGAATGCAGTTGCTGATGCATTTTTAGAATGATGCGATTAAAGCTTCGAAATTTGTGGGTCAAATTATGCACATGATTTGCCAGATTGTATCTAGCAGCTTTTTATACTATGTCAATATGTTGACCTATTATGAAGTGGTAAAGAAATAAATTGGAATCAAGTGTTTAGGGATAGTTGTGATAATAAAATGAATTTCTAGTAGCAACAGATACTTTTCTTTGGTATTAAAAGAGCAAGAGGCAAAGCAGTAGAATATAAGAAGACCTAAAAACTTTTTTTTAAAAAATGAATATAATTACATTAAAGAATATTAAAGCAACCATGAAAAAATAAAAGTAAAATTGAAATAGTGTCCTATCAAAGAATCAATTAGAAGTGAATAATGAATCTAAATTACTGGACAGTTATGGTCTGCCTCATATTATCATGTATTCATTTATGATTCTCTTGGGGGGAGGTCTCTAAATTTACTGCTAGCAAATTCTTGCCTCTTTTTTACCTTAGTTCAGTGTTTCCCAAGCATGTTTCTCAGAATGTAAGAGCCACAGGATGCTCAGATGAGGAATTTAGTCAGAGAAGTTTAGGAAATGTTACATATATGACATATATTAACATTCCAGACACCTTGCTTTAGAGACACAGGAAGAAGTAGCAGTGATGAGAATGGGTTAAAGAATGAGGGGGTATAGTTGAGCCAAGATAGATTTTATGGGTCACTTCAAATATTTGCAGAATTGCTGATATACTTAAATGCCACATTCATTTTTCAGTTTGCAGAAACATCAATTAAAAAATGCTTTGTGTCCTTTTGAATTATATAGTCTGTCAGAATTGTTAGATTTTTCTGCATGATTTTTCTATTGAACATGTATAATGTCATTTTGAGACTGTGGAAAATATACATTCTGGGACTTTTTTTTTAATTCATAGAAGTTTTCCTTAGAGTGAAGCAACTTTAATTGAAAAGGTCATTGCTCAGAAGTTGCTGATTCCAGATTTTTCTCTCAAATATTTTGAGAATTATTATTGTCACTTTTAATAGTGATCATGATAAAAGTTTAAAGTAGAAATTTATAGCAACTATATTTCTCATTTAGTCTATCACACAAAACCATATATTTAATTTCTTGTCAAATGGAAGACTTTTGGATGTTATTAACTTGAATGTGACACATATTATCTGTCCTTTATCTTTCAAAACTTGGAAAAGAGGAATTACAGTTTGAAAGCTTTTGAGATGTTGTAACAAGGCAAATGGCCTCATTGATGCCTGGGCATTTGGTTTGTTTTATTTATGCTAGAACATGGGAAGATTTTAAACCTAAGATTTGTTGAGAATTCCATTTCATTAATATTTCTGTGTTAAATGCATAGTATTGAACTGTCAATGAAATATGAGACATTTTACCCAGTGACATTTTAAATGAATCTCATTGTAGGGGAAGCCTGTGGGAACACCAGATGCTGGAGCTTATTTCCGTGTGCTGGCAGAGCATGGAGTAGCTGCCTTGTTTACAGCGCCGACTGCAATTAGAGCAATCCGTCAACAGGACCCCGGGGCAGCCTTGGGGAAGCAGTACTCTTTGACAAGGTGAATGGGATGCACAGTGCAAATTACATTAAAAACTGCAATCGGAATGAATAACTGAACATTTTATTTTTTTCTTGCATGGAAATACCTCTCTTGGAAAGAGCCAAAAGATTCTGAATGCTATTAAGAATGACTGTTTAAACATATCTTTGAAATACTTGGCATTTTAACTACATTTTTTAAATACCATATCGTGTTTATTTCAGTTCAAATATTACCAAAATATTTTATTTTAAAACTACCCTGCTTATATTTTTTTAAAGTAAACTGCTGACTGACTTAAAATACACACACATATATATGAGTATATACACATACATACACACGTATATACACACACATGCATTTGTCTTTTGAAAATAAAAGAATTGTTTACATAGAGGAAAATATTCGATTTCACATATACAGATGAAACATGAAAATTATAGTCTATATTATCTTTGTTGAAAGAGGAAGGAAATTATTTTTTTATTATTTTGTGATAACATGTTCTGAATAGGTTAGATATTTTCGTGCTGGCTTATTGACATCCATTTTAGTTTAATGATATGTATATTCAAAGATAATTGTAGCAATTTGTATCTTCAAGGCAGTTTCCAGCATGGATTCTCATTGAACCTGTTTGAAATAGGTCACTGCTATCATAAACTAAACGAAGAAATTTTATAGTTTCTTCAAGTCAAAAAGTGTGTTTGAATTAAATTGGTTTGAATTTTTTAAGTTAAATGCCAGATGTTATGAATTTTATGTTGTTATGGCCCAAAGAAGGAGTTAAGAGAAATATCACACACCAATTGTAGATGTAAGCAAGAAGCTTTCAATTTGGGCACAGTTAGTGGTTTTACTTGTTTCTTTTTCCTCCTTTTTTTATTTTATGAAAAAAATAGATTTGGATTTACATCAAAATTTATCTATAATCTAAAGATTACACTTCATTAAAATAAAAGGTATTCATAAAATGAACCCTCTATTATAATATTTCTATTCACGCTCTATTTGTTCATTCATTTACATTTCAATTTAGTTTCTTCCATTTCAGTCAGAAGGATAGAAATATAGATTTTGGTAAAAACATCTGAGGCTGTGTACAGTTTTCATGTCTTAAGACGATTTAAGCTAAGGTCTCTCATTTGCAGCATCATCATCTTTTCCCATTTGTATATAGTTTTGAAATGCTATCTTTTATTGTGAAGGCAAGAACTGTTTCTAATTTGCCTAATGTATAAAGCATCAAACAATACTAAATGCCTATTAAATCATCACTTATCAAACTAATACACATAGACATGGAGCATGAAATTTTAGCATAAAAAAATTGCAATAAATTCTCTCTGTCATGCCCCTTTGTCTTTAGGCAACTAAATTATTTATGATGATGTGCACACATGTTTTTAATAGATATGTAGGATTGCAGACAAACTCTACAAACACCTTCAATTATTTAAATTACTACTAATAATAAATGCAAGCACTTACTGAAAATCTACCATGTGCCAGGCATAAGCAGTTTTTCTCGCTTTGTCATCACAATAAGTAGTAATTGTCATTATCTTCACTTTATAAATGGGTAAGATCAGGCCCAGAGAGTTTAAGTAACTCTTTAGAATGAAACACTCAGGCAAGGCTCACATTCTTAACTAAATACCACAGTATACTCTTCTTGTGAGAAGTAAATTAGGAAACTAACAACCCAGATATTTTTGTCATTCATGGGATAAAAGCAGCTTTTGCTTTCCATATATTTTCAGTCTATTTAAATAATACCTTCATTGAACTGTTTTGATAGATTCTCGCTTGTGAAATAAGAGAATGTTAAAAGCAGAAGAGATCTCAGAAATCGAATTATCTCATTTCAGAAACAAGGAAACTGGGGTCCAAAAAAGTTAAGTTTGGGTTAGAGACAGAATTAAAATCAGAACTCAAGTCATACAACTATACTTTTATATTTATGTTCAAGACATTTCATACTTACTGAATTGACTTTTGCTAAATATTATGATTTCAGACTCATGATTATTTGCAGAATTTCTCTTTTTTTTCTTATAAAACATTTCAAGAGATGAATTTTTCTCTTTAAATGTGTTACATATCTTATGAAAGATTGTTTTAAAATAAATTTGGAGATTTGCCAAAAATTTTATCTCAAAAACAAATTTAAGAGTCTACTCTGAAATAGAGAACCAAACAGAATTATAAATTCATTTTATCATAAATGACTAGAGTTTGGAAAAATAGAAGTTATCTAGTATAATCATTTCATTTAACAGTTGAGAAAACTTTGTCACAGAGAGGTGAGATAGCATTCCCAAGATCGCAAAACTACTCTGAGATGGGACTAGGCAGTACAGTATGGTATTTAAGATTCTGACCCTGGAGTTAGACTCTGCATTCAATCTATCACTTACTGGCTGTGTGACCTTAGGAAAATTCCACAGCCTCTCTGTTCTTCTCTTCCTTTCTTGCCCCTCTGCCTTCTCTTCCCTTCCTCTTCCACCTCCTCCTCCTTCTTTTTATGGACTATAAAGATAGTAATAGTAAAAGAATATAATGAAAATAAAAGGTATATAATCCACAATAAACACTTGAAACAGCTCTTAACATAGACTAAGCCTTAGCTGTTATTAATATCTCTGCTCTCTAATTCACTGTTCTTTTACATTCCATCATACTGGTTTACTTTCCCATGATTTTCTAGTTCAGTATTAATCAAGTTAGAAAAAATTCAGTGCTGGGATTTCCATTCAAGATTTCACAGTACCTCATACTTGATGCAGCGTTTCTTTTCCAATTACATAGCAATGAGACCTAATACAAAAAAGAAAACGCGGAGCATCAGAGTTGATAATTATTATTATCAACTAATAATTTTGTATTAATTGAGTTGAAAAATAAAGTAAACATTTCTATGGACTAGAAATGAAATACACTTGCAAAGTGATAAGGCCGGTTGTAGTTGGATGGATCCCAGATAGAAATGCCATCTGAGTATTAAGCAGGTTAAATATAAGTAAATTCTCATTGGACATGTCATTTGGAAATTACAGAACACAAATTGAGGCTAGGTGTAAAGCAGGCATTGGTAGAGCAGTAGAAACTCAGATACCCTTACTTCAGTGGTGACATTAGAGCCAGCTCTGTGCTTGAAGTCAGGCTGGGGTGGTGTTCCTCAATTAGGAGAGGCTGATAATAATGGTTCTCAGTTGTTTTCTGGGACTGTGACTCAGACCAAGCTTTGGTCCAGGGGCCTGCAAGCAGAGACTGAACAAAATTGCTCACCTGTCATCTTGGAACAAGATCTATGATGTTTTCAGTACCACTGTGGATTAATAATTCTGGACCATCATTATGGCATTGGACCTCTGGGGAATAGATACATCACCCACAAAACCATTGAACAGAAAAGGTGAGCATAGGAGAGCGAGGAAGAGATAAAAATAAAAACAAAGAACTTCTTTTTCAGAAAAAGCCAGAAAAATAAAATTCCAAAACTCATGAAGAACTCTAATGTTAATAAAATCAACAGCTAGAACATGAGTTCTTTCCAGGTGAGATTAATTTTGTAATATAGTCAAATCAAACCTGAAAATAAGTATGTTAAAAATGATCAAAGTCATGAAGTGATTTATACAAAATTACTAAACATCCATTGGGCATGAAAGAAATAAAAAATGCAATGAATGGTGTAAACTAAGTAAATAAATAAAATAAATAGAGGGCCACAAAGACTTAAAAATTACGAGATAGTATTGAGAAAATTACCCAGAATGCAGTACAGAGAATCAAAGAAGTAAAAACTCTGAAGGAACAGTTAAGAGACTTCTAGAGAAGAATAATAAACTACAAATACATCTAATAAGAATTTCAGAAGAAAACAATGGAAGAATTGTTAGAAATAATCCTTGGAGAGCCAATAATTGGAAGTGTTACAAAATTGAAGAAAGTTATGGATTCCAGATGGAAAGTGCCATTCAAGTACTAAACAGGTTAAATCTAAGGAGATTCTCATTTGACATATCATTTGGATATTGTGGAACATAAATTGAGGCTATAGATAAAATCTAATCAATTACGAGAGGGAATCAACAGAGCATCAAAGAGGAAAATCAAACTGATGCCAATAGATTTTAGTTGACAATTGTGAAAGATCTTTAATGTGCTAAGGGAAAATTGTCAACCTGAAATTTTTAACTGAAGACTGAGGGCAAAATAAAAAAATGTTTATGCGGACAAAACTAAACGAACTTAAAATCCAAAGACTTTCATGAAAAAAGTCTGGGGGAATAATGTGGGACACAAAAAATAAGCAGCTGCAAAAAACAGTGAAAGATATTGACTTCATGTAGTTAGTATAACAATTATAATGAGATACTGTATTTAAACATAAAGCAAAATTAATTTTGTTACTACAAATGGTGGAGAGTTTTTCCAAAAGGTAATTTGAATTTTCTTGAGGGGAGCAGTAGAAGAAAGTAGAATGAAGGAAAGATGGAGATAAACCACAGGGACATTGGTGGCAAAAAATAATGATGTTCTGTCATGTGAACTAGAAGGTGATGAGGCATCACTGAAATAATCTATTTGCATTTAACTTCTGTTGGCACAAGTGAAGAGTAATTTTCACTTGTTTGGTAGTTTGTGGACCTTGAACAAAACATTCATTTTAGTTTCCTTCTGCCCTTACTTTATTACCTGAAAATTTTTTGCCAGAATTTATCTTTAGCATTTTATACATTTCTGTTTATCTTCCTATACATTTGGACTAAAATTAATTTGATAACATTACTATTTTTCTGTTTCACGTTGTTTGATTTTCACCTGCATTTGAGTCTTAAATTGTACTCGGTTTTATATAGAATTAGGAAAATGTATATAGGTCTCATTCCCATTAATTCCTCCCTTTTTTTCTACTCTGGATATTGTATATTATCTTTTTAGGATTATACATTTGGAAGTAGATTAATTTTTCCATGAGTTATCAACAATATCACCCATATACTTATTAATCTATAATAACGTAGGGTAGCACTATCTAATAAAACTGAGCTCTACAATATGGTAGGCATTAGCCACATGTCACTACTGAACTCTTGAGAAAGATTAATACTAATAAGAAATTGGTATTTTTAATTCTGTTCAATTTTAACGAATTTAATTTTAAATAACCAGAAGGGCTTAATAGCTACCATATTGTACAATGCAGATATCGATATGTAATTAATGTGGGTAAATTTAATCTTCAAGAAAGTGTAAAATAACTGTAAAAAATGGCTAATTTTAACTTACATAAAATATATTTTTAAGCAAAAATATGGTTTTGAATTTTCAATATGGGCATTTATCTCTGTATTATTTATAAAATAATGGCAAGATCATTAATGAGAAATTTAACTGATGAAAAGCATTTTTTTTTTGTTTTTTGCAAGCTACTAGTGTTCTTTGAAAAATTACGAAGACAGGCATTGTCTTTAGGCTTGAGTTTATCTTTAAATTATCTTATAATTTATCTTTTAATTATAGATTTATACTTTTTTTCTTTCAGTAATGATTTCGTTATAAAAATATTAAATTGGGTGACTCCATAGTGTAGTGGTTAGCACGTCTGCTTTACATGCGGAAGGTCCTGGGTTCGCACCTCAGGTGGAGCCACAGACCATACCCGGGGTGCACCAGACCATAACCCCTAAGTGCACCAGGTCCTCCGAGTGTTTCAGGCCTCCCATGTGCACCAGGGTGCCGGCTGGGTGCATGCAGCGAGCGTGTGGGAGGAGATGCCCCGCCTTCAGAGATCCAGTTCTTAAGGGGAAACTGCAACATCCACAGGTCAGGGGTGGAAGTGGCGGATGGGGGTGGGGGGTTTAAGGAGGGGAAAAAAAATAAAGCTATTAAAAAAATATATTAAATCACATGGCATGGTTTTGTTTATGATGAGGAATTAGGAGTTAAATAATATTTGATGAAATATTTATTAAAAGATTTAAAATAGTTTCATTGGTCATGTCCTAAATCTTATCTTTGTCTATAATATCTTTATGTTTGTTAGTATTATAAAATTGGGAGTCTGTAAAAATAATACAAGGATAAAAATAATAACTTTGGGGGCATTTTTAGGACATTTAATACAAAAATAGATTGATAATTTCTAGTGTATTTAAGGAAAGAAACCATTTATACTATTTTGACATTTTTCAAAATTAACAATAATTTCAAAAATTTTCCTCTTTTTTTAGTAAATAGTAAAGTGATTTTAATGGAAATAGAAGATATTTTCTGACTTAGAAAGAAGCCAGATAACACTTTTACCATTCTTTAGAAAATACAAACCTTTCTATTTTGCTTTTTAGTGCCAGCATGAGGATTGCTACCATAATAGTATTAATGAAATTAAAATCTAAGGAAAAAAGGAATAGAATTATAATGCCAAACCATAAGAATAAATACTAAGTTTTAAGATCTGTAATGCTGAAATTTGCTATCAGATGAGAACTCAATGCTAATGCATGGTTTATTATTATAATCAATTAATTAATTTATTGTAGTTTATTTAGCTGGGAAACAATGCCAAAAATTTCATTAAAACTTATAAAAATGCTGTTAATATCAAGGTATTAGTTATTTCTTGATTAGCCAAAAATTATTTTGTTGTGTGCTTTAATTGAAAATATTTTGCTTCATTTTTATTAATAAATATTTTTGAAGTTCTATAGCTTTAGTTTTATATATAAACTGAACATACAACTATCTGGACTATCTAGAACTCTTTGAAGTAATCTGTGGCTTGACAGATGACAGAAGTGTGGCCTCTGAAATCTGTAAAACTCTTTTGGTTGTTCTTTGCCTCTGCTGTCGGAATCAGCCAAACCTATCACTTTATAAATTTTAATGCAATGTCGGAATCAGCCAAATCCATAATTTTATAAATTTTAATGCAATATTGGAATCAGCCAAACCTATCATTTTATAAATTTTAATACAAAGTATTTAAGTGCATAATATTCTTTATTTTTTCTCAAACAGAAAACTGTTAGAAATTTATTTTTGCTCTTAAAGAAAAGTTTGAGGCTAATATGTTCTATTACATATGTGCTATTGATGAAGAAAGAAAGTAGAAAAGATACAGTATGCTCTAGAAATACCTTCAATGAAATACAAAGAATGGCTTCTTTTTTAGTCAGTTGGAAAACCATTTCTGAAACCTCCTGCAGTCGTAAATGGCAAAAATACAAAAATGCTAATATGTTCATATCTGTGTGTATATGTGTGTTCTTTCTGTTCTTCAAATCTCCTATGATATTGTACAACAACAATAAATATGATATTTTAAGTTAATCTAAATTATAAAGGATGTATCCATTGTCAGTCATCAACAGTATCTGTTTGGCACAATTTGCAGAAGCACCAAAACAGTGGAACTATAGACATTTTCATTCAGTCTTTCCTGCTTCTACAATTTGTCATGGATACCTGTGTTTTCCTCCTAATTATGTTTTCTTAAATTTTACATTTATTTAAGATTAAGTATTTGAGTGTTTGGGTTTTTATATTTGTTTGTTTGTTTGTTTATGTGTTGGTTTTCTTCTTCCAATGATATACAATGTATTTCTAAAGGGATTTTCAAGGAAATGAGAATAGCCATGTTGGAATCAGACACATTGTTCAGACCTCCTGAAAAATTCTGTCTCCACCTCTGCTTTAGTTCCCTGGGGCGGCCAGGATTTGGGTCCTCACCACTCTCCAGGGATGTAACAGCCTCCCAAAGCCAGGCCCCTGGCTCCTTCCCAAAGCCAGGCCCCTGGCACCCTCCACACCACTGCCAGTGGTGTCTTTCTAAAGCAAAAATCTCCCTATACCACTCTCCTGTTTAAAATCCTTAATTGGCTTTAATTAGCTTCTCAATGCCTTCATGATGAAATCCAAATTCCTCAGAATGTTCTACAAGCCCCTTTTTGATGATGCCTCTCCAAAGGGCATCGCTTGTTCCTCATTTGCCCCATAAATGCATAATATTCTGAATCACAAGTTTTCTAAAACATCAGGAATCCGTTTTAATGACACAGTTAAAATATCTTTATATTTTTCAGTTATAGGATTATCAGCAACATAGCATTTATAATTTTAATTTTGTCTTGTTTTAACATGGGATCTAAAATTGTAGATGTATCTACCTCATTTTATTTATTTATTTATTTTTCTTTTTTCACCTCATTTTAAACTTCAAAACTTTACACTAATCTCTCTTATATTTTAACCTACTTTTAATGACTTAAGTATTAATGTTTCATTCTGCTATAACAGTTCTATCCAATGAGTCATAACTGATAATCCAAATTTTAATTTCAAGCAAGTTATAAATGAAAACATGTTTGATTACCTGAAGTTTTATCCCAAATTGCAAATTTGTATATAGTAATTATCTGACTTTCCTAGTCCCTGCTTTGTTAATTCCTTAGTGAATTTCCTAGGAATAGGAATTTTTATCCCAAATTTCAAATTTCCTATATAGTAATTATCTGACTTTCCTAGTCCCTACACTAATTGCTCTCCCATTCTCATCCCTTTTATCTGTCTCACTTCTTTTTTCTCAAAGGTTTAAATATTGCCCTAGCAGCCTAGTATACTTTAAGAGGGAGCTCACCAAAGTGACTGATCCATATTATTCAAATGGTTTCATAGCAAAGACTCTAATAGATATTTTTCTGGTCTGAAATTTGAAATTATGCTTCTGTCTTTATTAAGACTTCTAAATTTTACCTTTGGTACATATCTTGTTAAAGGATGGCTCCTTGATAATTTTGGATATGTAGTTGGAATATATCTCACTAGGCAGCTACTCAAACATTATTTTTGACAGTGCACCACACAATTATTTGAAGGCCTATAACTATGCCAAATTATTAAACCAGATCAAACCCCATATTATGCAAAGCCAATGTGATAATTGTCTTTCTATAGAAGCATTAAGTAGTAGATTACCTTTGCTACATTTATTGGCACATGCACACCCCTACATGTATATGCATACAGATCCGAGTAAAAAGAAATTACTGACATAATTGTTTGAAGAGGAACTGTGTATACATTAAGTTAAAAATTTTCATCATCCTGGAAATATATACTTTATTAAATTAAAATTTTTCATCATTTTGGCTAGTGTAAGAATTCTACTGCTTCTTCAGAAACTCATGTTCTGATTCTGAACTGTCCCATTTGGTGCCACTAGCTAATGTGACCAATAAAAATGAGACTAGGTATGAAAAAGACTAAACTATTGCACTAGTAATATTTATGTTTATTACATGTTGCAATAATATTTTTATATACTTGTCTTGATAAAACATTTTAAAGTTAATTTGATCTCTTTGAATGAAGCTATTAGAAAATTTTAAAGTACGTATTTCTTGTATTTGTAATTCACATTACATTTCAGTTGGATAATACTGATTTAGGTAATCTTCATGAATCCAATTAAGTCATTCAAAAAATAAGATGTTGCAATAAAGTAATTTTATTTCTTGAATATCTTTATATTAGCAAATGGTGATCCTTTTTTCTCAAAACCTGTTGAACAGTGATAACATTACACTGAGTATTTTACGCAAATTTACTATAGCCTCCTTTGACACCCTAATATATAGATAGCCTCATCTATAGATGAATATTATCACAAATAATTATCAAGTGGTAGAACTTCAAGTGTAGAAGTTATTTATCAGTGATTCATTTATACTTGAAAATCAGTTAACATGTTTTCAATCGCTTGTTTGCAACCAGGATTTTCTACAGAAGTATTGAACTGTAATTTTTTCAACTCTTGAGGCCAAACTGTACCTTTGGAGTCATAATAATTTATAAAAATTAGGGAGGATGTTAAAGTTGATCCCATGAGAATTTGATCATTCTGTCCGTTTAATTGTCCACCTTCTATTAAAGTTCATGCCATCTATTTATGACAAGCACCTTCTCTTACTCTTCAGAGCTCTCTTCAGCAACTTTAGGCAACAAGTCATGGAATTCTTCTCTACTTTCAATTGTTACCATCCTTGGATGATTTTCATTTTCTTGACGATAAATTCTTCTGTCAAACACACTTATTTTTTCCAGTGTCTTTCAATGTTAGATTCTCTCTCCTACCACAAACACTATCATCCTTCAGAACAGACACATTTTAAAGATCTCGAAGTCTGAAATTTCCCTCTCACAACTATATTCTCTTTTCTGATTTTACAGTGCCGTTGCTTTCACTTTTTTTTTCTTCTAAGACTTCTAATTTCTTTCCCCACTATTTTTCCTGGTATTTTTCTCCACCATGGTTATTCCTACTTTGTTTCCCCATTTCTCTTGCCTGGCCTAGATCCACCATATATTCCTTGTAGCATTGATTTGCCATCCTTTCTTTTTTGTACTACACTCAATCTGTGCTGTCTGTACTTAGCCTCCTAGAGTGCTAATTGAGTTTATGAAAGCTAAGTGGCTAATCTTTAGTTCTTTCACTTTTAGGTTATACATTTAAAATTTCTTAAAATAGCTAGAACTTTTCTCTCTTCAAGTCGCTGTTCTTTTGTCAATTTCCACACTCTTACAAAACAACATGCCTCCTCTTTTACTCAGAACAATGAGTCAAGCTGACATAAATTTTACCAGCCCCCCACTTCAGCATTCTAAGCTTCTAGAAATATTTAAATATCTAAAATTCCCAGGTATTTTGACTGGTATTTAGGTACAAAGATGAATACTTCTAAAGAGCTCACAGTCCACTGTGGGAAATAGATAACAAACAATTATAGAATGAGATACATGTTTATAGCAGAGAGAAGAAATACAAAAAAGAAATCTGTGGCTACATTTTTCTGGATGGGTAGGCAGATTTTCACTTGTTTGTTCTTTGATGATAGTAAATTAACTATACATATATTACTTTTTTTTGACAGGTCACTGGGCATTGAGAGTGAAAGAAAAATAGTCATTCTCTCAATGAACCATCAATAGCATCAAACAAATTCTATTTTTTTATTTCATCTTTTTAATTTTTTGGCCTGGTGCTCCCTGCCAAAGATTCCACATCTCTAAATAACCTTGTATTCCTTGTGATAAGAGCCTTTTTAACCTGGAAGGCCATAATGGCATTTACTTTTTAATCACCTATCTTTCCTATCTGTCCTTGGAATAGGGGAAATATGTGCTAGGAATCAGAGTAATCTTTACCACAGGAACTTGTGAGAAGAAACAAGTGCATAACATTTATGAGCATATTTATCGTCTTAGCTGATACTTGAGAGTGTGTTTTTGTGTATAGACCTAAGTAGAATACAATGAAACTTGAAGCTAAAATTAGCAGAGATAATGTCAAGGAGGAAAAGACTTTTCATCTTTGATCGTTAAATGAATATGACAGATACAAAGATCAACTCAATTGCTCTTTTCAGAACTGAGATGTTGTAGCTGTGAATTCCACTTTTGAAGTAACTGTTCAGTGCTGCGATGTACATTTGGGTCAAAACAAATAATACCTCTCACCATTTTACAGTATGATATACTGGTACTATGACTGTTTTCCTCTGAGAGAATTAATGTGATTAGATTTCATAATGTTCCAAAGAATGTAGATGAAATTATTTAGATTTATTTTCAAGGAATAATTTGAATTCACCTCCCTCTTACATTTAGGTTTAAAACATTGTTTGTGGCTGGAGAACGATGCGATGTAGAGACCCTGGAATGGTCCAAAAAGGTCTTCAGAGTACCCGTCCTAGACCATTGGTGGCAAACTGGTGAGCATTTTCAAAGCATGTACATAAATATTGCAGGAATGCTTAAAAATGCTGCAAGGAATGGAGGAAATTATGAACTCTCACCATCTAGCACAAACTTAGGATTCAAGTGGTCTGATTTCAGCAGAAATAGGCATTTCTTTGATTATCCTAATGTTAAACACATCTTCATAAATGACATTGATGCCACCATTCTCTTGGTCCCTAGGTATAAAGCACTGAAGACCTCTTTTGCTTTTCCTCCTCTTTGTTTCTTACATCCAGTAAGTCACTAAATCTCAGATTTTCCTTTGAAGTGTCTGCTGGATTCATCCCACCTTCAGAACTCCCACTGCCTTTGAGCTGTGGCAGCCTCATTATCATCTGCCCTGATTTAAATTATCCTCATCACTCATCTCTCTTCTCTCTGTTTTTCTATACATTCTGCACACTGCTCCATGAGTAATTTTTTTTTAAGCACCGTCTCTCTCGTAGAATTTCCTGTGGTTCTCTGGCTCACTTCTTGTGTTCTATAAAATTTCATCTCTTCTGTGTAGCATTCAAAGGCAGAAAATGTATTTTTTTTCTCTCTCTCTCTCTCTCACACACACACACACACATACACACACACAAATACACACACATTTATTTATTTACTCATTTGGTTTATTCTCTAATTTCTTCCCACTAAGTGATCCTTGAGAAACAAATTGTCAAATTGCCATATTAAGTAGATAGAATATAAACTTTGGTACAAAAACAAAAGTTCGGCTGTTTCTTTTGAGGAGTGATTGTGTACATATGTAAAAGTATGTCGATGACCTGGAATTTGTTTTCCTCCTTACCGAGTGTAGGGATTTTTTTGGGTATCCCTCTAAACCACTGAAAGTAGCTATGAGAACCTTGTCCCTTCACATGTACATATTTCAGTTTGATTCTACTTAGAACAACAAATCAGATCAATTCTTTTATATTAGTGTTATCTGAATTTCCATCTGAGCAACTGGTGCAGAGTATCAAATTTGGATTAAAAATAAAGTTTCTGTGCAAAAATTAGGTCTGATTTTTAAAAAGGATTAGAATCTAGACGATCAAGTGAGTGACAAAAAACAGAAGTTTAGTTTTGATATTTTAGAACTCTTTGATACTGATAATTTTACTTATATTATCTTCTTGGATATTGCTCTTTGGAAAAATGTATTTTCATTTGTAATATGAAATGGAAAATAAATGATCAGAGCAGAATATCTGTTTCTTAAATAAGATGAAAATCAGAAAGAGGTTCAATTCTCTTTAGTTTGATTTGCTAAAGGAGAAATTTCTTATCTAAGTTTAGATTTGTAAGTATTTAGGAGATAATACTGAATTCGGAGAAAGAGCAATGCTGTGTAGAAATACATAAAAATAAGTAAAGAATTATTGCCTCAGCAAGAAAGAATATTTATAGAATTTATAAATTTTGTATTCACCAGGAAAATTCTAACAGTTATTTCCTGAGCACAAAGAGAAAAATATCTTCTTACCTTTGAGATGGTTTTTCTTTCCTGGTCAAATGGAAGGATTATTTCTAACACAGAAGGTACCTGACACAAATGCTTGCAAAAGACTTTTGTTTTTTTCCTTCTTAAAGTTGCATATGCTGAAGCTTGTTGAAGGAAACCAACATGTTAATAAATAAGATTATGATTCGTTTTACTTTTTATTGATATGTTCGTGCATAACAGCCTGTGCAGATGTATGTAGTTAGTGCATTCAGGCTTACAGAAAGCTCACTGAAGCCTGAGAAACAAGCATATGAGGTCTCTGGTGGGTACTGAGTTTCACTGAATCCACAATTTTTTTAAAATATATTGTTCAGAGTGAATTAATAACCACATTATGTCAGTGTGCTGTCACTTTAATCAGATTCGAATGGCTGCTCATTGCTATGGAAAACAGAGTGATTTCTACTAATAATGACAGATTTTTTCCATCCCCCCCATTCAGTTGTGCAGCATTTGATATTGTGTCCAATTTAAGTACACAAATGCATGCATATAGATATGTAGGTAGGTAGATAGCTAGCTACCTAGGTAGTTTTATACTTTATAAAAGAAATTCATCCTAGGTAATGCAGATATCAGTTACTAACAAAGTCTAGTGAGAATCTTTATTCATTTTCATAGAAGAAATCAATTCATTATTTTCAAAGCTGTATGTTGTGGTAATTGTGAAGTGATACTGAAGTTTAACATTTGTAACCCTTCACCTTTCTTTCTTAAGGGGATATCAAAATAATTTTAAATTGCCAGGGGAAAAAAGGCAAGTACTTTGTGGGTTACTGTTAACTCTTAGAAAAAAGAAAGACAAATTTAATATTTCTAGCACATTCATGAATTTCTTAGTGTTTTACATACCAACTAGATGGTGGAACATTTCTCCGAGAAGTATGCCAATAAAAATTGTTAAGCTTTGGCCAAAGGAACACTTTTTATTTCAAATTTCAGGTTTTCTACAGTCTCTCTTTCTTGTTATTGACTTAGAAATTGATTTTTTATACAACTGCATACCTTTATGAACCTTCCATACGATGTATAATTTATGGATCTGCTCTCTGATTACATTAATATATGTATACACGAGCTGTTTACAAACTGTGATGTATAATTGGAATTAGCAAGAAATGTGTTAAGTAACTAAATTTAAGAATAAAACTTGATTAGTTCCTGTGACTTGGGTTAAGAAGGCACACTGTAGTCAGTACATTTTATTAGCATATTGGTTTTGTTACACAGTGAAATTTCTATTAGTAACAATGACTTTCCGTTGACTAGCATCCTCTTTTGGCCCATTAATATCAACTTTGATGTCTGAGTTGAATAATAGCTAAGATTCTAAATTGAGACCTAATCCACGGAAAATTCAAGAACAGATCGATTCCTCATAGGAGCATTTTAATAAAGAATTGTTTCTGTTCAACACCACTGAATCATTAAGCTCTGATTTTGGATTATTATAATTGTAAACATTTTATGTGCTTATAAAGGAAACTGGTCTTGTTAAGTTTAAATAGGCAGGTTGTATCTATTTGATTCATAAATCTGAATAAAAGACAAATTGTTGTCATTTACCCAGATGTTTTATCTTCACAGTAACTTATCATAAGATGATTGAAAACATCTGGATGGTTGACCAAATTTTTAATTTTCTTTTTTGCATAGAGAAACAGAGATGCTACAATCACAATTTAAAAAGGGAAAATTAAGAGAATAGATAATGTTCCATTAAGATATGGTAATTTATATGCAAAAATACAATAGAACATCATTATCCTCAGGTGCACCATCACCAGATAAAACACTGTACTGTTATAGATCATTTTTAGTACTAAGAATAGCTTTTCTAGAAATCAGACAGGAAGCACAGTTTTAGAAAGGAAAAAGTGTCAGTTCAGTGCATAATGTTCATTGTAAGAATTTTTTGTCTTTTAGTGTAAAAGGACTATAACTGGTTGTTTTTCTTATGAGTGAATGACCAAGTAAAAAAAAATTCCATTCTTTAAATTTCAGAGACTAACTACTAAAACCTAAACACAGTAGAACTCACTCCTTTTTGATGTTTCTTTCTTTTCTTCCTGAATTCTCTTTTCTCTCTCTTTTGTCCCTCCCTCTTTTCCTCTCTCCTTTTCTTCCTTTCCTCCTTATTTACTATATGATATGGTACTGGTTTAGAAACAATTGCTACAAAACAGCTTAAGGTCACATTTATTAATGTTATTTAATACTGAGTAAAAATACTTTATTCTTTCACTTATTATTAGTTAAATTAAATACAACAGGCTACAAAGTTAGAATATTCAAGTTCCACAATGGCTTTTATAAGGGACAACTTGGTAAAGGGTTTAGATCGAAAGAATTCATGATTCTTTCTACTTGCTGGCAGTACGTATCTGCGTGGTTCCCATCAGATGATATGGAGCTTACATTGAAAGTGTTTCAAGTATCTTTATGCCCAGTAGTGATGAAGTGATTGGAAAGACTTAATGACCTTAATGACCTTGAAGACTTAATGACTTAATCAACTTGAGCAGCTCAGGGTGATTCTGTTGTTGGTTTATTTGTTTTGTTTCCATCACTTCAATAGAGGACCAAAATTCTTCACAGAAGTTTTAAAAGTCTAAGGAGGGATTTCACTGAGAAAACTTAGTCACCTAAGGGATTGAGACATTGGTGACAATTGAAGTTACTGATCTTACTTTATCTGCCTCCAGTCATCTTTGTTGAGTTCTTATATCTTGGAGTAACCACAGTATTTCTCCCCCTGTTTGATTGAACTACAGCAGTTTTAATTGCAATTGCCAGTTCTGAAGCAACTATATTCTATATATAGCCTAAATCCTCCTCCTTTGAGGAGGAATCTGATAATTCTGGATTTTATTAAAGTGGACCTGAAGGCCCCAGCAGATTCAATCACGCCAGTTTTTAAATCAAAATCATTGATCCTAAAGCGCACACGTCTTAATACCATAATATTAAAATGTGTCAAGGCTCCTTGATGTGATAATCCTTATTTTCGCAGTTTGGTAGGCTATACTTCCTGAGAAAGGACAACTGGGACAGTAGTGTTAACTTTAAAAATCGGTGAGGCTGACCCAATTCAGTCTTTATCCTTAAGTCTATCTGGAAAAGATTCATTAGCCCAGGATTTTTAAAAGTTATCAATACATTATATTTACAAGAAGCAAAACTACAAAGTAGAATAATTAATTATAGTTTAATAACAGTTATCCTAAGCAGAGATCTCTATGGGAAATGATATGGTCTCAAATATAGTACTATTAGTCCTTCTAAGGAAACTAATTGTGAACATTTAGTCAAGATTTGAGGATTCTGTTACCCTTGCATTCTCTGACATTCCATATTCATGCATCTGAGTTGATATAATTACTGCAGAAAGGTTTCAATCTGTCAGTCTGTAGTTCTAAGTTTAGTCTAGAATAGGGAGTTTTCTTCATCCCTGGAATTCAACACTGGAAGCTTTATGGCTCTTGTTTCTTCTACCTATTTAAAAAATATATATATATATATATATATTTTACAACTATGTGCTAGACGTGTGACTTTCTCCTAACTTAAACATACTTAGCTTGTGTCTCTTGCAAAATCCTGTATATTTTCCTGCAAAATGCCTTCCTAGGGCTAGCATGTAAAAGGCTCTATATGGCTGACATAACAATGAGGAAAGCATCTTCTTGGTGACTTTACCTTAAAGACTTTATTTAAAACCTGTTCTCTTCAGTTTGGGTGCCAGTAGCCACTAACTAACCTTCCTCTGGCTGCAGATCTTAGAGTAAAATATTTTGTGTGTAACCAAATGCTGCCGTCCTAGGTTTTGCTTTTTAGCTTCTTGTCATTCCCTGCTTCTGAGTTATTTTGTCAAATTTGGACTATGGTGGTAGAGTTTCATTAAAGTGCATGCCTGTATTTTCAAAGACAATGGATTGAATCAGAATCTTGAAATGTGGCATTGTGGAACTCAAAGGGCTGGGTTGGACTGGACTGCAATGCCACCGCCTTATGAACTGGGTTGTGCAGGATATACTGTCTAATGCTTCCAAATAGTAGAATGCAGAGTCTTTAGTCATATGAATGAATCACTACTGCTGCATTTTTTCTTTTCTCGGTGTAATGGAAATAAATATACCTTTTTTTTCATTCATGGAAGAGAAAATTTATATAGTTTAACATGAGAAGTTGCGATTGGGGGAAAAACACTTTTACAGACACAGTGTCATCTTAGAAATGTTCAGCTAGCCGTGCTGACAGTATCCATCTGGCGAGAGAGAAAAATGTCGTGATGTCATCTTTGTTGCCTAGCAACCACAATTTTTTTCATTTAGAGCAGTCTTTGTTAGTATAAAGTAGGTAATTTTTATTGATAATTTGATAAGCAGGAGCTTAGAGGTAAGCTATGTGAATTTGGTTGTTGAAGGAATAATCTTTTGTCAAGTGTAAGGTGAGCTTGATGAGGCTTTCTCTTTTTGAAAGTGATTAACTGTTTACAAATTGTTAATCTGTCAGAAAATGAATTTCCCAAGTCAAATAGCAGTCATTGAATCAGACGTTTTCATCTTTATAACATTACGATGTAGAAATAACTTCCAGTTAGGGCGTTTTAAAAATATGATTACTATACAGGAAGTAGTTAGGATAGGTATAATTGCTTTTTAGAATCTTTATTTGTGCCCATTGTTATATTAGAAGTAACATTTTGGCAAGAGATGAAACACTGGGAAATCAATTAAGAATATAAAGTTGGTTTGGGCTTTGAAATAACATATATTCTAATTCTCATGACCTTGGCAAGAACCACACTTAATTCACTCTAGAAAGGTGAAAATATGTCATGTTTTTGTAGATCTTTACAAGAAAAAGAGTTCTTAAACCATCTCTTGACAAACTTTACTGTCTGGAAATTTGACTTCCTTCCGTTGTGTTTAAACTCCCATACTGTGGATCTCTTAGCCTAACAAAATAGTTCCCAGTTCCTTTTTTTTTTTTCCCGGTGGTTCTAATTTGGAAAATAACAGGTGACTATTCTTCTTGGAAGTCAATGTGGGTCGTGAAAAATAATGCTGAACCCTAATAGGACTGTGTTAAAATTCCTGTTCAACCTCTTACTCTGTGCCCCAGGCAAGTCCTTGATCTTCTGCTCATGCTTTTTTCATGGTCTTGTAGGAAGCCTGAAAAAAGTGAAATATGTACAAACAATGCAACAGAGTTCCTGGCCTATAGTAACACTCAATAAATATATTTCCTTTTCTTTCTATGAATAACCCTTCATGAATACAAAGGCCATTTCAGGATCCTGGTCTGTGGGTAATCTAGACTCAAGAAATCTTGGAATATAGAAACTCAAATTATAAATGAGAAAAAGTAATCTAAAGAGTTTAATTTCCCAAAGTCAACTAGTTAAGATTCAAACTAGAACTCTCATTGTCCTGTGTTGTCCAGAGTCCTCTTCATATTTCTTATCTTGTGCCTTTGTTAATTCAGCATTCTTATCTATTCAACGCCAGGTTATTTATGAGTTTCTCCACAGGTAGAGACAGTGTGCTGGTGATGGAGTGGGATAAGACCAGTGTCTCACAGTTTGAATTAATGGTCTGCTTCCAGTACAAAAAGTTAGGCTGCTTAGAATTAAGTATTCTAAACTATAATCGTACCATCTCGTGAACACAAAGATTAAATTGATTTTCTTTCACTGGTACATCTCACTGTTTCTGCTTTCTTTCTGCTACCACCATTCAAGTTATTTATAGCTAACTATATAGATTCAGAGGTGGAGAGAATGGTTTCTTTACAAATTGCTTCTATGCCCATCGCGATGCTGTAATTAATATGACTCAGCAGTACCAGGCTGCTGAATTGATTTATTTCCAGGACTTCAGCTCTCTGCATGGGCCACCAACTTCTAAATCTATATTGCTTAAACGTAGTGTTTCTAGAACCACAGTGTGGGGCAGAATGGCATATTTCCAGATGCCATAGGAGCTTTTATTTATAGAGCTGGACTTGTGAACCTGCCACCATGTTACTCCTCTTAGCCCTCACTCACGTCTACTTTTCTTTCTGTGTTATTTCTTATTTGAGAGCCAAAACTTTAGGGCTCTTTTCCCATATCCAAACAATCACCAAGACCTTTTGATTCTGAGTATGACTCAAATTTGGTCTCATCTTCCACTATCTCTCACATGCATCAGAATACCAACGTTAAGTGATTTCTTGCTGAGTTGGAGTCCTCAGTTTACTGTTCCATTTTGCAACTAAAAAGGTTTTTCTGAAATGCAATTCTGAGCAAATCGTCTCTGCTAAAACCCTCTGTGTCTCCCATTGTTCCCAGAATAATATTCAGATCCTTTAACATGGCACAGAGGGCACGTCAGGATCTGCCTCTGATTCTCTCTCTCATACTGTTTCTTATTATGTCTCTTAGTCCACCACCCACCCCAAACGTTGCTCTGCTGAATAACTTGCAGTCAGTCCCTTGATGGTCCAAGTTTTCCACCCTTGAGCATGCTGCTATTTTTATGGCATATCTTTCCACTCTGAACATTCCCTTCCCCTCAAAAATAAGTCTTTCAGTGAGTAGACTATATTCAATAAATATTTATTGAAGGACTGACCTTTGAACATCATTCTTGGAATTAGAAAAGATTGTAACAGAATTATAACAGTAGCATACAGTTTTTTCTCTTTTCCCTGAGTCTTCTATTCTCCTGCTAAATGGTTCATTTTAGGATTGCATTCTGTGATTTGCTATTTGTTTTTGAAAAACCCTGATCTTAACAATGGAAACCAGAGCCTAAAGTCCTGTAAGAAATATGTATTTACTAGTCAGCAAACATTTCCTGAACATAAAATGTCAGGAATTGGACTGTGTTCGGTCTTGCTGATGCAAATAATTTTCAAGTACACAGTAAGAACCTGATTTCAACTGCAGGCTAAGAAAGTTTTTTCATATAATTGTATGTACAATTCTTTTTAAGAACTGCACTGATTCTTTTTTCAAAGATTTTGTAATGTTTTTAATGGTGGGCGTTCCAAGTATCTATTACTGCGTAAAAAAAAAATACTTCAAAACCTAGTAGCTTAAAACAACAATCATATCTTATGATTTTGTGCATCAGGGATATGAGCAGAGATCAGCCAGGGATATTTTGTGCTCCAGGCAGTGTTGGTTGAAACAACTCACATTTTTAAGTGGTGAGTGGGCTGGTCTGGTGGGTCCAAGAAGGCTTCACTCTCTTGCCTGGGAATGGCTGGAGGGCTGGTTGCAGCTAAGTCTAGTAACAGAAATGCCTGCAAGTGGAATTTTTGTCTTAGAGGATTCAGAGTGGGCTATCTTACCAGACAGCTGAGAGGTTCCAGAAACAGTGTTATAAAATTCTATAGGCCTGTACCTAAAACAAAGTATCACTTCCACTCTTTCTATTAGTCAAAACCATCAAAATGTAACCCAAACGAAAATAGAGAAGATGTGGATCCCATGTGTTAGGAGGAGCATTGAACAAATTGAGGCCTCTTTACTACCCACCGTGGGCAGCTTCCAAAGTTGTGATGCAGCCTTTGGACTGCTCGACATGGCATACCATTTACTCACCATTCGGAAATAACTTTTGTTAAAATTTTAATGTGCATCTTGTCCAGATGTTGATTTTTGCTCAATGTATTGTGCATTAGGTTTTACAAATTTTCTAAACAATATTTTGTGATAATTATTTCCAATTAGATATTTTTCTATGGTGTTTGAATGGTTCATTATTCCTTAATGTGGAATAATCCCTATTTTTGGACAGTCTTCTAAGCTTTAATATAAACAATACTGTGATAAATGTCCTTGATGCTTAATATTTGTGAACTCCCACAAGTATTTTCTTGTATATATATCCCTCAAAGTGAAACAACTGAGTTAAAGGGTATGTGCATTTTTAAGGGCTTTTATAATTGCCAAATTACCATTCAGAAATGTTTTATTGATTTATATACCCATTAACACTTATATAACAAAAGTGATCATCTTTCATTTGTATGAGCTTTCTATCTCCCATGTACCACCTAACTGGGCCCTAGTTTTCAGTCAGTCTAGTGAATTCTCATATGAATTGGTTCCTGATATTCAGGAAGCCACAGGAATCTCTTTCATTAACTGGCTATTCTAATGTAGCTTCTGTCTGTTCATGCATTTCTTCCTATGCATCTCTCTCAAAACCCCAAATAAAATAAACCTAGTCTATGATCATGCCACCCTGAACACGCCCGATCTCGTCTGATCTTGGAAGCTAAGCAGGGTCGGGCCTGGTTAGTACTTGGGTGAGAGACCGCCTAGGAATACCAGGTGCCGTAGGCAAAAACAAACAAACAAACAAACAAATAAATAATAAAAAATAAACCTTAGGTCATAGAACCTAAGTGATGAGCAAAAGTTTAAGTAAACCTTATTTGCGTTGTTGTGATTCATTAGCTTCTTTGTTCAAAAGCCTCATTAACTTGAAACATCACTCAGACTAAAAGCGTATGGTCTTACGAGGATTTCAAAGTAGTTTTACATGATCCGTCTCCTCATTACCTCTCTGAGCTTATTTCCTATTAATACTTTCCTCATTCATTCTGTCTCAATCATACAGACTGCCTTACTGTTCCTCAAACACTCTAGAAATAAAACTATCTTAGTACCTTTGCACCTACTGTTCCTCCTGGATTCTTTGTCCCTATATATATATGTACATGACACATGTCCTCACTGTTTTTCAGGTCTTTACTCAAATTTCACCTTCTCCTAGAAGTCTTCACTCAATCTAAAATTGTATCACATGCCCTGTCTGTGCTTTCTTATATTCTTCATGCTTATCACTTATTAATATTTCATTTGTTTTACTTTTGTGTGTTTTCATTGTTTGTCTCTCCAACCAGAATGTGAGCTCCATGAGGGTAGTCATTTTGGTCACTTTTGTTTATTGCTATATCCCTAATTCTAATGATAACACCTAGCACATAGTAGCTGCTCAATAAATATTTGCTCATAAGTGATATATACTACCATTACTTCCATTTGCAAATATAAGAGACTGCATTCACTCTCTGTCACAAGGATTTTTCTTCTTCTGAGACACAGTCTGGGTGATTTCTGTTCCCTTCTAATCCTCTTTTTTCTATATGAAAAGTGGTACACATGACTTCTTTTAAAAGAACTATGCAACCAGGGCAAATGGTTTAAAACTTCTAGGTTAGGGCAAATGGTTTAAAACTTCTAGGTTAAGGCAAATGGTTTAAAACTTCTAGGTTAGGTCTCAGTGCATTTCATCTGTAAAAAGAATATTCTCTTTTCTTCTATTGGCTTGTAATTGAATTAAATGCAATAATATAAACAACAGGCAAAAAATATAGATATAAACAAAAATTAGCATGATACAGGGCATAATTTATATTTGAAAAAATATATATATTAGTTCTCTTTTCTTTCTTTCCTTTAGAGTTACAAGTTTTAAGGAAAGTTCACTTAGGTAACAACTCATTAATGCAATAAGGTGGAGTGAGGCAATCCAGTTACAAAAAAAAGTGAAATGTCTGTATTAGCTTCTAATGTAGTATAAATATAAATATACCAACATAACTTATTCTTCACATCCTTCAATTTTCTGCCATCCTCTTCCTAGTTTTCTCGTAGTTAAAGAAATGCTGGTGAATTTCCAAGCATTATGTTTTTCAAAGGTTAGTTATCTTTAGATTTTTCCAAATGCAGCATCCTATTCTGTTCTTTAAAGAGAGTGTTCTGGTTTGTTTTAATATAGCTGTTTCCCAGTCACAATGTGACATCCAGATTTTTTGTCTCCCTAGATAACTGCTAGCCCGTTAATTGTACCCTGGACAGTGAGAAGCAGAGGTTTTTAGAGCATCTTTGAAGTAGGACTTAGGGAGTCCTTAGAAGTTTGGTTAAGGGGGCTATAGCATGCCTGCGGGCTTTCCCTAACCTGAAGCTTTCTTTGCACGTGGACGAGCCCAAGAGCCATTCTGTTTGCATGAATCACAGGTGTGTGTGCTTGCTGTTCAGGTGGATTAGTTCTTGGGCCTCAGGACATTCGATGTATAAAGATAGAAAATCAAAGTAGCTGTAAAAACCATTATGGTCTTTCTCATCCACTTTTGTCCTAAATATGGCTCCTCATTATGCTTAGAGTCTTAGGAACTGTCATTTTTTTTTTTTCTTGATTGTATCCTTGGTATGTGACTACCAACAATTCTTTATCTAATCCTCTAAATGAATATCAAAATAAGGTCAATAAGATACTCAAATTACTAATGTTCGAAGGAAAAGTTTATATTATCTAAGTAAGTGAATGGATAATCCTATTCACTGACCTGAAAATTCAATCAAAATAATCATATAGAAGAAGATGCTTTTCATGTTGTTTTATAATCATAAACTCTAATGAAACAATTGAAGGTTAAAAGATTTTATAATATGTAATCACTATAGAAAGATGCTTAAGAATCTCAGGAAGTATATATGATGTCAGCTTACTTAGGCAGTAAATATTGATGGTGCTTAACTACTCCTTTCTTGTGCTGTTATTTAAGACTAAGCTTTATTCTCACTTCCTCTTCCCACACTCTGTTTCTCCCAGAGTTCTAGGAAGAGCAGAGTGCCGAACTTTTTATAAGAATCCACACTAACATGAGATGAAACAGGGTGTAGTTACAGTTTTGTTGTTGGAGTTCTTTGTTTTTCTTTTAGGCAGCAAGTACTAGAGGCAATGGAAGGTACACTTGTAGGGTCCAGAGCCATCTGTTTACTAGTTGCTGACAAGCCTTAGAGTGTTGAGGAACACCTGTGAACTTCAGATGATTGGAATGCTCCATTGATAAACTAAACTTGAGAAGATATGCTTTTAAAAGAGCAAATTTACTTTAGCATCCGCTTCCCACCAGAGTGGGAGGGAGAATAGAAGCATCTTCCTAATGTGACTAAGTACCTTCTGTTTCTGTTGTCATCTTACTCTGTCAGTGCATCTTCCTTTAAGAACCTCACTCTACAGTCTACGGCCGTGCCACCCTGAACGTGCCCAATCTCGTCTGATCTTGGAAGCTAAGTAGGGTCAGGCCTGGTTAGTACTTGGATGGGAGACCACCTGGGATGACCAGGTGCTGTAGGCGTTAAGACCCTCACTCTACAGAGTTACTTCCTGTCATCACCTTCGCTCTTGTTTCTTCCATCAGTTTTGAAAGATAGTTGAGGTGGGCACTTAGACATTTTTTAAAAGGCAAAGGGAAAATTGCTGTTAACCCTTCCAAACATGTGGATCTTCTCCCAATTCAACTACTGTAGGGAGAATGAGCAGGGTATTGCATGGCTGATGAAATGAGATTTCCTAAAATACTTTTCCATTTTTTGTCTTCATATGAAACTATTTGTGAATTCTTTGTTAAACATCAGAAATCTCTGTTCTGGTTACTGGCTGCTTCTCCTTAGCGGCGACCGTATGGCTTAGCGCCTTAAGCACTGGGCTATGACTTAGGAACTGTGTTTTTATGTTTAAGAGTCCATCTTCTGTTATTGATGACAGCTGAGCCACCATCCATAAAATGTGAGTAATAAATTATACTAGAAAGTAAAGAACAGCAATAAATTCTTCTCATCATTCTGAAGTGATATAAATGTATGTAAATTATGATAGAGACCACGGTGGGAGGAATACATTCTGAATACTTAGGGAAACAGACGTTTCTGATATTTTGGATTACTTGGAATTTGTTTGGTTTGGCAATTAATTCCTTAGGCGTATGTACGTGTATGTTTGTGTATATAATAATAAGCCAGTGGTTTTGAAACTTTTCACTATCAATACCCTCTTTTCTTGTTCCTACACAGATACAAATCTCATATTTAAAAGATTCTGTTAAGTACAAACTTGTGTTTACCAAATAACAAATGCTTTCCTCCATAAAAATGATCACTTTCTTATGTTTATTATGTAATAGCTGCTATTATTCTAACTGTTAAAACTGGAGATAGAGAAAACAAATTTAACATTTTTGTTAATCAATGCCGACTAATTGTAGGTAAGTCTTTGGCCTTGCTGAAATACTCAGCAGAGTAAAAATATCTTTTTTTTTTTTCCCTATATTTTTGGCCTTCTAGAAGTCCAGAAAAAACAGATTGAGAAAACATTGGTAAATTCAACTTTAGATACAAGGTCTCTAGGCAGGTGTAGTTCTTAAAAATATTAGAGTATGATATTGTTTAAAATTTTGGGGTTACTTATTCCACAGACTAAGCTATAAATAGCAAATATTTCATATATAGCTGTTACTTACCATGATAAAATAATTCTCGGTGAGTTAAGAGAAAGCATCTTTTCTAGAAATCTTTCGTTTTTAACATGTGTTGTAAAACTCTGACAGTCATGTAATTCTCCGTTCTTTATGCCTCCTGATCCACAGCTGAGAACACTATTGAGGCCTTTCTTTTCTTTAAAGAAGCACTACTATATATATTATTTTAAATTTGTGTTTTTAAGTTTTAGAGATGCTGATATGGTATAAATTACTGGATTTTAAAAATTTACAATAATGCATTTGCACTATTTATCTATTCCTCATGCAATTAAATTCTGTGACAGACTTGGGGGAGAGGAGGAGTAACACACTAAAGAAATCATGATCTCAGATTGAAACATTAAGTGGTAAATAATATTTCTTTTTTCAGAGACTGGATCCCCAATTACAGCGTCATGCATTGGATTAGGTAATTCTAAAACACCTCCTCCAGGACAAGCAGGAAAAAGTGTCCCAGGATACAATGGTGAGATATGACCCTGATTATTTAAAATATGTAATGTTAATAAATTTGGCAATTTTTGTGCATAGTGTGAATCATATTACATGAAACATACTAGGTGCTTAGTAAGTATTTGATTGAATGAATACCTGTATTCAAAAGGAATGCCTTAATTTTTATGAGCCGATTTGATCAAAAGTAAGATTGTAGGCTTCGAAGGACACGTTCTAAATGACGTCAAAACCAAGAAAATATGTTATATATAAGGCATGTTAAAGGTATGGATGTGAAATAAATATGTATGGAATACCTGCTAGGTGCTGAGTACTTTACGTACATCATTTCATGCTGAAGGATATTTAATTCAGAGATATTATTACCACTTCAGAGATGAGTTAACTGGTGCCCAAAGAGACCAAATAACTCTCCTAAGGTAACACAACTGGTTAGGTCCTGAAGACAATGCAAACTCTTGTGTTTCTTTTGTTTGTTTGCTTGTTTTTGTTACAAAAGCTGCAGTTTTTTCCCATTGTATACACTACTTTTTAATTTAGGAGTGATGATAAGGTTTTTGAAACTCTCGGCTAAAAATAAGTGTAAAAAATAAGGATTCTAAAAAGAAAAATCATTTCATTCATGCTGATGGTATGTGACAATGAGATACAATATTTTTCAATATTTGTTTTTAAATTGGTGGTAGTGATTATAATAGTTCAATAACTACTCTTGGACTCAATTTCCTAGTTGTATAACTTATACAAGTCATCTAACTTTTTTTAAAATTAAATTTATTGGATGACATTGGTTAATAAAATTATATAGGTTTCAAGTGATACATCATATGTATATTGTATTGCATGTTCACACCCCAAAGTCAGATCTCTTTTCGTCACCATATATTTGACTCCATTTAACCCTTATCTACCTCCCCTCCTTCTCCCTTTCCCTCTGGTAACCACTAAACTTTGGTTTGTGTCTATGAGTTTTGTTTGTTTGTCTTGTTTATTTGTCGCTTTCAGTTTTATATCCTACATATGAGTGAAATTATATGGTTCTCAACTTTTTCTTTCTGATTTATTTCACTTAACATGTTAATCTCAAGATCTATCCATGTTGTCACAAATGGCAGTATTTCATCTTTTCTTATGGCTGAGTAATATTCCATTGTATATCTAAATTTTCCATTATATATCTAACTTTTCAAACATTCAATTTTCTTATTTCTAAATGGGAATAATTCTACGTGCTTCATTGTGTTGTAACACAATGAAGCATTAACACAAGCGTCTGCTAATAGAAAGACTGAATTCAGTCTTAGGTACTAGTATTATTGATATTTAAGGAAAGCCAGATGGACTGACTTGATTTAGACTCACACTTTCATTTTAGAGACAAGGAAAATGAAGCACAGAAGTTATTTGTATAAGGTCATACAATTTAACTTAATTAGATTTATGAGAAAAACACAGCTTTTTGAGACAGAATATGATTCATACATATATTCCTATTTGCATATAAATTACAAAATTTAGAGATTTGTCTTTTGCTTCTCTAACATAAAAATATTGTATTTTCCTCCAAGGACAATGACTGGTTAAGAAAATATGGGTCATTTGGTTTAACCCAACAGATATATTTATAAAAAGATATTAAGTTTAAGGGCAGAAATAGATATTCTATGAAGTCACTGACTTCTCCAGGCATGGAAAGGTGAATCCAGTTTTAGTGAAATCTTCCCTTTGAACAGTTCTGTCATCTCTACTCCTTTTGTCAGAAAAACTGCTTTTGTGTTGGGCCATTTTTAGGGGCTGATGCTTCTGGGAGATTTAAACACATTTCCTTTTCAGTAGTTCAGTACCATTTTTATATCGAGTTGTAAGAAAGAGTTAAACTTTGATGCCTCATGGAATTTCAGTACAGAAGTTTCTCATTGTCTGAAAGCCAATTTATAACCAAGGAAATAGTGACTTTGTGACTTATGATCTTTATATGTTTTGTAGCTATTCAGAGATTCAAAAGCATAACATAACATTCAATATTATAATAAAAAAGTAGTATCCTTTTGAGACAGAAAGGAAACCATTTTTGTGTGAAAATCATTCAATGTAATGTAACAGTTTCACATTCATTGAGTACCTTATGCAAGCTTATAACTTTATTATTTTTTTCAAGTAATTCTTGTACCAACACTATGAGAAAGGAACTACTCCCACTTTTTAGATAGGAAATTGAAGGGGTAATAGGATGTGCTCACGGGCACATAGTAAATTGTCCACTATGCTGGGATTTGTGGAAACAAAGATGAATTAGGCATGGCCTCCACCCTTAATGACCTCACAATCTAGTGAGAGACAGATAGCTACACTGCTAATAATTATAAGACTAGAATTTTAAAACAAAGTGCTCTGGGCACACAAGGAAAGGAGTGATTAATTTTGGGGGGAATAATGTCTTTTTTTCATAGCTTCTTTCAGTAGAATAACCTGGATGGATGAAGCCACATAAAGAATCTATTAAATCTTAAAACATAATGATGTATCCTCATTTCCATTTCTTTTTCCATTAAGGGTTATTGAATGTAGATACAAGCTTTGATCTCCTAAAATCTTTTAGGATTTTAACAGTATAGCACAGAAAGCATTGGAATAAAATTTGGAAGGTTAAATTGACCTTTCAGGCTTGTACGTGGATATGAAGACTTAAATCAGAAAAATGAGATTTCCAGGCTTTTAAATACTTTATTTTTATTGCTTGAAATATTTTTTAGTGTTTTTTTTTTTAACTTAACTTGTTTTCTTTAATTTTTGAAAAGCTAAACATATTTTTAATGCTTTCGATAGAATGGAAAGATACGTTAAAGTGGATATGAATATAGATCATGAAATTACCAGCATGTTTGAAATAGGATGTATTTATATAAGAGAGATTCTGAAAGAAAATTTATGAACTTGTTAGAAATCAAAAGCATGTACTCTGTATTTTTGGTGAGACCTTTTAGCTTTCTTATATATGTTCATGGTCTCATAAGAATTATAATACACCTTTCTTAAGCTAGTATTTTGGGTGTTGAAAAAGGAAATATGGGAACACTTAAGCATTAAAGTCATGCATTTTAATTCAAATTTTTATTTATTTGTTTGTTTGATTATTTATTTATGCTTGACTTTTCAGTTATGGTTTTGGATGACAACATGCAAAAACTGAAGGCTCGGTGTTTAGGAAATATTGTGGTAAAGTAAGCAAAATTTTAATACTATTATTTACAAGAGCAAGAATTGATATATAATATTAAAAAAATAATGAAATGCTTGCAGTGATATTACTGGTGAGGAGCTTGCAGAATAAGCTTGAGTATTGTTTGAGAAAACACAGTGCCAACTCTTTAAACATTGAAGGCCTATAAAGTAGAACAAATTGAGATAAATTTTTTAAAAAGATAAATTGTGTATCCTTTTAATAACCTTTTCTGATTATACAAGTAATACCCAGGTGGTGAAAGTAACTTAAATATCAAAAATATAGAGAAGTATAATTACTGTACTCCCACATTTCAGTGATACACTGTTAATTTTCATATTTGATTTTTCTCTTTTTGATAAACATTTTAGATTGTTGAAACAGTTCAGTTTATTCTTGTAGATTGTTGTTTTTCTTTAACCCTATTTCACGACTATTTTTAACTCTTACTCTGTCTTTTAAAAATGTTTATCCCCATTCTAGGCCTCTTAGTTTTTTTTTTTTTAATATTTATGATTATAAATAATACTATGTTGAACATTTTTTGTGTTGTCTTTTCTCCTTTTCTGATAATTACTATAATATTGAATAGATTTCTAAAAGTGTAATTACTGAGTCAAACATCATAATATAAAATCCCTGACTCATCAGGTAGCACAATTCCTTGTTAACATTTTTTTGTCCTTGATCAGGCAAAGTGCCAAAATTTGAAGTAAAAATATTTAAATTTAATATGATTAAATCAATATTTTAAAATTGTTATGCTGGTGGAAGCTGACGTGGAAGTTGATTAAGTTGGGAGACACACAGTATGTGACATTTTAATAGTTGACACAGGTTGCTTAGTGCCTCTGATTAGCATGATATTGACATTTTCACTGATATGGTTTAAGTAGAATATACTGATATGGTTTAAAGAAAATGAGCTGGTATAAATAAAAGACATTGCATGTCAAATTTTTAAAAAAAGATTGTTTTCCCATTTATTTGAAATAATCTTTATTACTTGGCATTCTCAAATTGATATAAGATTGTCTCAGGCTAATATACCATTTGTAGTCATATTTTTCTGAATCAGAATCCATGTTAAAATAGAGCTGGTTGGAATTTGGCCTGTAAGCAGGGAAATGTTGGGGATGGGGGAGGGCTTGCTAAAGAATTAATCTGAACAAGATTGTGAGCGGATGTTTAGTTTGTTTAGGGAAGCACATGGTTTTTCAGAGCTTTTAAAAACACTCTAGCAGCATACATTTTTATATAACCTCCTAACTTTGAGTGAGTCATCTATTTCATCAAGCAACTTTGCAAGATCCCATGGCAGTATTTGATACCAGCACGGTTTTAAGCCCCTCATGCATTCTGTTATTCTAATTATTGGTAGCTTTGCCCCACATTTGTTCAAAAATAATAAATTATAATAATAGCCCACATAAACTGTATTTTTTTCTTGTAACCATTAGTATGACTTCAAGTAATTGAAGGTAATTAAACTACTGCTTTAAAACATTCGATGGTTTAGATTGGCGCCAATTTAGAATAATTTTTTCTCCCTCTCTATATCTAAACAGGGAATTTTATTGTTCAGATTTGGTATTTTGAGATTTTATTATAAATTATTTGAGGATAAAATATATTATAACATGCAGTAGACTTTGATTCCTCTCTTAAGGTAATAGTAATATTGGGTATTTGAAAATATTATATGTGTAATATATAATAATATGTAATTATATTTGAAAGGTAAAGTAAAAATAATCAAGAAAAAAATTTGTCATCAAGATCTCTCTTTAAAAAAAAAAAACAACAGTTCTCGAAGGCTTATTTCAGGAACGTTATTTTTCATCTGTGAGCTAAAGGATTCCCTTTTGAAATCCACACCTCTAGTAGCCATTTCTCTCTAACTTATTGACCTGAAAATTATTCATGAATCCCAATGGCTACTTGCAGTATGCCTAAAATATTTTCATATTTAACATCTATTAAGAAGATTTGTTTGTGTCAGTCCATAGATATTGTGTGTGCCTTGAGGGGGTACATCATTCTTCCAGAATGGAAAATGGCCAATGTTTTTTAAGAGCACATAATAAATAAATGCTTAATTGAATTAAGTGAAGGGGAAAAGCACACCTTCTTGACTTAACAAAAATTATTGTGATTAAAAAAAAAAACTGTATAATTTGAGAGATAATCATTCTTTCCCACATTTTAAAGAAAATCTATGATCTGGAAGCCTGGTTCTTTCCAGAGACTAGCTACATGGACCCAGAACCACCTGGTGGCCTATAAAAGGTGTTTTATTAGGGATTATATAGAGTATCAAGGGTTCACAAAATATCCAAAATTCTAAACTTTAAGAAAAATACATTGATTCTCAAATTTAAAAATTTATAATCAAAATGAATACATGTTTAATTAAATATCTATAAAATTTAACAACGTAAGAACTTTATTGTCAGTTTGCCTTTAAAAATTTTTCATGTTATTGTGGACAATTTTTAGGTTGTACTTTCTCACTTCTCATGATTTCTGAATATACAATGATTGCTATATTTTATTATCTTTGCACGTTTAGGGGGTAAGGCCACTAGAAATAAGAATGAGGGCCTAAAACTGATCTGGCATCAAAAGCCACCACTGGGCATGCTTTGTATCAAAAACTAGAATAGTCTTTGAAAGAATAATATTCCCTAATGGTATTTTTATGTTCACTAATTATACTTATAGTGATTATAAAGAATAGAGGGGGAAATCTGCATGGGATATTTGAAATGTATAAGGCTCAAACTATAATAAAATAAGTCAATAAAGATAATAGCTCATTGTTTTAATGTCAAATTCATTTGCTTTCTGTAAGTACAGCTATAGCTTCCTGTTTCACTATAAAATCTGTTGCGAATACTATAACATTGGAAACTATATTTTCCTGGCAGTTTATTTAAAATCTGTCATATTTCCATACTTTATAAGATACTAAATGTAATAATTCATTTTATTGTATTAAGATGCCCCATTCCCAAATTGGAAAAGTGACATGTGGTAATTTTGAGAAAAACTCTTGATCCCCTTTGGTTTTCAAATTCCTTTGTTAAGGCTTTTTAGAAATCGCAGCTTTGCTTTTCTGGGAATCCCTTAACCAGAAGGTAGACATTTTAGTGATTTCTAAACTACTGTAGACTTTAGGGTGTAATAAACAAGAATCCTGAAGTTTCGTAGATTACTTGGACTCATGGGGTTTACCTTTCTTGTAGAAGAGAAAACCTTATGTCTGCATGAATGTTAGAAAATTACTTTGATTTTGAAACTTACTCCAGGCAGTTAATTTAGTGGGAAAGTTATGATATCTGAATTATTATTAATACAAAATGTTCATGTGTTTTAGAAAGTGCTCCTTCAGTTGCATCCAGAACTCCAAATTGCAGAAATAAAACTATGAGTCAGTAATTTCCAGGCAACACAGAACAGGGCATGAAAGAAAATATTAACTGCAATTGCCTTCCTCAGTACCACAGTGCTCACTGTTATTAAAGCTGTAGGTCTCTGGCTCTTCCTCTCTTGTAGGCATACTCCTTTTTTTTTTTTTCTCTGACCAGATCCGGTTGTTGCTATTGGAAGTGCAGGGTGGCTGCCTACTGCTGTGTTCTACTGGCCTGTGCCTTGCAGGCAATGATGGAGTGCGGGGGGATCTGTGTGGCTTTGTCTGAGTGCCTCATACTCGGGTGCCTGCCAATTTCTCAGCCTCCAGATATTGAACTCTTGGCCCTTAATGATGTTTGTTCACATCTTTACAGCTTAGAGGAGCGATTCAGTCACTGCACTGCGTTGTCTTGGGAGAGGGTCAGGACAGCTTTCTTTTCATCAGTGTATCCTCTGAGTAAAACCGAGGATGTCATATAATTGTAAAGTTCCTTTCTAAATCTTAGTACAGATTTTAGTATGATCTTTTAAAGCCTTACAGCAATACTGTGAGGTAGGCAGTGGGACAGATATTATCTTCTTTTTTGACGTGGGAGTCTAAATGTCATTAGTAGTTACACAGCTAGAACTCATATTTATTAGCCAGTCTTTTGTTTGCCTAGAGGGAAAGAAATTATGGCCTAGTCAGTTTCTTTTGGGGAGATAAAAAGTAGCTTCATGTGGAAACCAAGGACAGCCTAAAGACCACGTAGGAAAAACTGCAGGAGCCCAGTTGGATCTAACTTCAGGATTCTGTAGGAAACAGGAGTTATGTCTTCAATTTATTTCTGTTACCTTAGGGGTTCCCGGTGGGGCAGTGAATATAGACCATCCTTTACCTAAGATTAGAGGGATCTAGTTTTATATTTCAGATTGGTCAGAAATATGTTGCTTTCTACAGAGATGGATGGTCTCCTCCTTTCTTAGCTTTTTAAGGATTTCTCTGCACTCTGATGCCTCCCCCTTACCTCCATGTATTACTGCTGCCTGCTGTTCCTCTTCCACATTAAAGAGGGTCTCTTTGGAAAGCACATACTCTAAGAGGAACTTCTGGTTCACTATTGTATAGATTGCAGCAAAACTCCCTTTTTCATTCTACTTGGAAAATTGGAAGTGTTGAGGAAGGTATCACAGGGTAATAACATTTGATCTTCGATTTGAAGAATGAGTGTAGACATTAACCAGACTATTTCTTAATGTTTTCATAAATTTTCCTTTCTTCTGCCAGTCCAATGTATTTTTATGTTATTGTAATTACAAAAAAAGTGTTCATTTTTTTTTTTATTGCTTCAGATAAAGAACCCCAGTGCACTCACCATTCCAGAAGGAAGAGCTGAGTTTAATATAGAATAATGATTAGGATGGCAACATGGAAAGTGTTAAGGAAAAAAAAAAAAAAAAAATTCTGCCCTCTGCTCTGGCTCAGACACACCTAACTTCTCTGTGGAGCTTATTGCTTCTCTCCTCACACTTTTTGCTTCATTGATGCATATTCACAAACACTTCCAATTTTATAACCGTCTCTTTTCTCATTTTCTTTAGGACAGTTAGATGGTGTCTTCCATGGTTCTTCCTTTAGTGTCTCTTTTCAGTATTCAAATGACAACATTTGTATTTTTAGATACTAGACTTTATTCATGAAGAACACATAGCATTCCCTTATTTTATCCTACTAATTATCAAGTGCAACTTCGCATCTTGCTTTCCAGCCTGTTTCTCAGTTATACTTGGGGATAATGAAGTAGTTTGTGGGAGCATAATTTGTGACAGACACATTTGCCATTTCCAGCAGGTCCATACCTTGACTAAGTGATAAAATCTTCCCTTCCAAAAGCTCCTTGCAGTACAGGGTTTAACCATCTGCTGTTAAACTTGCCTGACAAACGTCTTAAATATTTACATCAACTTAATGAAACAGACATCATTCATGACAGTCTTTCTCCCTATATGTATTCTAAAGAATACTCATTTCTTGTAGTGCACAATATACCAGGATCTCCTTGGGTCTGACACCAGAGTTTATATCTTGGTATCATTAATGTCTAACATAGTGACTGAGGAGTACCAAGCACTCACCCAACAAATATTGATTGAATGAAGAAAATAAATGCATGAGTTAATTCATGCATATGCATGCATGCATGAATGAATGAATAAAACAATCAAATAATTCCTCTGATGTTTTCTTCTCTAACTTGCATATTTTCATCCTCTCTCCACTGGCTACTTCTATCTAAATCTTCCCCATCCTACATCAGCCTGCCTTTCTGCATTAAACCACCCATTTATATCTCTCCTTCCATTTAACCACAAATTTTTAAAAAATGTAGTCTAACTTTACTGCCTCCACTTACTTCTTGTTTACTCCTTAATCACTCCAGCTATTGCCTGCTCAACTCTATTGAAATGGCAATCCTAAAATACTCAAAATATCTTAATTACGAAGTTCTATGGCCCCTGTTGAATCCACTTTCAAACATTTGCACTTTATTTGACCTTGTTGAATATTTTAATATTGACTGGTCAATATTAAAACTCTGCTCTAGTGGCTCCTATGACACTACTTTTTATTTTTATTTTTGTTCAATAGTTCTTTTTTTTTCTGGTCCTTTTTTGAAACTGGTGTTTGGCCTTGGATTTCTCTTTATTCTGTACTATCTTTCTGGACAATATCCTTGGTATGTTATTCTTAATTTCCAAGGCCTATAAGTATGTACCAACTTATGCAGACCTTTCTCATGGGAATGATAATCCATATTGTTCCTGTTCTTCAGAAAATTTATGCAGGTATTTAAAGTTTCTTACAACAGCTGTGTCCTTAAATCTTATTTTTTTGGAGGATGGCTACCTATACTTTTAATTCTCTATGCTTTCATTAATTATAAGAATATAGTCTATACGTTACTAATTTCTAGTACCATATTTTTCTCAGGAAGTAAGAGAAAACACAGATTATCTGGCATCTTCTTTGATGAATAGAGGTTGCAAATTTAACCAACTTCTGGGAAGTATAAAAGGTTCCCTTCCTTTCCAGTAACACTTTTACCAGAAAATGCTAAACTCTTGGTCCCATGTACATACCTGAATTTGGTATATGCTAGGGCACTAGGAAACTCAGATTATCTTCAACACACTAAATACAACTCTAAGTTGTTATTGCAAGCACTTAGGTATCTCCATTTACTGTTAGGAGACAGTATATGGATGCTGGTGGACCAAATCTTGGATTTGGGGTAGATAAAATGAAAGAGGTGGTGCTCGCTTTGGCAGCCCATATACTAAAATTGTAACAATACAGAGAAGATTAGCACGGGCCCTGCATGAGGATGACATGCAAATTCATGATGTGTTCTATATTTTAAGAAAAGTGAAAGAGATGCTTGTTTAACAGTATATCCTTCTATATACACGGAGTTTAAGATGGGCGATGTTATGTGTTTAAGGGTTCGGATTAGCATTTCTGTACATCCATAATCAGGTAGAACTCAGAAACAGATGCTGCCATTAGACCTGACATGTGCATTCTAATTTGCCTCAGACCCCACTACTCTCTGTTACCCTCAATCCAACCTGAATGTTGGTTGCTATTTATTATCACAGTTACCTTTTATTTTTTTTATTGTAAGGATATATTTTCTTACACCAATGTATCTGGTTAAAAAATGTCACCATGAAAGACAGAAAAGACTGTATAACATGCATGATGTATTTCTTGAGAACAACTGAAAATTATTTCTTATTTCATGTGCAGGAATGTATCTCCATCAGATTTATTATTGTTTGTTTTACACATAATCAATGTTACTTCTTCTGGCCTGTATTGGCTTTTGATTTACCACCTCTTCTTAGTGTCCTCTTCGCCTCTTTATCCTCGGCATCCTGAACATGCTGCTAACTTGAATGATTTCTAGTGGTTGCCATATTCATATTGTATTTTAATATTTAATAATCAATGACTTTTACACTTGCTTGTAAAATATTAACAACTAAAATGAACCAATGAAGCAAAATTATATACATGGTGATTTAGAAGGATTAACATGGCAAAGTCAGTTAAAAGGACTGGAAAGGATTGCCTGATTCAGCCTGCTGCCTGCAACGGGTTTTGTGATGAAAAGTAATAATAACAATTGCAACAGCTGCAGCATAGCAGTATCTCTGTAGTTTTGTTTTGTTTTTTGTTTTTTCAACAGGTTACAGAATGCTTTCACATGCATTTTATGTAATTTTATAAGTTCCAGTAATGCAGATGTAGTATTTGCCTATGGTGGAAGGTTATTTCTCTTAAAAAATAATTCAGTTATGAATTTTTGTGTGTGGTTGTTATACTTCTTATTGCAACAGTAATTGCAGATGATAACTATTTGAATGCCAAATGTGTGCCTTTTGTGCCCTTTCCAGTAACTACAGTTATTCTTCAGTGACTCTGCTATGTCATGATCAACTACTTCAGCCTCAATTAGACATGATCTGTCCAGCAGATTTACAGATTACACTTCAGTATGGGATCTGAATTGTAATTATCCATCACTGGAAAATTATTAGTTCTAACCAATCTCTTTATTACCACTTTCATCATAATTCTGACTGCTCTGTTTTTATACAAGGTTGCCATTACCACCTGGGGCTTTTTCAGGACTCTGGAAGAATCAGGAAGCATTCAAGCATTTATACTTTGAAAAGTTTCCTGTAAGAACCTTATTATGATTTTTTACTTATTATATACTTCTTTACAGTTCTTGACTATTAAAGTGAGCAGCTTGCTTCTAGAGTTATAGATCACAAAGCAACTTTTAAAGGTTATCTGGAATAGTTGTTACATATCAGGGATAAGGATGTCCAAACCACAGATGTCTAAATAAGTAATTTTTATGTTTATTTTTATCAGTCTCTGGACATACACATTTCTCAGTTCTCTTAGCTGCTTTTCCTGGAATTTAATAGCCCATATTATCAGGAAATTTTTTGTGAAGTTAAAACTTTTTGGGGCTTCCTATATTATTTCCTCCATTGCAGTGGTCCCCAACCTTTTGGCACCAGGGACCGATACGCCTATGAGAATCTAATGCCTGATGACCGTAGGTGGAGCTGAGGTGGTGATGCTAGGGTTGGGGAGCAGCTGCAAATACAGATGAAGCTTCCCTCGCTGGCCCGCCACTCACCTTCTGCTGTGAGGCCCAGTTCCTACTAGGCCGTGGAGCGCTATCAGTACTAGCCCAGGGGCGGGGGATGCCTGCTCCATTGGATTCCCATGCACAGACCAGGAACACGTTGTCAGAACTGTACGCTGTCTTTAGGGCCCCTTTACCTCCTCTGCTCCGAGTTATGTGACCAAAATTCATTTGGCTTGCCAGATCTTGTATGTTTTCCTCCCTTTACCTATTTTTGACATTTTTTCCTGAGTGTTCTCAGCTCTTTATTTTAAAATCCCATTTTAAAATACAGATACAGGATATCAAAAAGTGTCTTCCTGTTTTCTGTTTGTCATTTACCTATTACTCTGTGCCACCATTATGTGTTTTGTGTTTATAACAGCACTTTATTGATAATACATGCGAGGGTGCCTTTCTGCTTTCTTTTCACTTCTGTTTCCCTGACAGAGATACCTGGTCTTTGTTATGCACTAGGTAAAAAGAATGATCAGAATTTCATTAAAGAAATAAAAGCGAGTCTAAGTATTTAGCATTCTATCTTTTTTTATTTGTGAGTGAAGGACAGCTAACCTAATCAACTGGACAAATGACAAGAATTAAAATAGCTTCCTTTAGAAAGAGATTTCAGAGTTAAATGACCTCAGTAGCCAAGATTAAACATGTCCCTGAGGGACTGTGGCAGGGAAGATTTGTCAGTGTAGTTGACTCCAGTCAGCCCAATCTATCTACTTGATGGGCCACTGTTAAATCTTCAGAATATGGGTATGATTGATTGCAACCTGAAAATGGCAAATAATATATGCATGTGGTTTTAACATGATCACCTTTAAGATTGAAAGCTCCTTTAAAGCTCCAGTTTATGGTTAAACTGTAAGTACTGACTCTATACTATCTCATTACTCTGACCTCAAAGCTCTCATCTCAGGGGTTAATAATAGCACTGAACTTGCCCATAGCTTAGAAGTAACAGAGCTAATATTTTAACCCATATAGTGTGGTTCCAGATTCCATACTCTTTAACTATACTCCAGATTGTCTCTCTAATAGTAATCTCAGTAGTAATTGCAATAAGAGTGCCAATTATTGAGTGCTCATGATGTGCCAGGGTCTGCCCTCTTTATATATACCACCTCCTTTATGCTTCACAAAACACTTATAAGGCATAGTTCGTTACCCCATTTAATAGAGGAACATGCTGTCAGAAAGATTAAGAAACACAAATAGTGACTCACTGGGATTTTCCATAGGTATCAAATAACTCAGAAGCATTAGGGAGGTAATATTCCTTTCTCTCTACTCATTCTTGTTTCTTCATTCTATTGTGACTTCTATTGGACCAGTGAAGATGTGCTGCTACTTTGAGTTGATTAAAAATTAAATTTCATACTTACTACTTAACTGTATTTCACTGAAGCTCAAGTTCAGTCCAAATTTGTGTTAATAAACTGTCCTCTATTTTGTAATTATTCATAGAGAATTTTAAAGCTTTTAAAAATTAACACAATTAAAGCAGAAATCTACCAGAGCATTACTTTGCAAGACTGAAGTGTATTGAAAATATTGAGCTATTACTTCTCAATTACAAAAAAGAAATTGGGTTCATAAACTTTACAACTCTTAAGTTCAAACACTTAATTTGAACTTATATAAGAACACTTCAATTTATTCTTGGTTATTAAGGGAGCAAAGAGATTCTAGTAAGCTTTCAAAAGTAATTTCATTCCATAGGCTAGTTATGAAAAAGTCAAGTGCATTCAATAAATTCATTTCTATCACATTTTATATTTTACCAAGCTTGAAAATGATTGCATTACCTAATAGTACATGCTAATTAGACATTATTTATTCTTATTTTCAGGGATACTATGACACCATGGACGCTGGTTACATGGATGAAGAAGGCTATTTGTATGTTATGTCTCGAGTTGATGACGTGATAAATGTTGCAGGTCACAGGATTTCTGCAGGTGCCATCGAAGAGGTAGCGATGAGTATTGGTCTTCTATTTTAGGCAGTGTTTAGAAACAGCTGAGCTGAAGTCAATATTAAGGTTAGCTCATTCCACCTGGAAAGTTACCATACCCTTCATTTGAAGCAGAGGCTAGGTTAGTATCTTTCACCTCACTTCCTCTCCTGTGAGTTTTAACCTCCTCCTCCTTCCGCATTCCTATCTGGGTTATAGCGAGGGATTTTAAGCACTTACATCTTATGAGAGAGTCTATATACATTTGCTTCTTGATACTTGCTACTTAATTGCTTCTAGCATCTTGATTTGCTCCTGCTTGAAAACCAGGTTTGTATATAATCTTTAAGTTGTGTAAATTTCCACATTTTATTCTACTCTTAAATCTTGAGAATTTTTTTCCAAGGTAAGTTATACAAAGTCCCCAGAAGAATTTTAAAAAGCTTTTTAAAATTTTCACCTTTACATAAAGTAAAATCCACCTTTTTGTTGTTATACAATACTGATTTACTTATATAGATTCAGAAAAGATAAAGAAAAATTTCAGCACTGCCAAAGAATTCCCTTATAATACCACCTTAGTATTCTAACTTTCCCTATGCTTAACTTCCGGTTACCCCTGGTTTTTCTCTGTTCCTATGTTTTTGCTTTCTCTAGAATGTCATATAAATGAAATAATGCAGTATGTAAGCTTTTGAGACTGGTTTATTTCCTTTAGGAAATATACTTGAGATTCATCCAAGTTGCCATATATCAATAATTTGTCCTTTTATATTGCCGTACAGTATTCCATTGTGTGGCCGTACTAACAATTCCCCCTTTACGTGATGTTTGGATTGTTTCTATTTTGAGACAAGTATAAATAATGCTGTAATATACATTCAAATAAAGTTTTGCGTGTGTACAAAAATTACTTTTCACTTCTCTAGGATAAATACCTACAGTTGGCTTACTGGGTTATGTGGTTATATGGTTATTCGTTTAGGCTTGTAAGAAACTGCCAAATTGCTTTCTAGAGTGGCCATGCCATTTATCATTCTCAACAGCACTGCTTGAGGTTTCCTATTTCTTCCATCCTTATCGGCACTTGGAATTGTCGTCATTCTTTATTCACACCATTCTAATAGATAGGTAATAGTATCTCACTGTGCTTTTAATTTGCTTGTCTATAATGACTAATATGTTGGACATCTTTTCACATGCTTATTGCCATCTATATATCTTTTTTTGGTGAAATATTTGTTAATATCTTCTGCCCATTTTTTAAAAAAAAATCAGGTTGTTTTCTTATTGTTCAGTTTTGAGAGTTCGTTAGATGTTCTGGATATAAGTCCTTTGTCTGATATGATATTTGCAAATATTATCTTCCAGTCTATGACTGGTCTTTTTTAAAAGTGTCCTTAATAGAGTGAAATTGTTTTTCTTATTGATAAAATCTAATTCACCAAATTTTTCTTTTATAGATCATGATTTAGTGTTGTATCTAAGACTTCTTTCTTAACTCAAGGTCATAAATATTTTCTCCTTTGTTTTCACTTAAGAGTTGTATAGTTTTACATTTTACGTTTGTTTTATTGTTTTACATTTTATATCAGTTTATATTTACATTTTGAGGATTTTTTTTGTACATAACGCCAGATGTAGATCGAGGATTATTATTATTTTTTTAAATTTGGATGCTAATTATTCCAAGCATCATTTGTTGAAAACACTGGCCTTTTTCCATTGAATAGCCTTTGTATCTTTGTCAAAAATCAGAGAACAATATTTGAGTGGATCTGTTTCTAGAGTATCCCTTCTGTTTCATTGACCTGTGTGTTTATCTTTTTCACCAATACTATTTTTTCTTGATAGTGTAGCTTTATAAAGTATCTTAAATTGAATAATGTCTACATTTGCTCTTCTTTTTCACAATTGTCTTGGGTGTTCTAGTTTTTTTTTTTTTCTTTTCTTTTCTATGTATATTTTAGAATGAGCTTTTTGATTGTTACAGTAATTCCTACATGGATTTTGATTGACATTGTGTTAAATCTATATTAATTGGGAAAAATTGTTATCTGAACTATACTGAATCTTCCAATAAACTTTCTATGTCTCTCCATTTATTTAGGTCTTTTCGATATGTTTCATCAACATTTTATACTTTTTAGTTTACAGATTCGGAACATATTTGTTAGATTTATTCCTAAATATTTATTTTTTCAGCTATTATAAATGTTTAAAATTTTGGCTTCCAAATTTTCATAGTTGGTGGATAGAAATATTGTTGATTTTTATAAACTACTATGTATTATGTGATCTCTTTAAGCTCTCTTATAAGTTGTAGGCTTTTTTGTTTGTATTTGTGGATTCCGTGAGATATCCTGTGTAGATAATGTTATCAGTGAATAGAGATAGTTTTAGTGTTTTCTTTTCAATTTGAATGTATTTTTTGTTTTTCTTGCCTTCTTGAAATGGCTATAACTTCTGGTATGATACTGAATAAGAATGGCGTGACCATATATTCTTGTCTTGTTCATTATCGTTGGGTAAAAGCATTTAATATCTTAACATCAAAAATGATATAGGTTTTTCTGTAGATGGTTTTTATCAAATGTGGAACTTTCTTTCTATTCCTAACTTGTTGAGTATTTTTTTGTTTTAAATCTTGAATGAATGTTGAATCTTGTCAAATGCTTTTTATGCCTCTATTGATATGATCATGTTTTTTTTTAAGCCTGTTAATATAGTGAATTACATTAATTAATTTTCAACTGCTGATCAGACTGTCATTGCTGGGATAAAGCTCACTTGGTTGTAATGTATTATTGTTTTTATATATTGATTTTTAAAATTTATGGTAATTTTCCTTGTTTTGAAGTCAGCTTTGTGTGATCATATAGTAGTTCAATGTTTTATGAATAATGTTTGAATCATTTATCTTTTTCCATCCTTTCATTTTTAATCTTCTGGATCATCATGCTTCCTGTGGATTTCCAGTAGGGAGCATTTAGTTAGCTCTTTTTTATTTTTATCCCATTAGACAATCTCAATTTTTTAACTGGTGTTTTTAGACCATTTACATGTAAATTAATTATTGATATGTTTCTGTCTACTAGATTGTTTTATTATTTTTTGAATTTTCTCTTTTTTATTCCCCCGCCATCATCTTTTATCATTTCTTTTAAGTCATTTTGGTTCTATTTTTTTGCTGTTTCCATTTATTCCAAAAGGACTTGCCCCTATTTCCTGGGCCATGGTTTCTATGGATTTTTAAATAATATCTTTGTTAATTTTACCCTGAATGTGCAAAAGTTGTGTTCTGAGTCCAAGACAGATTTCTTAATAAGGGTGTTTGCACGATTTTACTCCAGATCTTATTCCTATGTGACTCAATAAAAGCCAATTGGAAATTTTCCTATATCAGTGGCCAGATACTCCATTGATGAGAAATAAGGAAAATTAGTTTTCTCTGCTTATAAAGAAGAAAGAGACATCTTTCACCCCTCCTGAAAGAGTCTCCTTGGAATCCTAATGGCCTCAATCCAAACTTCAACTCTTTGATATATAAATAAAATCTCTTCAGGAGCCAGTGTGTCTCAACTTCTACAACCAAGAAATGTTCCCAAGTTCTGAGGCTTCAGCTTCTTTGACAGGTAAATACCTAGGAAGATATAGTGAGCCAGGCTCCGAGCACTTTAGGAGTTTAACGTAGTGTCTACTCTATCATCTTTTGGTCCTCCCAGGGAAACTAGGAAAGTTTTATTGTCCTATTAGAGACAAATGGCTATATATCTAATTCTCTTGATGTTTGAAGATTCTCAGGAGGCTAGAGATTTTTACAGGAGCAATGAGAAATTCAGGAAAGTTTTATTTCCCTACAGTAGTAATAGCCGCATTAAAATCTTTGTCTGGTAATTCTAACATTTGGGTTATCTTGGTTTTGGAATCTGTTGATTTTCTTTTTTCTTAAGAGGTGTTTAGTTTTTCCTCATTTTTTTATGGCCAGTAATTTTGAATATCACATTATGAGATTCTGGACTCTGTTTAAATCGTCTGGATTTGTGTTTTGTGTGTGTGCATGATTCTTTTTTTATTTTAGCAGGTGGTCAACTCAGTTAAGATCAGAGTACATCTCCTTACCCACTTCCTGTGGACTGTGGTTCCAATGTCAATTCAGTTTTCAAAGCCTTTGCAGTGCTGTTCTGGTCCATTTTACTTGTGTCTCTCCCAGAGAATAATGTGAAATTTAAGTGTTCAGAATCTTCTTTGTGCTGATTCTGGTTGGATTCATGCATGCACAAATTCAGTGTAGGCTCAGGACTTTATACACAGATTTAAAGTATTTCTTCATTTAGCTTCTTCATCTCCATGATGTACTCCTCACTTTTTGATTTTGAAGGCTCCTCTTCCAGCTCTTCTGGGTAGAAAGCCAGAGCTTTAGCTTCCTCACATTCTTGCCAAGGTTCAATCTCGCAAAGTTTACCTCTACAGTGTCCCTGGGGAGAAGGGACTCTGTCTTTTTCCTAGCACTCGCTTAGAATATGGAAAAGCAAGTCAACAGGAATCCACTCGCAGAGACTGTATGGCTACTGGTGTGGAGGGCAAGTGGCACTGAATCTTTCCAGGCTCTCTTGGTGTAGGGTATATGGCATCAACAGGGTTGCTACAGTTCTGTATGAAGGAAGAAGAGCACTGCTCCTTTGCTGGAGTTAATCTGGAGTAGGGAGAATAAAATTAAAATGATTCTGTGTCCTAGATCATCTGCTGCTTTTTGCTGGACTTCTGGCTAGACACAGCAGGCATTTCTTGGGGCTTTTTTTTCTCTATTCATTGGCAGTATCATGTTTTGGATTACTCTAGCATCTAGGCCCAATATATGGGTGGCAAAACCGATGAACAAACAAACCATAAGAACAACAAACATTAAAAAAAAAATCTCCAAACAAACAAAAAGCGAACAGGGAACTCACTATCAGTTTGTCTCTCAAGTTCTGTTAGTTCTAATAGAATCCTCTGATCTGTAATTTAGCTCACAGTCTTTAATTGCAATAGTAGAAGTGATAAGGTGGAATGTATTTATGTCATCTTTTTAATTTTTTTAATTTTTATTTTTTTTAATTTATTTATTTAAATTAGTTTCAAATCTACAGTACATTGGTTAGACATCTGTATAGTTCATAAAACAATCCCCCCAATTGCTTTCTCTCTCCCCTGGCCTTCCACCTAGCCATCATATTAATGCTGACTGCATTCCCTCTGCCGTGCTCCCCAACCCTGTGCCCAGCTGTCAACTACTAATTTGTACTTCTTTAACCTTTCACCCCATTCTCCCAGCCCCTGAAACCTCCTCCTCTCTGTCCGTCATCAAATTGTCCACTATATTTCTGAGTCTGTTTTTGATTAGTTTCTTTTTGCTCCTTAGATACCACATATAAAGTGAAATCATATGGTATTTATCTTTCTCTGTCTGGCTTATTTCACTCAGCATAATAACCTCTAGGTCCATTCATGTCATTGCAAATGGTAGGATTTCATTTTTTTAAAAAGGCTAAGTAATATTCCATTGTACATATGAACCATAATTTCTTTATCCAGTTATCTGTTGATGGGCATTTAGGTTGCTTCCATATCTTGGCTATTGTAAATCGTGCTGCCATGAATATTGGAGTGCATAGATCGTTACGAATTATTGTTTTGGTTTCTTTGGATAAATACTTAGAAGTGCAATTGCTGGGTCAAAAGGCATATCCATTTTTAATTTTTTGAGAAACCTCCATACTGTTTTCCATAGTGGCTGTACTAATTTGCAATCCAATCAACAATGTATGAGGGTTCCCTTTTCTCTGCATCCTCGCCAACACTTGTTTTTTTGATTTATTGATGATTGCCATTCTGACAGGTGTGAGGTGATATCTCATTGTGGTTTTAATTTGCATTTTTCTGATGGTTAATGACCTTGAGCATCTTTTTATATGTTTATTAGCATCTGTATTTCCTCTTAGAGAAGTATCTGTTCAGGTCTTCTGCCTATTTTTTAATTGGATTGTTTGTTTTTTTTTGTTGTTGAGTTGTATAAGTTCTTTATAAATTTTAGATATTAACTCCTTATCAGGTATATCATTAGCGAATATTTTCTCCCAAAATAGTCGGTTGTCTTTTTGTTTTGCCGATGGTTTTCTTTGCCGTACAAAATTTTTTTAGTTTGATGTAGTCTCATTTGTTTATTTTTTCTTTTGTTTCTGTTGCCTGGGGAGATCTATTCAAAAAGAAATTTCTGTTAGTAATATCAGAGAGTTTACTCCTATGATTTCTTCTAGAAGTTTTACGGTTTCGGGCCTTATATTCAAGTCTTTAATCTATTTTGAGTCTATTCTTGTATACGGTGTAAGAAGATGGTCTGGCTTTTTTTTTTTTTTTTTTTTTTGCATGTGTCTTTCCAATTTTCCCAACACCATTTATTTAAGAGACTGTTTTTTATATTCTACCTCCTTTGTCATATATTAAGTGAGTGTATTCTGTTCCATTGATCAATATATCTGTTTTTATGCCAGTACCATGTTGTTTTAATTACTGTAGCCTTATAGTATAGTTTGATAGCAGTTAGTGTGATACCTCCAACTTTGTTCTTCTTTCTCAAGATTACCGTGGCTATTTGTTTTTTTTTTTTATGGCTCCGTATAAATTTTAGGATTATTTGTTCTAGCTCTCTGAAAAATGCCATTGGGATTTTGATAAGGATTACATTGAATATACAGATTGCTTTGGGTAGTATGTCCATTTTAACAATGTTGATTCTTTCTACCCATGAACAGGGTATATACTTCTATTTATTTGTATCTTCTTCAATTTCTTTTTTCAATTACATAATTTTCTGAAAACAAGTCTTCTGCCTTCTTGGTTAATTTGATTCCCAGGTATTTTATAGTTTTCAACACAATTGTAAATGGGATTGTTTTCTTAATTTCTCTTTCTGAAAGTTCATCATTGATGTATAAAAATGCCACTGATTTCTGAATATTTATTTTGTAATCTGCTACTTTACTGAATTCATTGATCAGTTCTAACAGTTTTTTTGGTGGAATCTTTGCGTTCTCTATATATAGTATCATGTCATCAGCAAATAATGAGTTTTACTTCTTCCTTTCCAATTCAGATGCCTTTTATTTCTCTTTCCTGTCTTATTGCTGTGACTAAGACTTCCAATACAATGTTGAAGAGGAGTGGTGAAAGTGGGCATCCTTGTCTTGTTCCTGATCTTAAGAAAAATGCTTTTAACCTTTCCCCATTGAGTATGATGTTAGCTGTAGGTCTGTCATATATGGCCTTTATTATGTTGAGATATGTTCCCTCTATTCCCACTTTGCTGAGAGTTTTTATCATAAATGGATGCTGGATTTTGTCAAATGCTTTTTCTGCATCTATTGATATGATCATATGGTTTTTATCTTTCGATTTGTTAATGTGGTGTATCACATTAATTGATTCGTAGGTATTGAACCAACCTTGCATCCTAGGAATAAATCCAACTTGATCATGGTGTATGGTATTTTTAATGTACTACTGAATTCAGTTTGCTAATATTTTGTTGAAGATTTTTACATCAATGTTCATAAGAGATATCGGCTTGTAGTTTTCTTTTTTTGTAATGTCTTTGCCTGATTTTGGAATCAAGATAATAATGGCCTCATAAAAGGAGTTAGGGAGCATTCTCTCTTCTTGAATTTTTTGGAATAGTTTGAGAAGAATAGCTGATAATTCTTTGAATGTTTGGTAAAATTCGCCTATGTAGCCATCTGGTCCAGGACTTTTGTTTTTTGGGAGGTTTTTATTACTGATTCTATTTCATTGGTGGTAATCGGTCAGTTCAGATTTTCTGTATCTTCTTGACTCAGTCTTGGGAGATTATATATTTCTAGGAATGTGTCCATTTCTTCCAGATTGTCCAATTTGTTGATGTATAATTGCTTGTAGTATTTTCTTATGATCCATTGTATTTCTGTGGAGTCCATGGTTATTTCTCCTCTTTCATTTCTGATTTTATTTATTTGAGTCCTCTCTCTTTTTTTCTTTGATGAGTCTGGCTAATGGTCTGTCACTTTGTTTACTCTTTCAAAAAACTAGCTTTTGGTTTCATTGATCTTTTGTATTGTTTTTCTAGACTCTATTTCATTTATTTCCTCTCTGATCTTTATTATTTCCTTCATTCTGTTCGCTTTGGGCCTTGTTTCCTGTTCTTTTTCTAGTTCTTTTAATTGTAAGTTTAGATTATTTTAGCTTTTTCTTGTTTCTTGAGGTAGGCCTATATTGCTATGAATTTCCCTCCTAGCACTGCTTTCATGTGTCCCATAAATTTTGAGTCGCTGTGTTTTCATTTTCATTTGTCTCTAAGTATCTTTCAATTTCTTCCTTGATCTCATTAATAATTCATTCATTGTTTAGTAGCATGTTATTTAGCCTCCATGTGTTGTGTATTTTCCAGTTTTTTTTCTTGTAGTCAATATCTAGTTTCATACCATTGTGATCAGAGAAGACAGTTGATATGATTTCAATCTTCTTAAAGTTACTGAGACTTGATTTGTGTCCTAACATGTGGTCTATCCTTGAAAAATGTTCCATGTGCACTTGAGAAGAATGTATAACTTGCTGCGTTGAGGTAAAAGGCTCTAAAAATATCTACTAAATCCATTTGTTCTAGTGTGTCTTTTAGGCCCACTGTTTCCTTGTTGATTCTTTGCCTGTAAGATCTGTCCATTGGTGTCAATGGGGTGTTAAAGTCTCCTACTATGAGTGTATTACTATTGATCTCTCCTTTTATGTTAGTCAACAATTGCTTTGTATATGTAGGTGCTCCTATGTTGGGTGCATATATGTTTACTAGGGTTATGTCCTCTTGATTTATCAATCCCTTTATTATTATATAATGCCCTTTTTTATCTCCTATTATAGCCTTTGTTTTAAAATCTATTTTATCTGATACAAATATAGCTACCCCAGCTTTCTTTTCATTTCTATTTGCATGAAATATCTTTTTCCATTCCTTTACTTTCAGTTTGTGAGTGTCATTGGATCTGAAGTGGGTCTCTTATAGATAGCATATGCATGGGTCTTATTTTCTTATCCATTCGGTTACCCTATGGTTTTTGATGAGAGCATTTAATCTGTTTACATTTAAAGTGATTACTGATAGGTACATTGTTACTGCCATTTAATTATTCATATTTGTTATTTCTATTTTCTTTTTTAGCCCTTCTCTTTTTACAGAAGACCCTTTAACATTTCTTGTAATGTTGGCTTGTTGATGATGAATTTCTTAAGCATTTTCCTGTCTGGGAAGCTCTTTATCTCACCTTCCAGTTTAATCAAAAGCCTTACTGGGTTGAGTATCCATGGTTGTAGATTCTTGTTTTTCATATCTTTGAATATTTCTTACCATTCCCTTATGGCCTACAAAGTTTCCACTGAAAAGTCAGCAGACATTCTTATGGGGTATCCTTGTAAGTAACCAGCTTCCTTTCTCTTGCTGCTTTTAAGATTCTCTCTTCGTCTTTGACCTTTGGCATTTTAATTATGATGTGTCTTGTTGTAGGTCTGCTTGAATTCCTCTTGTTTGGAACTCTTTGTGCTTCCTGAACCTGTATGTCTAATTCCTTTGCCAGTTTAGGGAAGTTTTCTGTCATTATTTCTTCAAATAGAGCCTCAATCCCTTGCTCTCTTTCTTCCTCTTCAGGTGCTCCTACGATTTGGATATTTTTACACTTCATGTTGTTCCAGAGGTCCCTTAAACTACCCTCATTTTTTTTTAATTCTTTTTTCTTTCTTGTTGTTCTGATTGAGTGTATTCTGCTACCTTGCCTTCCAATTTTCTGATTCCATCTTCTCCTTCGTCCATTCTACTGTTGAATCCTTCTAGCTTATTCTTCATTTCTGTTATCGTATTCCTCATTTCTGTCTGGTTCTTTTTTATGGTTTCTATGTTCTTGTTTATGCTTTCGTTGTGCTCATCCATTCTCCCCATAAGTTCGTTAAGCATCCTTATAACCATTATTTTGAACTCTGACTCTGGTAGGTTGCTTATCTCCATTTCATTTAGCTTATTTTCTGGAGTTTTCTCTTGTTGTTTCATTTGTGGCATGTTTCTTTGTTTTCTCATTTTATTAGCCTCTCTGTATTCTTTTCTAAGTGTCGGGAATATTTGTTTCATCTCTCAGCCTTGGCCAGATGGTCTAAAGTGGGAGGTGTCTTGTCTGGTCCAGTGGCACAGTCTCCCTGGTCGCTTGTGCTAGGAGCTGTGGAGTGACCTTTGTGTGAGTTGTGTGTGATCTTCTGTTGTTGCCAAGCCTTTATTGTTGTCAGTAGATCAGTGAGTGGAATTAACGTTTAGGCTGACTAATTGTGGGAATTGGCTGGACCCTCAGGATAAGAGTAATTGCGTGGGGACTGACTGCACTGAGTGGGATTTGCCCTAGCAAGCTTGTGTACTTGTTGCAACCACTCTTTGTATGTATCACTACTGGAACTAGTTAAGAGTTGCTCCATTGTGATCTGGTGCCAGTCTCCAGATGCAGGGGTTTTGTAGCCCCTTGGGAGGGGCTCCCCCATAGGTCAAGGTCAACTGCTGCTTTTGATTGCTCAGGGCTACCCAATGAGAACTACAAAGTGATCTGTTGATGGTTGTTGCCTATGCTGGATCTGTAGGTAAATGGAAGAGACAATGCTGTAGGCAGCTATCAGTTATCTCCTGTCCCTGACCTATGGCAGTTTAGCAGAGGGACCAGTGCTCCTCAAGGCCTGATACTGCCTATCAACGCAGTCTCTGAAACTGGATGAGCCTCTGGATGGATGTTGGGTGGCACAGGGACCCTGGGAGTCTCCTGAGTCTATTGAGTAAATTTCCCTTTGCCACCACAGTGTCAGTTTACGTGTCCATGCTGTCTCTGTGGCTCCCTGTACAAATTTCCAATTGTAGCAAGGTCAACAGCTGCCCACCCCAGGCCTAAATGCGCTGCCCCAGAGCAGGGGCAACTGCCTATCAATGTGCAGCAAGCACTTTGTGTACTGGATGGGGCAGGAGCTGAGGGAGTTGAGGGCCGTCAGGCCAGTACAGACCCCTGCAATCCCCTTAAGAGATATTGCAGCTCATATAGGCGACAGTGGTCTGTCCACAACTGTTTTCCTCAAAATGTGCTCATTGTACTAGCCAAGGTCTGTTGCTTGCGCTGAACAACCCCTGAGCCAAGCAGGGCACAAGAAGCTACTTGTCAATAGGCTGAAGGCACTTTGTGGCTTGGGTGAAGTGGGATCTCAGGGAGACAATGTCTGTTCGGCGAATACAGCCTCAGTTTTGCTGTAACTTCTGTGCCTAGGCGTTCCCACCGTAGACACGGATCACAGTGAGACTAGCTGCTGTCAGGGATGGTCTCACAGACCTCTGTGCTCCCCGGACACAATATTGCAACTCTTGCAGGAAGCAAAGGACTGCCTGCCACTGATTTCTGTGCAGTGCCTTCCCTGTGCCAGCCAAAGTTTGTTGCCTATGTGGATTAGGAGATAGGGGGGAAGGGCACGGCTATGGCAGTTCACTGTCAATGGGCCACCTGGGGCAATTTGTGGGTAGGGGGTGATGGGATCTCAGAGAGACAATGACAGTCAAATCTGCTGTTGCTGGGATTAGAAATGCAACTCACAGCAATGGCCGCCCGCTGTGAATACTTGGACCTGAATCAATGGGAGCAGGGCTTGGAATCCATCCAGCAACAACTGCTCTAGGCAATCTGCAGGTTAGGTGGGGTGGGCTGATTCCCTCAGGCCAGCACTCCCTTATGGCTCTGTGCGAGGGGTCTGCACAATCTAGCTGGCATGGTCTATAGATTATGCTGTAGCGGGGCCGGACTAAGGCACAATGGTGGCTGCATTTCCAACCCTTGTTCTGATGCCAGGTAATGCAGACTTTTTCAGAATGAATCCCGTGCGAACTTCACACCCACTGCTAGTGTCCTGGATGAGAGTCCACAGGTCAGAAAGCTTGTGCCCGGGACATCTAGGGTTAGTTGCCTTCCATCTCACCCAGACAGCCGGAATCCCTTCTAGTTTCTATAGTCAGAGTTATTGGAATGTCCTCTTCACTGGGCTGGGCCCTGGGCTAGCAGCCCCCTAATGAGACCAGGACCCTTCTCCTTTAGGAGAGCCTTTACAGCGTCACTTTCCCTTGGTGATCCTGCACCACCCGCAGGTGCGAGTCCAGCCCGATTTGTGACTTTGCCCCTCCCACTGGCTTCAACATGGCTCCTTTATATAAGCAGATGTAGATGTTATGATCAGCTGGATTTCAGGTGATTCTCTATGTTGATTATTTTATAATTTGGTTGTAATTTCAATGTGGTCCTGCCCAGGAGGAGACGAACCCTGCTTTTACCTAGTCCGCTGTCTTCCTCCGACCATCTATGTCATCTTTTCCAGAACCAACCCGGTGATAGTTTAGAGAGTGAGGCAAACTGCACTTTAAATGAAAGCAAATTTTTAAAGTAGTATGATTGATAATGCAGTGGGATCAGAGTATGCAAAATCAAAGTTTATCTCCTTTCTTCTAATTAAAAAATGGTCACATTCTTTAAAGGTGGTACTTACCTATAGTCCAAATTTAACACTTCTGGTCATGGCACTTTTTTGAAAGTGACAATCAGATATTGAGTAAAAGGAAAAAATTTATAAAATATTTTGGAATATATGACCTTTATGTGCACTCATAATATTTTCTTGTTTTTAACTGGCTCTGAATTTTATAATAACCTGAAATTGAAATTTATGCTTCATGTATTTTGGCTTGTTGACAGAAGGTAGTTCTGGTTGCATGAACTTTTAATTTTTTGCTTGTAGGAGATTACCTCTAATATTTACCTGCATTTCTGACAGACTCAGCTAATCAAAATATGGAGATTACATATAAGCAGCACCTATTATCAGTCAAAATTCTTAGTTCTCTCTTTTATTTTTAGAATGAAATGAGAAATATCGGCCTGTTTAAATATATATTATATATTACATATATAATATATATGTGTATATATATATGTATATATATATACACACACATTATACTTATATATGTTCTACTGATGTCCTTCTCACACTATGTAACAATAGAGTGAGGCAGGCAAAAGGTAGGCAGTTGAAATGGCAAAATTGAAAAACTGTGCCAGAATCAATGGCATTTAACAGGAATTTTGTTAGTGAGTCTTGGAGTACTTATAACACATAACGAGACACACAGCCTTCAAGCTTTAATACAAATTAAATGTTTAACTCTATTATATATTTATGTCTACTAAGAAAATGAATATATCAATTCATATCAGGTCTTTTCTATATTAGAATCTATTAGAGAATTGTGAACTAATACTTTTTTTTTGTGGCTTTTTCTCAGCTCCTAATAAAATTGCTTAACAAAGTGATAATTAATATGTATGTGAAATGTTTCTATTGATACCATAACCAGCTTTTATTAAAGTGCCCAAATTTTAATTTATACTTAAATACCTTTCCAGGATTCTCAATAATGGATGCCAGGTTCCATCTTGACTTTTTGAAATAAGACTTAAGGGTCTTAATCGATTGGAAGTCTGGTTCGTAAAAATTAAAAGTAGATTGAATGTTGTTTTACATATGTGGTGAAAATATCCTTTCCAGTTTCTCAAAGTAAAATTTGACAAGTGTATTACCTTACATAAGACTTAAATAAATTCTATTAAAACTATGACATCAAAACATTTCAAGAAATTCTATGTTCTTTTCTGTTCTCATCATAAGAAAATAGAATCCTAGAATAGCTTTTTGTAAATTTAATAGGACATTATTCTGGCAGATCCTAACACATGTGAGGACCTTCTGTAATAATTATTAGGAAATAATTATATCGATTAGAACACTTAATTAATCTTTGAAAGCCTAGCATCTAGCTAGACATTTGGGACCCTTTAGTGAAAGTTCAAGGTGTTCTTAAGGAAATTGGGTCTGAAATCTGTTAGTTCAGGTCTTGAGAGCAAAAATTACTGGGAGTCGGTGTGGTCCATCATGCTTGGTTCTCTTTCGCAGTTGTGGGCAGACCTTTTTATGCTAAGACATCTCCAGGGAACAAATTGGGCTCCCTGCTTCATTGTTTCACTGGTAGCTTAAGTCTCAGTTTGTTAAAGAATCCTACTAGTGTCCTTGGGAGCTGTAAAATCTGGTGTTAAAATACTGCATATAAAGCCTAGGGTAGTGTTCACATATAATTTGCGCTTTGAAAGTTGTTCTGACCAATGTGTAATTTTTTGTTTTCCAACTTAACTCTTCTATTCACTGCTTTAAGAATGATTTCTTGAATATATTTCCATAAAGTACATATTCAACAAAGATGCCATGCAATTTCAATTCTAGCCAGTGCAAACTAATTACTGGATTTAAATAGTTGTAAAAATTACTGAATATTTTCCTTAGTATTGATATGACTATTGATGAAGATGTGGACTCTGACAGTTTTCTAGATGATTACAATGTCAGAGGAAATGAAAAAGCATTCCTCTTCTTGCCACTGCAGAGACACTCTCCCACTGCAGAGTGTCTCTTTGCACCTTATGAGGGTGCTTGATTTAAACTAAATTTTCTAAAATGGAAATACTTAAAAACAGAACTGAGAAGCTTATTTAATTTAGCTCAGTAAAAGTTCAGCCTTTTAAATCCATTAAAATTTACACGAAAGTGGCAGTATACCAGTAACAATGAATGACAAGCATTTATCAGACCTATTACCATAACCTTTATAGACTCACTTTTGGTGAGACACCTAGTATTTAAGTTGTAGCACATTTTAAAGGTATTTAAATGCCTGTTAACCACAGATCCTTTATGGAATTCATATGGAGGGAATGTATGCATGTGGCTTTTGATCGTTTTCTCTCATAGGACATTTGCTTGGCTTCTGTCCCTTAGATGTTGCCAAGGCATATTTTGATGCTTTCTTTTTTAAAAATTCAGTAGTTGAAATCATTTGGCATACCAGTATTGTTTGTGGGGTCAACACAGAAAGCTGCCTCCCTTCCTTTATGATATCTTTAACATTGATAGATTAATATAATATTTTAAACAGTACAATAATGAACTTCATGTACAGATGACACAGAATTCTGGGAAATGATTGTTTCTCACAGATTTTAGAGAATTTACTTGCAGTTGGCAAAAATAGGAAACTTTGATATTATAAGGAACTGTGTTATGTATTACTTCTGATTTCAAAATACTCCCTGCCCTTATATATAAGCAGTCAACATTTTCCCATTCACTTTTAAAAACATTAAGACCTAGAATATAAACATGGTGAAATTAAAATAACAAGATGAAAGCTAGAACTTTTGACATTTAATTTAGTTAAAATTACAGTTATGCTGGTGAGGTGACAAAATATCTGGATGACTGATTTTTTTATGTTTATAGTGATTTGAACAGCTACCTTGGCATTTAAAAAACTCAGGTATAGAGGCTTGTGGCACCAGTGAACACTTCAATAAGTGGGGTTTTTTTTGACAGTTAAAACTGTGCTTAGTCAGGTAAAAGGTTTTTTCTCTACTCATTAAAATGAGAATAGTAAATCAGAATTACAGGATTGAGCTTACTCCATCTATATCCTACCTGTTAAAGACAAAATATTCTCTTCTATGAACTGGTGACTGACTGCACTAACTACCAAAACAAATCTCTAGCAAGAAAATTTGTTTTTACTTTTAACACAGGGACCTAAAAAGTAAATAAGATCTGAACAAATAGGAAAGCTGTTGGAAGTATTTTGAGAGTTCAACGTGAAGCAGTGGGAGGACATGGTATTATATGGTCCATGTTTTGCAGAAGCTTTTAAGTCAGGCTCAACTAATGGAAAGAAGGAGTAGACATCTTTATCTCCGGAATGAAGTTAATAAAACATATGGTACAAAAATCATTCATATAACACCTACTATGTATCCTCAGCACTATAGAAGTCTAAAACTATGTGGATGAGAACTCTTAAAACTCAGTGCTTCAAAGATGATGCTAACAATAGGATTTATGAGAAATGTTGATTTGTATGTTTAACTGGGGTCGTGTGAGGAAGTACCCTGGGTTCATACCAAACATTCTAGCAGTTCATTGAGTCTTCTAAGAGTTCAGAGAAAACTCATTTTCAACTCGGCTTAATCAAATAAAAAAAATATTCACAGAAAGTTTGGGACTTGAAAGTGGCATATCCTAGATTCTGTTGATTTTTCTCCTACCTGTCTGGCTGTGCCTTGTTAGTTTCGTTTCCCAGCTTCTTTTTCCTGTAGCCATTAGCTGTTGAAGATCCTTAAGACTCTCATCCCTTTCTTCTCAATACTTTCACCCTAAATAATCTTATCCATGTCCATAGCTTTCATTAACATCTATACATCAATGGCATTGAAATATGCATTTCTAGATTAAGACTCTCCTCAGATCCAACTGCCTTGATTTGGATATCTCAAAGGCATGTCAATGAAACATCTCCAAGACTTATTACATGATCTTTCCTCTCAAGCCTAGCCCTCACTGGCATTTTCTTGCTTAGAAAATGACATCACTAGTCAACCAGCTGCTCAAACCAAAAACACAGAATCATCCTTAACCCCTCTGCCTTCTTCTTGCTCATATTTAATTTACCGTTAAATTTTGTCCATTTTATCTCTAAGAAACTCTAGAATCTTCATACCTACTACCATATCCTTAGTCTAATCTAATAGCCTCTTGAATAGTTTCACTGCACAAACTGTGATTCTCACTCTCAGCAATCTTCTATTTATTCTGCACGAGGAAACAGACTTGTGTTTTTCAAAATCCACCCTAAAGGGAAAGAAGCCAGTCTGGAAAAGCTGTATGCTGTACGATTTCAACTATATGACATTTTATAAAAGGACTTTGGAGACAGTAAAAAGATCATTGTTCGCTAGGTGTTAGCAGGAAGTGAAAGATAAATAGGCAGAGCACAGGGGAATTTTTAGGGCAGTGAAACCATTCTGTAAAATATTATCGTGGTGGATATGTCATAAAACACACAGAATGTACAACACTAGGTGTGAACTCTGATGTAAACTAAGGACTAAGGTGATAATGATATGTCAATGGCAACAAATATACCACTCTGGTGAGGGATTTTGATAGTGGGGAAGCTTATCGGTATATGGGGGCAGGAAGACTATGGGATTTTCTGTACTTTCTGCTCAATTTTGCTATGGACCTAAAACTACTCTAAAAAAAAAAATAAAATCTATTTAAAAAACTGTTCTGATCTTGCATCTCCTCTTCAACTTCTGAAAATGCTTTATTACTTCCAATGCTGCTAAAATACGTTGGAAGTCATTAGCACAGCCTGTCTTTAACTCTGCAGCTTCGTTTCCTCTTGTACCATTCTTGAACTTGCTCTTGCTTTCCAGCCACAGCAGTTTCTTTCAGGTGTGAATGGTATATGCACAGTCCTTCAACAGGGCTTCTGTCCTGCCCCACTCCTCCTTGCTGAATTGGTGTGTCTACTAATCCTTTAGATCTGAACTTATTTCCTAAGGGAAGGCATCTCTGATATCTATATCTTTCTGCCAAGTTAGTTACTTTTGCTATATCTCTCATATAAAAAACGCATTATTTCCCCCAAAGCCCTTAGTATTTTTATATTTAGACATTCATAATAATTAAATATTTATGATTACTTATTAATATTGCTCTCCCCTGCTAGACTATAAGCACCATGAGACAGTGCTCAGCCTGTTTTTGCTCACTATTAAGTCTAGTGCTTGGAATGAAGGAGATATTTAGTAAATATTTGTTGAATGAATGACTAGAAGAATGAGAACTACCATATGAGCTGTTGGTATATTGCTCACTGTTTTCTCTTGCCATTAGGGATTTGCAGTCACTGAAATATGTATTACTTTCTCAGAAAATGACTTTTGAATATTCATTTTTAAAAGTCCCAGCAGAAATGGTGTTTTAAACCTTAAGCTTCTGTATTTCATGTGGTTACTGTGTGGGTTCTTCTGATTCCAGATAGATAGCTTCTTTGTTCTTTAACCCTTTTTCCATTTGCCTGGAGATAACTTACAGATTACAATCCTACCCTTACCCCCAAAGTTTGCTATGAAGTCTATTGCTTTTATTATTATTTTCATATGGCTGTAGTATAGTGATAGTCTTTGGAAACAAACGACATTATTCTATTTATAGCATTCTGTTTTAGTGGTTTCATCGCTGAAAATGTCAAATCTTAGAAAACGTAATATTCCTATGTGAACTGCATTTTTTTTTTTTTTCTAATCGGGAAAAGGGTTAAGACATTCAGAGCTTAGGGTGAGCAATATGAAAATGGTTGCTTGATAGTGATGATTATTTTATGTCAGGGCTTCATTCCTTGTCCAGTCTCTTCTTTCAAGTCTTGGAAAATCTCTTTGGGTAGGTAGTCATTCAAGAAAAGAAATGCTCTGTTCTTTGCTTAGTAACATGTGAAAATAAAATCACTATTTATTCATGGGGCTGCCGTGGGTTCTTCTAGTAGGTGTGCTCATGGTAGCCAGCACTAAAGCAAAATCACCATGAGGCCGTTTGTTTTCAGAGGCCCATTGCAATCTGTTTACATGTGATATTCACTGCATATTTTCCTTGACTTCATTAATAAACAATTTGAGATAAAGGAACAATTTCCTTATATTCCAAGTAAGTTAAGCAATTTATGGTAATTACTGTCAGCCTTTAGTGAGTGACTGCTGTGGGGATCCTAACCATGCATTCCCATAGTAATGATGTGAATTGTAAATTTGTAGTAATTTTCACACAGGCAGCTATGGGTTTTTGAATTCTCTTACATACACTCCCCCCTCCCCATTGAAATAATTTATACACATACATACACACACACACTAAATGAATACTTTTCTTTATTACAGTCAGTCCTTTCCCATGGCAGTGTGGGCGACTGCGCTGTGGTTGGCAAGGAAGATCCTTTGAAAGGTCATGTCCCCTTAGCCCTCTGCGTGTTAAGAGAAGGTGAGAGATTTTTGTCCTCCCTATCTGGGTCCTGAATGACTGACTTAGGTTAATTCAGTGCTTGCCATCTGAACTTTCTCCCTAGGTATAAATACAACCGAGGAACAAGTTTTGAAAGAAATTCTGAAACATGTTAGACAGAGCATCGGCCCTGTGGCTGCTTTTCAAAATGCCGTATTTGTCAAACAGTTACCCAAAACTAGATCTGGCAAAATTCCCCGATCAGCTCTGTCTGCCCTTGTCAATGGCAAGCCTTATAAGGTAAGTTATCAAGGACGTTTAATGCTGGTTGTAGAATTTTTTTTCCCTATTTTTTTGTCATCAACAAAGTTCTAAAAAAATGGTTCTCAAGCATGAATTGTATTCCTAAAAATACATAATAGCACTTTTCAAGGTTAGGGGGAAATTTCATAGCTACTCTGTAAGAATGAGGGTTGAGAGAGAAACACAGAATAATTAAAACCATATTCTTTGAGATTACAGGAATTGGTGTATGAAATATTTTAACTATTAGTAAATATGTCAGTTAAAGTCAAATGAACTTGTGGAAACTCAATCTAATTGAATTAAAGGTACATTTTCCTTCATTGTAGTCATTATGACTATTAGTGAATCAGAAAGCAGACAACAGACTGGCTATATGTGTTTTAAACAGCCCTAAAAAGGTAGATATGCTGATTGTGTTGAGTGAAAATTATTTTGGGGACTTTTAGGCTGATTCAAACATAAATATTCTTTTAATTTGTGTGCATTTTCATAGATATGCATATTTTTAGTCGTTATATGAACAAATGCAAAAAAATTTTTTCTTTTTATAGAGGCATATAGAAAGTCCGATAAGAGGAACTCTCTAGAGAGTATCATCGAGGACAAACAGTTTTGCTAATTGAACAGTTTATTTTCATTATCTGGAAGACTATAGACACATTTTAAAATATTAAGTTCAAAGTTTCCTATTTTTGAGTATTTCCATATGAGTATTATAAGATAATGAGGAATACACATTGTATGTAATTATTTAATTATAAGAAGAGTGAAAGGGGTTCAAGGAAGAGCATTCATCTGTTTCTAATTTTCTTCCCAGGTAACGCCTACAATTGAAGACCCCAGCATTTTTAGGCACATAGAAGAAGTGCTGAAGAAAGCATCATGACATTTTCTTTTTTGAGTCAATTTGAGTCAGTTTTTTAATTGAAGTCAAGTTTTTATTTTCCAGAAATAAATATTTAAATAGAAATTACTTGCAAACTGAAATGTGAATTGTGAAGCTTGGTCAAAAAAAAAAAAAAAATCCATTTGAAGACTAGTGAAGGACATGCATCTTCTGTTTGATTAGACCCAATTAGCATTGTTATCAATTATCTGTAACATGGCTCATTATAAGTTGTCTAGAACTTTTAGAAAAGTATATCTAATATATGATTTTAACAAAATCACCCCCCCAATTTTTAATTGAAAGTGACTTCCTAAAAATAGTAATATGCAGCTTTGATCTAAAACCTAAGACTCAAGTCGAAGTCAGGAAATTATTACAATTTTTCTTACAGAAATTTGGAATACTTTCTAATTTTCTTGAGATGCCCACACACATGATTATTTTAAATGAAATGGGAAGTTTTAGGTAATCGTCTAATCAGATGATTTTCTAGGTAGAAGGACCTGTCTGGTCACACATTTCGTAAGGGAGTGCTGGATACCAGGGCACAGCTCTGTCCTCAGGTCACTTGTTACTTAGTCCAGGGAAATCACTGGCCTGGCAGAGAGCCTAGAAGTCCTTTAATCCTTTCTCTTGGTCATGGAGATGAGGGCTCTTTGCAGCCCCTCCTGTCTCCGTTCTTAGTTGACTGAGTACTTAAAGATTCCAGCTTCTTATGGAAACAAAAGAATGATATAGAAATGGGATATACTGGCAGAAAAAGTTTGTAAGGAAAAAAATATAAACATTTTAATGAGATCAGGACGAGTTCTTAAGAGAAACCAAAAAAAAAAAAAATGTAGATTTTTATGTGAAATCTCTAATTTTAAAATGACTCGCTAAAAAAAATATTGTTGACATCCAAACACATCTTTCCATGTAAACTTCTATAAAACTATTGAGCATTGAAAAAAATTGAAAATGGTTCTTTGTTAATAAGCTTATGTCAATGTAGCAATTAACCAGAGTAGATATAGATAAGTAAATATTTGTTTTATGTAGGGCTCTACAGAATACTAGTAATCAAAGAATACATTTAAATGCAAAAATATACTATACCCATTGAGTCTTTGATGTTACTCAAAGTATTCCTTCATCTTTTAGTCCATCAGGAACATTATTATCAAGAGCAACCATCTTAACATAATGGTCTGGGTACATGAAATACATGTCAAAGATAATAGATGAGAGCTTATTTACTTGCTTTTTTCATAAAAATCACCTACAACCTGTAGAAAGACATTTTGAAAATGTATGCTTTTTTGGGAGGTGGGGTGGGGACCATAGGCTATAATACAAATGACTTCTTAAAGTCAATTCTTATTTGCTTAAATTGGCTTTTTGATTGTTACACCTGGAAAAAATACACTCATCTAGTTGTTCCCATTAATTTTCTTAGTAGCTTAAACTAGCTAGCCATTCAGCTTATAATTTGAAGCTGTTGAGTGCCTTGAGCTGTTGCTTCTATTGGGTACATTTTATCCATGATCACATCTATAATCTTAACAAATAATCTATTTTTAATGTCTTAGCATTAAATTGTATTACCTTATTTTTTTCATATAAGATTCACTTAATTCAAAATGGCTAATGCTTCACCTGAAAGTATCATTTGCGAGGTATAAACTCAAGGTATATTGTACAGATCCAAGAAGTATATAAAGGTTACATCTTTGGTCCTCTTGCACATTTTTCCTGGTAATCATATCTAAAGGGACAATTCAGCAAGCAGGCTTGAGCTATATTCCAGTTGAGTGGGAAGAAAACAATGCACAAGACTGGGCAAGTAGCTTTTTCTTGTATCTGGTTGAGGAAATTTATCTCCTTTGCAGGATCAGAGAAAGTACTGTTACTTTCATATGAGTAAACGTGCTTAAAGTTTGGAAGGAAAAAGGAATTTTCTGTTTTAATACTAACTGTGAAGCACTTTTACTGGATAGTACCTAAAATATTCTGAATTAAATGTATCTTTAAAAATAACAGTATGTTATTAAAAATGCAATCATCTTTAAATATGCTGAAATAAATTCTCCATGATATTTTAAATTTTTATAATTTTTTTACTGTAAGTCACTGGAAAAACTAAAATATAAAGATTTTCTTTAAAAATATATAGAAGTGTTTTTCAATTATTTTTTGCTCATGAAAATGTACTATCTACATACAAACGAGTCCTGTTTTACATTTAGATGGCCAATTTATGTGAAATTGTATTTGTAAAGGCTGTGATCATTAAAAATGTAAAAATTCATAATGTTCATAGTTGGTCATGAAATGGGTTTTAAATGGATTTTAGAATCTGGCAGAAAGTATCTGATACATTGCAGAGTTCTTTATGCTTTTTTGAGGCAAGTAGGTGGATCTTTTTTATCCATATGTTAGAGTCTGTTATAAGTGATTAACATTCTTTACTAGGTGATCTCTAAAGGGGAAAAACTGTTTCTGTGATAAAGTCCTGTATAAGAGTATATATAAATCTAGTTTATATTATTATAATATCATAGTTTCTATATTATATTTCATTTCTGTAAGTCAGCATTCCCATGTCCAGATGAGCTCAAAAAGCTCTTTCTCATTGTTTTTGCTCAGGCAACAGTTTCAAAAAATTTAAAAATCACTCTTATAAGCAAGTTTAGTACTCCCTCTTGTGGCAGACTCACTTTTGAAGATAAATATTAGATTGAGTCACTAAAAGAACAATTTTCATTATAGTTTAAATAAATTGTTAAACTTTAAGTGACTAGAAAACAAAGCTTAAACAGAGAACTGGAAGTATTCTTTTTTTTTATTGACAATGGAGAAGGTTTCTGTTACCATTACCTTTTGACTGAATCTGTTAAACAAAAATAGACATCAAAACAAATGTAATGTACGTGCAAACATAGCAAATCAAATACAAAAAAAGAAATTACTAATGACAGGTTTTGCACTTAATAAGATCAAGTAGCAGAAAATCAGCAGTTAGATAAATGGTAATATTAAATAGATTGTACTTTGAAATCTCCCATATAAACAAAGAATAAACAACAGTAACACCACCAAATAAAGCCACAAGGAAGAGATTACTCTTCTATACTTTATACACTATATATGTTAATCATTCTGTCTTTCCTTTATTTCCTCTGATAAGATTGACTTCAGGGAAGTCGAAACAAGGCCATCTCGGCTAAAAGCTTATAACATTAGACATGAGTTGGCTATTGCCCTGTTACACTGACAAAAGGGAAGAGTTTCTGGGATTTTGTTTTTCTCCAGTGGAAATGAGCCTCAGACTCTGCAGTGGTTGATATTCACTGAACAGTGCTGGCTGGCGGTTCAAGATATTTGCATGAATGTGTGATTCTTAGTAAAGAAGTTTTTTCTTAAATTATTATTATTGGTCCACAGGTAACAAGAGAAGATAATGTTTTTCCTTTATAAATTTTTTTTTAAATAATTGCTTTGACTCTTGTAAACAGTTTGGCTTTGTTTTGTATTGAAAAGGAGATCGAGCCATCACAGTGCTATTTCTAAAGATAGAGGACATCCCTGATTGCCTTTAAAGGTCTATTTTTGGCTCCAGAACCAGGTTAAATCATTCTTTTTGACATGATCAGAGGCAGGTTTTCAGCTTTAAGTATTGACAGACTTGAAGGTGAAACATGTGGAGGCATGAAACATGCTTCCAGGAAACATATCAATTTGACTGTTATAATTCAAAAACTGTAAAAATGGTGGAATGGTAAAATACAAACAGTACTTGGAATTGTCAAATGTTTGCACTCAAGACTCCATGAACCATATATTTTATTTTTTAAAAAATCATATTTATATCCATTTACATAAGACTTACACATTTAAAAAGAAATACATACACAGTAATACATAAATGCCTAGTATATTACAATAAAACATGAAAAAACAAGTGGCTCCATTTCATAAAAGCATCTGTTGTACAGAATTTATGATGTGGATGATGCTTATTATTCAAATGACTTAAGCATTTCTTTCAATTATAGTACACTAATCAAACTTAATATCTGACCCCCCCACCCCAATCACATTTTCAGTTTAATAAACCATTACTTGTGGTTATTTCCTTAGAAATCAGTCTTCACAAAGGTATTCACTGCTCGTCTTCTTAGATGGTAGTGCACTTTAGGTAGGGTAGACTGAAAAGACGACATCTAGAATATTTAATGGATAGTGTTAGTTTACTAAAAGGTCCCAGACCAGAAAATCCCCCTCTTCTACTCTTGGTGTACCTCCATGCAGCCTGCCTACTTCTGTCCTGAGATAAGCAATAGGATATCATCTAGAAAGTAACCAACAGCTATATGTAATGAACATTTGCTCTTCAATTTCATGCAGGTAAGCTTAAATAATACTTGCTCAACTTTGTGGAAAGTATGGCAATAATATAAAAAAAGATAATCACAAAATGCGACCAGTCCTTTTGAAAACTTAAGTTTGCTCATTAATACATTGTGTTTAGTTGACCTACTTAATGGAAAAGTTCCTATATTTTAGAGCTCTTAAAAAGATACCTTTGTTTGATAGTGACAAAAATATAATGATAATAAAACATGTTTTAAAGAATAATGGTCAGTGCTGTGGCATCATTGATTCTTTCCAGTCATAATATACTCGGGAAAAGTTCACAATTACTATTCCTAACACAAAATAAATAATATGTTCTAAATTAATAGCAAAAGTGATGTTTCATCAAAATACAAATTGATTGTCCTAGATTAACTCACTGTAAATAAAACCTTTATCTCATTTAATGGTAAAAACTAGGAAATAGGAACTCAAATGCCATGCACAAAATACAGACTGCAAATAGTTAAAAGAGTAATTCTACCCATCAGTCTAGAGCTAAGAAGCAAGCACTACTCAACATATTAAATAGTCATTTGTAAATTAGTGAAGTATTTAGTTCTGGGAAAATTATCATGTTATGTGTAGAAGCTATTACAAACAGTATTTTGGAAAGCCCCTTATTGAGCCAAATTATAATATACTTTGGATCATGCCTAATTAGATGCCAAATTGTATACCATAATTAAAATTTTAATGTTAGGGTTTTATATTCTGAAATAAAATCTCTTATCTGAAAGCTTTTTGTTTTATCATCAACAGCTTCAAATAGTGACCTAAATAAGGCAGCATACCAGCTCCCATATTAGGCCTCAAAGACCAACAATAAATTGTATGGAGCATTTAGTTCAAGGCAATAAATAAACAGCACAAGATGAGCTGTTCCTCTGCCTATAACTGCTTCCTCTCCTCTGTGCACACATTTGGTTCTAATTATTGCTCTAAAAGTATTTTTCCAAATTAATTCACTGTAAATGGTAGAATATTTTGGTAACACACAGTTCTAGGTTAAGAAATGTTTTACAAGCATTTGTCATTTATAATGTAGGAAACCGCAGTTTAATTAACATTGCCAATAAAACTTCATTTTGGCATGGATTTAGAAGTCAATTCCATCAACTAATATTTCTCTCTATATAAATGTCTTACACCTTATGATTATGTATCAAGGTTTTCTGATAGTTCTGTCAGCCATTCTTACAAGTACTTTCACCTTGTTCCTATGCTATAAGCCCACGTACTTAAAATTCACACTTGTTTTCAAGAAATATAAATCACCTTGATGAAAAACAACATGCTAAAAGTTGTATATTTTCAATTATGCTTTTATTTTTAACACAAAATCATCTCCAAATCATTTTCTTGTCTCTGCCACTATTTGACTCTGTGTACCTACCAGAATCACTATGCATCTATCTTGGCTTCCCCTATATACTCACTTGAAGGGGTATTATTCTGTAAGTGCCAAACTCTCATCAATAAAATACTATGTGTGCCCATATAAAATGCCATTAAAAAGTAGAAGACGGTATGGTAGCAATCCATTGAGTGTAACAAGATAGTGACAGGCCTCCAACAGACAGACCTTAAACCATAGCAGACAGATGATGACAGGAAATCCTAGATTAAGAGCTAAAATATAAAGGTTCCTTTTTACACTCTAACAATTCAAAGGGGTTATCTCACTTCTGTACTGCTAGGTCATACCAAAGAGTATTGTGTATATTCACTAGTCTATGTAGGTTCCACTTTTTTGGTGGTTTCTTTTTTGTCAGCCAAGGAAAACTACTCACAGCAAGTCAGTGCTGCCTCCTTTGAGTAGCTTGTCAACATGAGTATGTGCGAACAGTGGAGTTGTCTAACCTCTGCAGTCTTGATGAAGTAACTGCAAATGGAGAAAAGGGCTTTAGAGGGACTTGATGATTGAGTACACAATTTCAGATGAGAAGGATTTATTTTCCCTGCATAAAGGGATCCTGAACATATTAGTAGAACTTCTTTCTCTCAGATATGAGCCACTCACATTCCTTGTCCTTAGACCAAGTTACTAGTGAAAATTTCTTTCAGTGCGATTCAACTGAGCTTTAGCGTTGTGTATTTCCCCTTAGATGGAATCTGTAATGAGAGCAGCTCCCCGAGGTGCTTCTGTTTTGGAAGCGAAGACTGATCTTAGAGAATTCAATATAGTGGATGTTTTCCCCTCTGAGTATTGAAGAGCTTCTACACTAATTTTAGCTGTGTTAAATTCCTAATGAATTTTACTAAGATGTTCCATATATTAACAAGTTAGAAAAAAATGTAGATTAAATATTACAGTTTATATAAGAATGAATTTTAAGGGCCACGATAACTGTAACCTTGAAAAGAAATAATGACTCTCGGTGATTGTTTTAATAAAGAGAGTGGGGCTATTTTTTTTAATGCTTACTAAACAGAAATAACTTTGTCACTACCATTTGTAATTGTCTCTCCTTCAGAATGGCTACTTTCTTTTGTGAAGTATATAACTCAAGTCTAATGTCCACAGAAGGAAATACTAATTGTAAAATTACTGTTGGTTTTGTGTTTGTTTAATTCTCTTCTCATGGTTGTGCTTGTTTATTTAAGGCCTTCTGCCTTGGTCAGAGGTGAGAATACCTGATGAGCTTGAGTGTCTAAGGCGAAATATAAAACTTGCAATATTCAAACACGTGGGGTGACCGTGGAGTTAATTTACATTTATGAAGGACCCTCAGTCCAAGTCCAACCTCTACCTAAACAAATTATTTACTTTAGGAATAGAAGAGTAAAGAAACACAAATCATGCAGATGTTTATTATTCTTCCTAGATGTGGACATTAGCCAAAATCTTTTTTTAGGATATTATAAATAATTTTTAAAAAATGAATAAAGTGCCATGAATTCATGCATTAGCAGTTTACAAAACAGTCTGATCTGATGAAAGCAAAGTAAACTTCAAGCAGAGCAAACCAACTCAAGAAAACAATTCCAGAAAGCTATGCAAGGGCAGAGAATGATAACTAGCTATTGTTAAACAAGCTTTTCATTTTTTAAGCAGAAAGGGAAAACTACTGTACCATCCGTTGTCATTTTCCTTGACTGCCCAGAAGTTGTGGTTAACCTAAATCCAGCTGGTAATGTTTCTGAGGACCCAGGCATCATGCTAATTCCATGTACTTCACGGGGAGGAAACTGCCTTCTCCAGGTAGACCCACGCCTGAAATTCTTGTCATCACTCTGCCAGTACAGAGTTAGAAAAATGTAACATTGATTATTTACATTCAGTCTATATAGCATACATATAGAATACCATGCTTTATTCTAAGAGTTCTATTAATTCCAAAATGAAAATGCAGGAAGTTTGAAACCACTGTTTTTATAAAAAAAGGTTTCCTATCATTTCAAATCTGTCATCTATGAAAGTAAACATCTTTGAAAACCTAAAATAAAACCCCTAAGTTTTTCCAAATAGTATATATTAGGTATATTTGTTGCACTTTATACAGACTGGTTTTATGGTATAAGATGACATATTTAGTGGAATAAGTGTTGAAGCACACTTGAATAACTATTTTGTGAATTTTGCTTTTATGTATACAAGAGATATGTGCTATAGGGGAAATCTATATTTGATATAGCCTGCTCATATGGTATACTATAAACTACATTCTGTATGAGAAACTCTAAAATTGTTACGTTAGATTTTATCTCATACATAATTAACTTGTAATTTGTTAAAAACCTATGCAGCCTGGACATCATCCTTTTAATAAATACAGGTGCTCTTTAGATGCCACTAAAAGCACAATGTAACTCTGGTTGCTGTTTTATAAATATAATTCTAATTGCTGATTCTGTTATATATTAATGATATAATTTTTCCCTCTCTGTGCATACAAAAAATACCTGCATAGATAGAATTATTTTCTCTAAATCGGTAAGCAGTAATATATAATTTAGCATTTAATTGGTAGTATTCTTTGTATCTAATTCTAAGGAAAATATTAATCATTCCACATAGATCTTATCTTCTTATATCATTAAGTTTCTCATCTAGGGAAGACTGTCTATTCCTTGAAGTTAAAGTTAAGTATGTGTGGTTGACCCTATTAGCTCAGATAACTTCATTTTGGCAAAGAGAATAATAGACTGATATTCAGCTCAAATTATCATTGCTACAAATAACACTATAGGGCATTCTTCATCGTAGACCATTATCTTAATTAAGTAACATTCAAGGTCAATTTGGGTAAAATAAAATCATTTGTATAATGACATCTCTCCACTGTTCTTTTAGAGTCCTTGTCATCAATAGCTAAATTTTGTTTAGATTTTCTAGATATCTTGCAGTTTAAGAAATGTCTGCTACTCCTCTTCTCAGCTGTTGGGTTTTACATGCCCTAGATCTCCAAATGTTAATAAATGCAGAAAAGAAGCAGAATTTCACAATCATGGCCTCTCCAACTTCTTGAATCTTAGAGAAGTTGTTGCATAAACATAAATATTATCTATTTCTACAAAACTACATTACATTGTAGGAATATACAACTTCTAGAAAGTATGAGTTATGGGCTCAAAAATAAGCTGATAAGTCAATAATTTAAATCATGATTTCTTCTGTTCTTTCGACATAGTGTTACTGCAGAAAGTAATGGGAATTATAAAGCAGCAAAATCATGGGAAAAAATTTCCATGAGATGAGGCCAAAAGGTATCCTCTTAAATGAAGTGAAAGTCTATAGAAACACATGAGCACTTCCCAAATTATTTCAGTGGAATCTGAAAAGGATCAGCCCCAGAAAGAAGTCCACTCTGGTTCTGGACAAGTTGCTTAGCTATTTCTGTTCTCACTCGAAAAACAAAAACAAATAAAAAACTAGACAGAAGAGAGTCGAGGGTTTGAATGATAAAATCATTTGCCGTGTTTTTAATAATAAGACACAGGGGCAGCATATTTTAAAGGCAGATAGTCACATCCCATTTAAACCTTTCTGCTCATTTCTTGCTTACAGGAAGCAACACTATAATTCACATAGGCTTGTGTATCTACCGAGACAGCTCCTTCAGATCAATCTGCATTTTAGAATGCAGCAATATGACAGATCTTTAATAATTTTTATTAAAATTCCTTTTGCAACATTTAAGCAAGGAGAATATTCAAAAGTGTGTATGGATTTATGCCGACTTTTTGATTCAATAATTAAGAATAAAGATTAAAAAGATTATCGAACAAGTTATAAAATTAAAATCTGTTAAATATTAACTGGCTCTTAAAAATATTAATCATTATCCTGAGTGGACAGGAGTATGACCTTATAGGAAGTTAGCTGAGGTCAAGACTGTAGAGCTTATCTGTCTGTAACCTCCTCCACAAAGGACAGCTTGGGTTTTATAATACCGAGATCATCTGCCCTGTCCATTTGAATGTGGAATTATTGCCTTATTTTAGGATTTCTTGGGTTCATTTACAAAACTGTTTTAATCAGCTTTTCTTTATAGCCAAAAAACACCTGCATTTTGCAACACAAAATTATGATTCTCTGTATTTTCCACTTCATACTCAGGTTTCCTTCTTACTTCTTTCAGAAAGACCCTGTAAAAAACTCAGAAGGACAAATGAAGTCTACAGTGTCTATCAATGCACAGTTTACTAATGTCCCTGCATTTTTTTTAATCTCAGGAGGCTACTTACATTTTTATAATTTTACAAATTCTTTAAACATGCATATATTAGGTATAGGAATTCTTACATTCATTATAGCTTTCAAATCCCATGACTGTTAAAATGTTATTCATATATTTTTAAGGAAAACTCAATATTGATATCTAAAATAATGAAAAGCTTCCCATTTATTAAAAGCAAGTTTTATCTTCATTTTAATATCCTAAAATTTCCTGTGAAGATACACTGATACTTAAGAAATAAGCACATTCCTTATTAAAAAGCTGAATTTATCAGGAGTAGTGTTATTGCTTATAATTTAAAAAAATGTTGCTCAGCATTCTGTATTCACAGTTCATGAAAAGTCTGTTTTGAATTACTTTTTAGTGTTTCCAACTGCTGATATGATGTTTATGAATTCATAAAGTTATTTCAAAAATCAAATGAGTAATAAAATTTAATATTCAAGAACAATCCTGGGGAAAATTCTAGAGTCTATCAGTAGAGCAAGCATCTGATTAAATTTTGAGCACTATTGCTTGAAAGCCATTTTACTTGTGCTCTGTAAAGATTCCTTTGAATGACAGAAAAGGACCTACTTCATCCAGTCGTCGTTCAGTTCCCAGAGCCAGGAGGTTATTGTATTCCCTTTCAAGAATCTGCCTCGCCTGTTAACATCAAATAACAGTTACCATCACTGGTCACATTTAATTAAAAAAAAAGTTGAGATTACATTTAACTGAGAAAGCATTAAAAATCCTTTTTTATTTATTGTGTCTTAAGTTTTTAGTCTTCATCTGTACAAGCCATTGTAAATTTTAGCTGTAAATACAAGGTAGAGAAATTCCCTTTTGTCTGTGGACAATAAAGAAATAGCCTCATGCAAATGTCTGAGGTCAAGGGGAGCTTGGGTTTTATAATACCAAGATCATCTGCCCGGTCCATTTGAATGTGGAATTACTGACCTCACTTTAAACTTTGAAATACATAAAAATGAAATAAGAAGTGAAGTTAGACTGCCAAATTTTGATCAAGTCTATGCAGGTAGTTCTCAAACGTGGTTAATGATTACCATTTGGGAAAACTTTAGATAATTAGGATTCTTGTGCCCTATCTCTTGATACCTGATTTCTTAGGCCTGTTTTATAGGAGGCAGTATTTATTTTAATTTTTTAAGAACTCTGATGATTCAGATAATTATCCAGTTTTGGGAATCAGTGGCATCCCCAATGCTATGTGTCCGTATAATTCAGACATGTAAATAGAAATGATTGCCTCTCAGAGAAGCAGAAACTGAAGACCATCTGTGAGGGATACTATTTTGGGGAATCTGGAATTCAGGTGGGAGGTTGGACCACATAACCTCTAAATCCCTTCCTGCTTAATTTTATGATTTGGTTTTGGCTAGAAATCCAGTAGCTTGAAATTAATGCCCTAGTGACACATTTCAAAGGTTGAGCTAACTCTCATTAGGAATCATGAATACATAGACAACTATTTTTTGCCCTAAAAGTTTTGTTTATCATTACATAAACTAGGACACAGTGCAACTACAGCACAAAGGGGCTTGCCTGGGTGTTCTGTGTTGGAATCTGTAGTAATAAAGCTAAGCTGCTGTAGTCAAAGTTCTCATCCAGGGCTATAAGTGAGCCATGCACACCACTCTCAAGAATATTATTTGCATATTCTCGAAGTCCAATTGCTTGGATCCAGCGAATAACTCGATCATTGCTCCACACCAACACATCTAGGAAAAGAGGTGCATTATTTTAGGCTGTGTATTTTATATAATAAACAAAACTACTGGCTGGAATGAGCCATGGGTGTCTGGCCAGGTCAGCACTTAGGCTGATTTCTTTATCCTCTCCCTAACACACCTGCCCTGTTATGTTGCATGTATTTAATGTTCTAATAACTAACCTTTTCTACTTTTAGCCTAGAAAAAAGTTGTCATTTTAAGAATGTTTGTTACACTGAAGTGAGAGTACTTCCCTGACACAGAACTCAACGTCTCAAGGTGTTTCTTGTTTTTATTCTAAAGCTCCAGGGGTCTGTCTGAAGTTAAATGTTTTTACCACTAGATGGGGACATTTCTTATTTATGTCTTGATACACAGAGTTAGTAAAGAGCAAAATGAGAATCTAATAAAAGTCTTCATCAGAGTGGTTTTTAAACACTATTTAAATATTGCATTTAGACAAGAAGAAACTTTTTTTCATCTGAAGCAATAAATTGGAGACCAGAACAGTAAGATAGAACCAATACTAAATAGTTTGATACTTCCCTATTAATTTCTCCATTCATTATTTTTAACCACATATTAATGCAAAAATCAAGCACCCAGTCAAGTCACAAGTTGTTTTTCCTTTTAGGTTCATAAGTAGTATTTTTCTGCAGTATGAAACACTTTGAATTTTATTTTCCAAAACTAAAACCATTAGAGAAAAATATCATATATGCTTTTTTTAGACCAAAACATATCAAAGTATATTTTATCATTTTTTCCTATTTCTTCCTATTATGAGTTGACAGAATGCTACATTAATAACTCAATAACTCAAAAAATAGTCGTATGGGCCAGAATATTCTATAGAAAAGAAACAAGGAACTTAAGGAGAAATTAGAAAAAAAATTAGGTATTTTTAATCTTATAGAAAGGTAAATGAGACTCATAATTTACTATTACAGTAAAAGCAGGTTTTTCTGTTAATTTTTTTCTCTCTGAATGAAATTTATACCTTTTCCAGAAAAAATATAAAGAATACTTTGGGAAATATTCTTCAACTTCAACTGTTCATTTTCTGTCATTTAAATGATCTTCAAAAACAAGGATAGTATTTATTTTTTTGGTGGGGGGGAATATTCATATATTAAGTTTTTTGAAAGCATCACTAATTTGTCCTAATGCATTAATTTATAACCAAGTTAGCTTTTCTCGTGTATAATGTTAAAGCAATAAAGTGATGCCTCCGCTTCAAAGAGATCCTTTCTCAGTCACTATCCTTACCGCAACAATAACCAATATAATGACTATTTTCACCACGATTATTTTTATCTGATTTATTTTAGCTTTTTGTAAATGAAACCATACAATATATACTTTTGTGTCTGTGTCTTTCACTCAATATGCATTCATTTATGATGTGGCAAATAGCAGTAGCTTGTTTATTTTTATAGCTATTTAGTATTCCATTTTTTGATTATGTCATCATTTAGCCACTGTACTATTGATGAACATTTGAGTAAATTCCACTCTGAGTTATTAAGGATAGTGCTGCTTTGATTCTTACAATCTTACCTATGTATTTTGTTCATATATATAACTGTATTTATATATACACATATATATTTACACACATTTTGTTGTTGAGTAAATAACAAAAAATAGAATTGGTAAGCCATGTTTTATAAATAGATTTAACATTAGCAGATATGTTAAGTAAATTCCACTTGCACAATTTAAACCCCCGCAGCAGTGTATGAAAATTTGCACCTTAACTAATACTTTATATTTTTTCCACTTGTTTTATTTGCTTGTTTTTAGCCATTATAGTAAATTTGTGTCTTTATGGGTTGAATTGTGTCCTCCCAAAATCCATATGTTGAAGTCTGAATCCTCAGTACCTCAGAATGTACCCTTATTTGGACATTTGGTCTTTATAAAAGTAATCAAATTAAACTGAAATTATTAGAACGAGTCCTAATCCAATATGACTGTTTTCCTTCTTAAAAAAGGAAATTTGGAAATAAGACATGCACACAAGGAGACACCATGTGAAAACAAAGGATGAGATCTGGGAGACACTTCTTTAAACCAAGGAAGAGCAAGACGGGCAGCAAACCACCAGAAGGTAGGGGAGAGGCTTGGAACTGATTCTTTCTCACCACCCTCAGAAGGACCCAACACTGCTGACACTTTAACCTAACCTCCAGAACTGTGAGACAGTAAATTTCTGTTTTTAATACTCCTCATTTTTGGTACTTTGTTGCAGAAGCCCTAGCAAACTGAACATGTGGTTTTCTCATCATAGTGTTGATCTGTAACTCCCTGATATCTACGTGTTAAGCAATTTTGTATATAGCTATTGGCCATTTGGAAGTCCTCTTTTATAAGTTCCTATGAGTGTCTTTTGCTCATTTTTTAAATGTCTATCCTTTCCTTATTTATTTTTTAGAGTTCTATAGATATTCTAGATATGATTCCTTTGTTAGAGATATATTGCAAATACCTTTTCCAACTCTGAAATTTCTTTGCACTCTCTTAATTTTGTCTTTTGGTTACTATAGTTCTTAATTTAATAAATTTCAGTTTATCAGTTTTCCTTTAGGGTTAATACTTTTTTGTGTCATGTGTAAGAAATATTTGCCTATTTCAAAAGAATGTGAAGCTATTTCTCTGTAACTTTTAGAAGCCTAATTTTGTTTCATTTCATTTTATTTTTTACTTTCACATTTAAATCTACATTAATTTGAATTAATGTTCGTACATCAGGAGGCAAGGTCAATGCTCCTTAAATAAAAAAGTAAATTTTATTAATCTATTCCACCAAGATCATTATGTCTCATTTACCATAGATTTACAATAATTATTGATATAGTATTCTAAGTCCTCAAATTAATTAATTAATTTTTACTCACAATTATCTTGGCTATTCTCAGCCTTTGACTCTCAATACATATTTTGAAATCCAATATAGCTAATTTACAACTCCCCTCCCCAACTGGGTTTTTGATTAAGTTTTCATTGAATTGATAGATCCATTTTAAGATTTGATTTAATTTCCCTCAATAATTTGTTTTAATTTTATATATAGGACTCTCATAGGTCTTTCATTTTATTTAATATTTGATTTTCCTATTATATTTGTTGTTAATATCTTGTATACTAGACATATAGTTAATTTTTCTACTGAAATTTTATAGTAGACATTTTTTAGAGTATTTTTTAGTTCATAGCAAAATTGAACAAAATGTAAAAAGTTCCTTTATGCCCCTTGCTCCATTCTATGCAAGGCCTCCCCACTATAAAAATCCCTAATCATACTGGAACATTTGTTACAATCAATGAATCTGCATTAACACAAAGTCCATAATTAACATTGGGATTCATTGGATTTTGATAAATGTATGACATGAGTTCATCATTATAGTATTATATAGAGTAGTTTTTCTGCCCTAAAAATCATCCCGTGGGATGTCTATTCATTCTTCCCTCTCCCACAACTGCAGGTAACCACTGATGTCTTTACTGCCTCCACAGTTTTACCTTTTCCAGAAAACCATATAGTTGGAATCACATAATGTAGACTTTTCATATTGGCTTATTTCAGTTAGTAATATGCATTTAAGGTAACTCCATGTCTTTTCATGGCTCGATAGAGCATTTTTTAAAGCTATATTGAATTTTTATCTACAGACCTTGCTAAATTAACATATTAATTCAAATGGCATATCATTAGGTCATTTAGATTTTCCATAAATCCTTTCTAAAAATTTTTTCTTTGCTTATTGCACTGATTAGAACTTCAACTTCAATCTTGAAAAAGTGGTAGTAAAGTGCTCAATATTATACCATTAAGTCAGATGTTTATATGTTTTTAGTAGTTACTCATTATCTAATTAAGGAAATCTCTTTCTGAAAGAATTGAATTTTAATAAATTAGCTTTCTTAATTTGAGAAATTCTTGATTTTTCTTCACGCTGTTAATTTGGCCAATTACATTGATGGAATTAACTCTAAAATTCCTGGAAATGAACAATCTTTGTCATGATGTATTACTCCTTTACCTATTCCTTTATTCTGTTTGTCTGAAATTATTCTTTTTTAATGTCCTTATTAGTAATTGCTATCAGTTATGCTGGTCTCATAAAATGAAGGTAGAAGTATTTTCTCTTTTTCTAATCTTTGAAAGACTATGTATAGGATTTGTGTTATTCTCTTCCTCAAATATTTTGAAGAATTCAATGATGAAGCCATCTGGACATAACAATTTCTTTATGACAGTTTTTAAAATTGTGGCTTCAATTTTTGTAATAGTTATAGAACTATTAAGATTTTTCTCTTAAGTACCCTGTGTTTTTTCTAGGAATTTGTCTATTTCTAATTTTTCAAATACTTTGACAATTTTTTTTTCTACAATCTAACCATTTTAGTATATAAGTGATTTGTAGTTATATTGCCTTTTTATTTTTTATATTGGTCATTTGTACTTTTCCTATTTTTTTCTTAACTTTGGCAGGAGATTGTCAGTTTTATTAGTTTTTTCAAAGAACTAGCTTTGGTATTATTCATTTGCTCCATTCTGTTTGTTTTGTATTACAATAACTTCTGTTCTTATTTTTGTAATTTCCTTCTTTCCATTTTATTGAATTTTAGTTCTTTTGATAACTTCCTGAGGTGAATACATAGGTAATTAATGTGTAGCCTCTTTTCTAATTAATATAGTTGGGGCTATCATAGCTTTAATTGTAGCTCACAAGTTTTGATATGTCATTTTCATTATCATTCAGTCAAAATATTCCCCAATTTCTCTGTCATTTCTTCTTTGATTCATGGGTTGTTTAGAAGTGTATTGTTTAATAAGCAAATACTTAGAGATTTTCAAATATTTTATCCCTGCCTTTTAGTTTAATTTCAATATGTTCATATAGAGAAATAAATCTGTATATTTTGGAATTTGCAATATGTCTCAGTGTCATAGTCAATTGTGGTAAATAGTATATGTGTCCTTGAAAAGAATATGTATGCTTCAGTGTTGGATGGAATAGTTTAAAAATGTCATTAAGTTCAAGTTTTTAATCATCATTTTCAAGTCTCCTATATCTTTATTAATTTATTTTATCTACTTGTCTCATCAATTTCTGAGATTTTTAGTATCTCTCACTATGATTGTGAAAATATGTACTTCCATGTTTAGTTTGTTTTATCTCTTCATATTTTAAGTCTCTACATTAGATATGTACAAATTTGCCATATATTCACTTTTATTATTATAAAATACACATTTTATTTTTAGTTATGTTTCTTGCTTTAATGTCTATGTTCTGATATTAGAAAAACCACAGCAGCATGCTTTAGTGTTTATCTCCTCAATTTCCAACTTTTCAATGTCCCTATATTTATGGTTGTAAACAGCCTATAATAATTTTTATTTTTTCATCTTTCTTTTAGTTGGATTAGTTAGTCCATTTCCATTTAATATTATTACTAAGATATTTGAGTTTAAATCTACTATTTGTCTTATCTGTCTTTTGTTCCTTTTCTATCTTTTCTTGCCTTTTTAAAAATTATTTTATTCTACCACTCTATTAGCTTTTTATTTATACATTTTATATTATTCTTATAGCAGTCACAGTTAAAGGTTATAACATGCATCTTTGACTTGCTATAATCTACTGAAAATTAGTATGTTTATCATTCCTAGATAATGCAAGACCTTCAAAGAATTTAATTTCATTTACTCCCTTCTTGCATTATAGTTTTTATGTATTTTAATTCTATGTGAAATTTAAAGCTCACAGATATTATTATTATTGTTTTTATTATTATTAAATTTTCCCATATAGTCCTCCTGTTCTCATATTGTAAGTATTTCAAACCTTTTCTGTTTGATCATTTTCTTTCTGCCTGAATAACTCGTTCTAATATTTCTTTTGTCTTTGGATTTTCTGGTAAGGTAATCTCTCAGACTTTGTCTGAAAATGTATTTTTTTCCTTTTTTAAAAAAATTAAGTTTAGTGGGGTAACATTGGTTAATACAATTATATAAATTTTCAGGTGTACATTATAATTTGACATCTGTATATTCTATTTTCTTATATTTTACCCAAAGTCCAGTTTCTTTTAGCTACCACATATTTGATCTCCTTTACCCACTTCACCCTCCAGCTACTCCCTTATATTTCTATATTTGTTACTCCTTTACCTTATCCTTCCCCTCTTTTAGCCCCCTACCCCCTAGTAACCACTAGTCTATAGTCCATGTCCATAGTCTCTGTTTGTTTGTCCTTTTTGACAAGGGCCTATTATCCAAAATATACAAATAACTCATACAACTCAATAACAACGAAAAAACGATCCAATAAAAAAATAGGCCGAGGACATGAACAGACACTTCTCCCTAGAGGACATACAAATGGCCAACAAATATATGAAAAGACGCTCAACATTTCTAGCTGTTAGGGAAATGCAAATCAAAACCACAATGAGATAATATCTCACACCTGTTAGAACAGCTATAATCAACAAGACACGTAATAACAAATGTTGGAGAGGATACGGAGAAAAAGTCCCACACTGATGGTGGGACTGCAATTCGGTCCAGCCACTATGGAAAACAGTATGGAGGTTCCTCAAAAAACTAAGAATTATTCTACCATATGATCCAGCAATCCCTCTACTGGGTATTTACCCAAAAGACTTGAAAATGTAATAATTTTGCTTTTAATATTGATGAACATACAGTTATAAACTTTTAGGTAAGAAGGTTTCAAGCAACATTTTAAGGATGTCATTTCATTTTCCTCTGGCATTATTTTAGTTATGGAGACAGATTTCTCATGCTGCTCTTTTGAAAGTATTGCAGAGTTTGCTCTGGCAGATCGTAAGGGTGTTTTTTTTTGGCCTTTTTTGGGTTATGGTTTTCAGCAGCTTTACTAGAATGTGTCTATATTTTCCTCTGCTCACCCCCATTCTTTTAAATCTTGCTTGGCATGTATGGAGTATCTTGAATTTGCTGCTCATTTTCATTCATTTGTTGTTGCATTTTTTTCTCTCTAAATCTCCACTAGTGTCTTTGCAAATATTTTTTCTTCCTCATTCTCTCTTACCTCTCTTACTCGGATTCCAGTTACATCTATATTAGACTCCTTGCTACATCTGATATGACTCTAATAATCTATTTTATATCATTCCTCTTTTTGTTTTCATGTTTCAGGCCAAGTATTTTCAAGTGATGTCTTTTATTTCACTAAACTTCTCTTTTACTGTTAAACTACCTGTTGAGTCCTTAATTTCAATTTTAAACTTTTTGCTTCATCAAATTTTCATTTGATCATTTCTTAACATATTGATTCTAGCTATATATATGTATGTGTGTGTGTGTGTGTGTATATATATATATATTTTTTTTTTCCATTTTGTCACTTATTTTCTTAACACATTAATCACAATTGTTTTAAAGTCTATGTGTGAAAAAAAATTATTCAGGTCCACCTGTGAGTATGTTCCTATTTTTTTCTTGGTTTCCTTATTTTGCCCCAATATTTTACATGTCTATTTTTTTTTTTATTGAATCACAGACTTTATGATTGAAAATGTCTTGAGAGGAAAGTTGTGTAAAATGTCAGATTTACTTATTTTCTTTTTCTCTAGGATCTTGGTTCCTCAGGGCATGGCAGCTTTGGCACCTCTAAATAATAATTTTCCCTCTCTGCTCTGTGAGATTTTTATGATTTCACTCACAGCTACTCATCATATAGAGTTGTCTGTGTTTAATCATAGTGAATCATAGCAGTTTTTTCTCAGGGCTACCGTCTAACCGGCGACTGCCAAATACTAATATTATATTTGACGTAGGGCCAAATGGGTAATTCCTCTCCTTTATATCTATATATGAAGCATTCCATGTGGTGAAACCAAGCATAATAAAAACTAATTGAAAAAAATACTTCAGAAAGAAAAATAGAAAGTAGTATCCCATGTGTAAAATCTTTGTGTGTTAAAACATCCATTCTTTGTTAAGCCAAGCACAGACTTCCTTCTGGAGTCTTTCTTTGGCTAGTTAGCTCCCAGATTTCACTTTAACTGAACAACAATAACTGAGAAGAACTTGTAATTTTCTGGGGCCCCTAAATAAAGTAAAATTAAACAACTCAATATTAATAATGGAAAAACACTTTCTTGCACTTAAGTAATGAGTCAGATGAAGTGTTACAAGAAAGCCAGTGTATATCTACTCTTTGATGAACCATGTATAGAAAACTATTCTTGACAAATTACCACATGCATTCAAGCCCATTCTGCTAAGACTAATGCACTGTCCAGAAACTGACAAAGATTAAAGTAATTTATGACATTTTTTATCACAAATAAAATTATAGAAGTCTAAGATAGATGATCTTAAATACAGAACAAAACTGTGTTAAGCTTAAATATGGAAGAAAGGGTAACATGTAATATATACTATTTTCATATCTAAAGTAAGACCCAAAGAAAGTGAAGCTGAAAACAAAGAGATTCATGCCTAACTTTAAACAATTAATGTATAAACAAACACCTATTGAATTTGATGAAATGCTTCCCACATATTGATTCGTAGGAAACAGTAAACGGACATGTTACTAAATAGTTTATTTTGCTTGTACTCAAAACTTTCCTCAAAAATATTTGGTTACATTTCCTTCAATGAGCCTTTTTTTCCCTTTATAAAATATAAATGGACATTTATAAACAAACTGATGATTTTTTACCAAAAAAGGCCTGTAGATACTTATATCTTATACTCAAAGATTAAATGTTCCTTCAATAACGAAAAGAAAAAATAAAGTGATCACTAATAAATAAGGATAGCCTATGTTATTCTTTTTAAATAATTCTTTTCTCTGTATAGTAAGGTATTTCTCAACATTTAGGGAGTTAATTATTAAATATAATACTTTTGCCATAAATCTAGTAGAGAGTATCTTTTCTTATCATTCAAATCAATCATTTTTGTACACATTACAGTTTCAGCAGTTAGTAATTCTTCTAAAATTATTCCTACCTAAAATTATTAATGGACTAGTCTCATTTATAGGGGTAAAATTCCTATGTAACTTTCATACAAAATCCCTATGTAATTTCTATAACTATATTACACAAATAAAATTTCTGGGCACTGAAATAAAATTCAAATGATATAAGCCAAAGATAAACTACCAGAAATAAATTATATACCATGTTTCCCTGAATCATAATGAGAATGTTCTATTAAAAGTTTGACAAAAATATCTACATGGAGGCATGTTTAGAACAAACAGAATGTATAATTAATAGGTACAGAGGAATAAATCTCAATTAAAAAAATCATGACTATTCCCCAAATGAAATATTTACTTTATAAAATGATGAAATTCTTTTCTGTGTTTTAATCATAAAAGTAATGAAAAAGAAATAATGATGTCACTATTCTAGTCAAATATTTGTTACTTAATGTTCAGTGTAACACACACGGCACTTTAGATTCATAAAAATGAAAGCTAAAAACTTGAGAAAAAAGGCATTCAATATGAAAGGAAGACATTATTACCTTTTATTTCATGTTGGCTTGCTTCTCGTCTTCTTTCTAGTTCTTTTCTGTCATAATTCAACCTTTTTAAGCACATAATTCCATACTGTAAACTTGTTCTGTTATTTTTTTAAAAAGAAAAAGCAGATTGAATTTACTCAGCAGATGAAGAATATTCTTTAAGTATAGTCAACACTACATACTACTTCTTAGGGCAACAGGTTAATAAATTGCATTTGTAACTAAGTCCTTTAGTATTGGAGGAAAATAAAATTGTAATTATTTTAACTGAGCACACAGTGTTTGTAAAGAGTAAAAAAAAATTCAAAATGAGAAAACTATAGTCTTGAAAATAATAATGGATTATGTTATTCATCCATTTGTCTTTGTCTTCCATTATGCTATTTTGATACTATTTGTAAACAAATGAATATTTTATTAATTTGAAAAGAATTTAAATACCATTATTATGGAGATAGGAAAGAATATATAAAAAACGGATACTCTCTTTTAAAGCTGATGAGAACAATAATATGAAAAGGTGAATAAGTTAAGTAATAACATAGAGAAACAAACACCAAAATGAATAGCCACCAACACTAAATCATACAGAATCATGTGAAAGGAACAAATAAATCAGCAGACATTGAAACTCTAGAAAGGATATGTAGAAAAGCAGAAAATTGACTGATCATTAAATGATCAGGTGCAAAGAAAGGGTTATTAAAGAAAATGGAGCATAATAATTATGGGGATTGCGTATAAAAACTTAAATGTGTGGTGATAGTGAGACAAGCTGTCCTGAGTTGAAATTCATGCTAGGAAGTCAGGAGGAATACAATTACATATACAGAGTGGAGTTATATTAAGGAAACCTTACATTCAGTGTAAGTGTGGAATACATCCAGGTGATAAAGAATTATTGGGTAATTTTCACAGGAGAATGAAAGACAATAAAATTTTCCCCTCTTTAATTCCCACCCACCCCCCAACGTCCACCCCTGACCTACAGATGTTGTCGTCTCCCCTTAAGAACTGGATCTCTGAAGGTGGGGCGTCTCCTCCCATGTGCTAGCAGCACGCACCCAGGGCCTGGCACACTGGGAGTATGGTTCATCGCTCCACCTGGGGCACAAACCCAGGACCTTCTGCATGTAAAGCAGAAGTGCTAACCACTACACTATGGAGCCACCCAGACAATAAAAAAATTTAATTTAAGAAAGAATAATCTGGTAGCAAAATAGGAGATGGGAAAAATAGGTAATGCTAAGGGACGAGGAAATCAATTACAGTGTCAATGTTGCCAAAATAATGGTCACAACAAAGACAATAGCCACGAGCATAAAAAGAAAATCCATAAAATAGATGTTCAAAGAGAAGAAGGAAGAAGTCTTGGTGATATTAGATAAAAAGGATGTCGAAGAGTATAATAGGAAAAAAGAATTTCTAGGCTTCAAGAGTAAAGAGCATTGATTATTAGTGATTTCTTGGTCATTTAGAAATACCCACAACTTTAAAGAGACACACTGGCCATATACACAGGTTACTTCTGAGTGTTAGTTGTAATTCTAAGCCCTACACTTTAATAGTGTGTTGAGCTTAAATATTTCAGAATTAGAGGAAAATAAAAAGAAATCTGCATTAAGTGGGTGTTATGGGATGAATTATGTTCTCCCAAATTCATGTATTTAAATCCTAACATGTAGTACTTCAGAACTTGACTGTATTTGGAGATAGGGTCTTAAAAAAGGTATTCAAGTTAAAATAAAGCCATTAGGTAGGCCTTAATTCTGCCTGACTGGTATCCTCATAAGAAGAGGAAATTTGGACACAGATAGAAACTAGGGAAGCACACACAAAGAAGAAAGACCATGTGAAGATAGCATGGGAAAGTGGCCATCTGCAAACCAAGAAGAAACCAATCCTGATGGCACCTTGATCTTGGATTTCATGATTCCAGAACTGGGAGAAAATAAATATTTGTTGTTTAAGCCACCAAATCTGTGGTATTTTGCTATGGCAGGCCCAGCAAACTAATTCAGTGGGATACCATATAATGCTGATATAATAACACCATAGATATTAAGCAGCTTGAGATTAAATCATTGGCTCTTGGTGAGTTTCTGCCAAGTTTTTACATGTAATATAAAATTTATGCTATAAGAACGGTATATATTATTTTAATAATGTCTGTCAGATGGTAAATGGGCTGTAAAGACAAGGAGATGCAGCATGCAATTGGGTACAACTTTCTTCAAGTAGGGCTAAGCATAGCATAAAGATGAAGCTTGTGTATTTCCCAGAACAAACAAGAACCCTGACATTTGAATAATTTTTATTATTTTTAAAAAAAGAAATCTTGATTTTCGAAATAATCATTCCTACCATGACAATAAAGTGATTAAAAGCAGACCTAGTGAAGAATGGGAAAAAGCACAAGTGTGCCATTAAAACTAGTATTCAAAAGTTTAATGCAACCACACAAAATGTGAGGGCCTGAATGTTTAGTGACAGAGAACTCACTACCTAAAATATGTATGCTATAGGACTATCGAGAGCGATACAAAGTTGTTTTTTCTGTTGAACATAAATCACTCACCTGAATATCTACACCTACTTGAACTCGAAAAGTACATGTTCAACAGAGCATGTACTTATTTTTCCCTCACATAATTATATTACAACATAAGAAAACCTATTTGAAGTCTTCTCATAACCAAGCTAAATCTTTAATTTCTTCAGTCCTTACACCAGACTTATACCTTTTTATTAATAACAATTTAATATCAATAAATTAACACAATTTCTGATCATCTTCTTACCATATGGTAAGGCTATCATTCTGCTTGCCAATAAACCTAATCCAAATATTCCTTGTCAAGCCATTAACCAAAACTGAGAGATTTGTGTCAACTATAAATCACATATCTTTTTCACTTGAACTGTTTTTAAACCATGGATTGCCCATCTAGCATCTTAATGGTTTTAAAAACTGTTATATTTATCCACTAAATTTAATCCAAGTGTAAATAACTGTATTAAAATTCAAAATAGCTCTATAAATTTGATTAAAGATCCCTAATTATTATCTTTTTATCTAATTTTTATATCATCATATCTGACTTTCATACCATTTTTATTTCAGTCCCTAATTAAATGTTGGGCAGGATGTGACCAAATAGTTTCCAAGCCAAAACCATCTAGATCTTATTAATTTATCATCATAATCAATTATATATGAAACAATCATAATCCAACTGACAATTTTTCACATAATCTACAGAAATATAAGGCTACAATATAATAATTATGACATGTTATTACAAGTCTTTTGTTAGCCCTTAGATTGTAAAGAATTTGAACAATGAAGTTGCATTTTATTCATCTATGTTCTCACAGCGTCTCGCAACCCATTTTTTCCCTTAAAATTAATGTACAAATAAGCAAATATACTAAAAGATACAAAACACAAAGTGTTTTTCAGAGAATTCCTTCTCAAAATTTTTTCTCCTATATCCTTAAATTACATAATTCATACCAATATAATATTTAGAGTTGAAACTGACTTAATTTTATTATTAACAAATAATTTTCTAATATAAACACATACACAGATACAAATCACAACACGGGGTTTCCTAAAGTTACAGAAACAAACATTTATGTTGCATGAGAGTTTTACAAATGTACAGTTTTATAAGCTTTGGGCATATAATATGCACACAGCTCTACATTCGATCGTCCCTGCAATTTGCTGTATGCAAATATTTTGCCAAGTAGATATAGACAGAGGTTTTGAATAGCACATGTGCTCTTCCTTAAACATCTCTTTTTGTTCTAGTGATATACATTATTTATTGTTTTACTTTATTACGCTTTGTATAAAACCTACCGATGGAAACTATCCACCATTTTTAAATGGACACGGAGATCCTTTTTTGTTAGGTGATCTAACATTCTTGCATCTACCAAGCATTCCATAAAATAACTTCTGTATTGAGGTAACCCCAGGCTGGGAAGCCATTCATTTCCAATCCACTCGTGGTTCATATCTCCATATGCCAGGGTCTGTAGAAAAACCGGACACTAGAATTGTTTTATAGCAGTCAAGTTTCTGAGCCAGTAAAATGAGTTGGTAATTGGAGGATATTGTCTATTATTATAACAGATATTTAATTACTATCATATATGGAAATAAAGCAGAAATAATATTTGATTTACTTTGGTACAAAATGGAACTCTGTGTAGATGTTATCAAGGTACTTGCCTACAGAAAACGATTATATTCACTTTATATTCTCAAATGGAATTACATTGTATACAAATATACATTTGTAATAAAAATGTACTAATTAATGTAATATAATGTAAAAATTAATGGTATATATGAATGCTGAGCTTAAAGGTTCTTTATATAAATAGGTTAATTTAATTTATTTTATTTTTATCTGTCAACTAATACTTCGCCATTTCCTTCTCTTCAATGTTATTACCATTGGTACAGCGTAATGGCAAATCTTGATGTGAAAATAAGAACCTCAGTAAAGGAATAAAGAAAGGAGAGCAACAAGGCTAGAGAGACAGAATGCTAAAGCTCTACATGGACGTTACTGTTACCTAGTGAAGCATGCAGTCATATTCCATAAATATCACAGGAAAGAATCAGTCTGTTTTAGAAATCAATCAATATAGACTGTACTTAAGGAAGCAGGGCATAATCAAAAACCAAGGATGATAATGTAATTCTTTAATATAACGATATGAGCTGACCTTACCAAATACTGTTCATTAACAGTGAAAATGAAAGCAGAATCTACCATCACTTCTAAAGCAATTTTTAAAAAAGATTATTGCTCTATTAATTTGAGAGTGTTTTGTCCTTATTAAATTACACATTCACAATTATAATTATATATTTGTAATGAAAATCTAGGTTCTCTGCTTCTTTTGTGTGTGTTTTTAAAAATGAAATTTTTACCAAAGTCAAAACCTAATGCAACCCTAATTTACTGAATGTTTAAATATTGGTCCTAGTAATAACTACCAAAATATTTCCTTATAGTTAAAGGTTTGAATCACATTAACTATAATATACTATGGTCATGAGCCACCTAATGATGGGGATATTTTGAGAAATGTGTCCTTAGGCAATTTCATTGTTATGCGAACATCATAGAGTGTACTTAAACAAACCTGGATGGTGTAGCCTGTTACATATCTAGGCTATATGGTATACCATGTCATATATGTGGTATGTCATTAACTAAAGTGTCATTATGCAGCGCATGACTGTAATTCTTTCAGTTATACAACATGTGGAAATGCTCAAAATGCATAACTTCCTTGCAAACATACATATTTGTTCAAAGCACAAGAGCGTATCTTGTATTGCTATCTCACTAAATGGGAGTAACTTCTGACTTGTAGTTGCAATGCTGACAACGTTCCTCCAACCCCAATCCTCACACATTTTCTGTTATATTTTAAAGCATAGTGATTCCAAATCACGTTTTTGTAAATCCTTCCCACCTTATATCTAACTTGAATGATTCCTGTTTAAAGACATTCAGGGATGATTTCAGAGAAATTTAAGTTATAGTTCATTCTTTTGAAGAAGAAAGGAAATTTTCCTTTAAAAAGAGGCTAGACATGAAATGATAATCATCTTTTCTGTGAAATATGGTGTTTTAAAAAGTTAGATAATTAAACATAAGTTCAAATATACATATTAGCCTAATCTTAAGCTAAATGAAGATTTATAATATTATGACATACAACAGTTTTTTATTTTATATCCTCAGAGCATACTAATGATATTCATTGTTTTAAAGCATATGAATTTCCTACCTGGGCCCAGCTTCCTTCCTCAGATTCTTTCTGTGTTAGCAGCAGGGAATGATTAATAAAGCAGATAAGCATAAATTAATCTCAAATAAATACAGTAAAATTTTTGTAGCAGAAGCAAAATTGTTATTGAAAATGTTAATTATGACATAGGCAGCTAAACACACAGATTCTTATTCAGATCTATAGTAATCAATTTAGCAGTTCTAGGACAGTTACATAGTTTTTAATTAATTCTAATTAAACACACTCATATGACATATGGATTTTCATGATACATTTGGTCTGGTAATTGTAAACCTTTTTTAATTCTTAAAAAGTGTGTAAATTTCCAAATGTAATTAAATTATAATAAAAATTTCTGAACATATGCATGCAAATATATAATACACAAATGTGTATAGTATTCATGTATTATATATTTTATATGTGTATACTCTACAATACACCTAGGCTATATGGTAGACCATGCTGTATATGAATGTATACAAAGTTTGTCGTTATGTATACACACTCATACACACACATGTGAGAAATCTTATAGAAAATAAATTGAAGTGGAAAAAGTAGCTGCATCTCTCTAACAAAGTTTTGTGGTGATCAAATAGATTTCAATAACAGCCAACAAACAAGCAAAACTAAAAGACAAAATCGAACGCAATAAGCTAAACCAGAAATGTAAGTAACATTGACATTTTTATCTATCACAAACTAGATAATCAATTTTTCAAGCCGAGATAAAACTGAAAGGGTATTAAAGTTTTAAAAAGTTGCTGAGGATAAAATGCATGTCATCTCCAACTTTGTAACTTAAAATTTAAAATGGCTATATATATTTTTAAAGTGGACAATTACAATCAGAGCCGCAAGAATTTCTTTAAGCCTGTGCTTTGAATACCAAATGAACAGAATATATATTTTTTTGTGAGTGTGGAGAGGTCAAGCTCTGTATCTGAGATGGTAAAGTACAAGAAACTAAATAATTATATTAAAAACTAGTATTCAATCTGAACTTTTCTATTACGAGTTTAATTGGGTTTGGTAATATATATTACCTATGAATGTGCCTAATATTAAGTGATATTTGTTACCAATGTTGAAAAATGAATAAAAAATTGTTATTAAATTATTGTTATTTGCATATTACAGATATGATATCAACTACAATATAACAATCTAGCACTGTTTCCTTTAAAAATGTCCAAGTTATCATAACAAAATAAAATAAAACCATAATAAAAACTGTTATCGCTGCATATCACTATGTAAATGTACCCCATTACTTTCATTTATAGTAAATAAAATAGGTTTTTCATCCACATAGCAGCAAAATAACTTTCCTCACGTTCAACAGGGCTGTAAAGACTAACCGTTTTCGTTGGAGCTGCAAGATTTTCCATTTCTTCATGGGTCACCCAAACGTTGCCTGAAGGCTAGTGAGGAGGCCCAGAGGGAAGCAGCAGGATCCAGGGAGGGGAGCAGTGGTAAAGAAGAAAGGCAGCACCACTGTGAATTAACAGCACCACACCAACACGACAGTGCTCCTGCCTCTACAGCATGCACGAGAGAGACAGCATTGCTGGTTTGTTCATAGCTCCCTTTTTCTTCTACTTAAAAAGATTAAATAGAAAGAGGTATGCTGTGAAGCTCATGTGAGATAGATTTTAAATGACACTTCTGTGCTTCTGAATTAGGAAAAAGGCTTAATCAAAATTTGTATTTCAAAGGTATGTGGCTATTAGATCCATTATTTGTAATCATGGAGAACTGATTACAGTTGATCTGTAGAAGAGTGTATTTTTATTTTTTCTTCAGAAAACAAAAGTGCATGTGCTTTGTTGTGTTATTACCAATATTTGATCCACAGAGTTTGGAGTCTTCGATGTCCTTGGAAAGAGAAAATTGGTCGTCAATACAAAGCTGAAAGCATTGTCATTACCTGTCTGGAAACCAATGTCAGCTTTTCCCAAATGTGTTCTTCCTTTTACAATTCAGTAAACATGTTTTTTTTTTTCCTATTCTTATAGAGGAAAAAGAAGTGAAATCCTATTTTTGATTTAATAAAAGGTATTTTTCAGCCTCACTGAATACTGTCAGAAATTACAAAACCTAAGTTTTCTAAGTTTTCAGCAGTCTCCTATACCATTATAGAGAACATGATGTAAAAGAAAATTTTCTCTCTAGCAGGCACTATTCTATTCTGATATCTCGTTTACTTTCTAAATGAAACAACCCATGACATTTATTCTATACATTTAATAATGTACAATTTCTAAACCAAAGTCCATGTGGTAACATAAAGATCAAGCACATCATTGATGGTAATGACCATTGGGAACCACTTCTCATCAACTTCTACCACTTCATTGAGAAGTCTTTACAGACTTTACAAGGTTGTCCGAGTACATCAATCCTATAGTTACAACGGAATTTACAACCTACTTATTGCTTGTTGCTTGCTCTGGAAGGGGTATAGTTTTAAAAAACTGATGGTTGATACCCTAACATGTTACCACCATCATTCTCTTTGGCCTTTTCTACCATTCACATAAGTACCATGTTTGATTTTCCTTCTATCATAAATAATACAATTTAATATAATTTAAAAAGTTACTACATACAAAATAAAATGATGAATATAATTCAATATAAGAGGAATTTCATACATAAGAAAATTACTTATATATATAACTGAGTAACAAAAGGGAGTTGAGTTGTAAATATTCATAATTATAAGTAAATCACTTGGGCATAAAAAATCCCCCCAAATAGGCATATATATGTACAGAATTCTCATTCTTCTACCATTTGGAAAAAAAAGTATATCTGATTTTTTTCCTATAAGATAAAACTGCATACACCTGTAAAATATATTTAGAATACAGAAGTCATCCGTCATTAAAAGCCTTTCCCCACTACTCCCAGTTTTTGGGAATGATGCTTATTATAAACAGAAAGTTGTGTATAAATACAACTTCATATTTATATTACATTACATATAAATACAAATTTAATCATTAAATCATTTGGAAAAAATTGCTTTTATTGACTGCATGAGGAGCGTGCTATGCTAAAAAGAACTTTATACTCATCTGTCACATTCTCTTTGTACTCAGTAGTTACTTTGCCCTAGTGCCTATATTGTTTTCGAAGTGAGCTTCAGTGATTACCTGAGAGGAAATTTATTTAAGCCAATATTAATTTATAATGATTTCTGTAGCCTCTACATTAATTGTGACTCAGAATAATAAAGATCTCCCTCCTCGTATAAGAAACTTGACCAGTATTATCTCATCCTGGAATACATACATGTATTATCCCTTTTACAGTTTATCTTAAAGTCTATATTTGCCAGGCTATTACCATATTTTGGGATGGGCAAGATGCTGGAAGCTATGGTTTTATCTATATCTTTATATGCAAAATGAGCATATACCCAGAGCAATTTTCTAAACTACGGCTGGCAATCTTTCTAAAATTGTATGTTAGTTGTTCACCTTTGATCTGCAGTTTTACTTGTAAGAAGCATTGCATGCTCTAGTATCTTGTAAAGTAACTTATAAAATGGCTTCTACACAGCCCAATCAATTACTATTAGAGATTTTAACAAGTTTATTTTATAAGCAAGCTCAGATGTTTATGTTTTTCAGATTTCTTTCTTTTCACCACCAATTTAAGGGGTGGAGATTTCATCTAGGCAATTCATAAAGGGGTGATTTAGAGCATGAGAGCTTTAACAAAGAGATTATCTTAGAGACTAGCTAGCGTGGGAGGCTTTGAGCAACCAAAGGAGATAAAGACACTGGTGCCTTGGGTCTGAGAATAAAGACAGTGCAAAAAGTAAGTTGGAAAAGCATAAAGGAATAGCATCATATAATTTGGTTGTGGTTCAATGAGAGCCACTGAAAATCATCTACTCACTGCCCTTGGAAGTCCATACTACAATCTCTAATTACTGAGCTGCAGAATGCAAACCAGCAGTCATTTTTGTATGTGTTGGGGGCGGCGGGGCGGGGGCGGGGCTAATATCAGCTGAATCTAACAGGTGATTTATAAAATTTTGAGTATTCGGCAATTTAACAAATTATAATCAAGAGGTATGAGTTCCAGCAGTGTCAGTTTTCAGTAACTACCCTAGGACGTTTTCTAAAACTCTCTAAAATTTAGACTCTACTTTTGTTAAGTGGGCTAAAATTACATACTTCACACTAGAAAAATACTGAAAAGTTCATATTATGATATGATATGCTCTGATACAGGGCTGGGAATAAGATGAGGCAGGCCAGGTGCCAAGGGGACTAAATTTAAGGAACCACTCACTTTCAGGGTTTTGCAAGTGTAGGGTTGGCTCCTGACGGTGAATACTTCCTTAAATGTTGTGTTTGAGGTACCTCTTTGCCTCATCTTATGGTCCAGATGGAGTAGGATATTTAAATAGTATTATCAAATGAGAACTGGAAGAAAAATTCCTAAAGGATATTGAAGATTAAATCACTTACCCAATTAAATCATTCAGGGGAGAGTTATGACATAAAATAAATATTAAAATGAGCTTAATAAATAATTTATAAAAATTAATTAGGAGAAAATAATTAATTCTCTTGCTGTCAGAAATATAAAATAAGTAAAGCAATCAGACCTCAGAATAATCTTAAACCTTCCCTAGCTGGAAGTAACTTCTATTACTACTTAGGTTATTTTGAGGTATTTTTACTTTATAATTGAAATACAAAGTAAATTGACTTGAAATTTACTTTCCACATTCAATATGCCTGAGATGCACATTCTCTTTTCTGAATTTATATTTCTCATTATAAGAGGAGAAATATTTCCCATTATAATGACTAGTATTTAGATATTTATATCTCATCTAATTTACACCAAAGATTGAGGCTTATGAGGTTAGTAATAATGAAAAGGGAAACCAAGGCAGACTGGAAGAATGCTGTAAAGAGAAGGGAAACTGGGAGAGTGCAGGAAGGAAGAGATATACTTGTTAGGAGCATAGGCTCTTGGGCAAAAGCACATAAGAGTATGACCTTGGATAAGCCATTTAACCTCACTGTGCATCAGTCTTTACAACTGCAAAACAGATATAATAAAAGTACCTATCTCATAGTGTTGTTGAGAGGCTTAAATGAATTATTACATGCAAAGCACTTAGAACAGGAACTGACACTTAATAAGTACATCACTAATGTGGGCTATTACTTCAATATCATTGGAAATTTTGTTAAGTGCTCTCCGCCCAAGCAAATCTTTATTTTAATAAATTATCTCTCTTTGCCCTTTAGATTTTGCTGACTGATACCTACCTCATGCCTGACACTTCTGCTCTAATTTGCTAAATTATATGTTTACCAAAGGTCATTTATATTTGTTTCCAAACTGATCTATATCTACTACCTTTCTTTGAATTAGGCAATTTAAATTGATATTAAATAAAGCAAAAAATAAAAGAAATTTGGCTCAAAAATGAACACTAAGTTGAATGGTTTGGAAAGACCAGACAAAGGCAAATCTTAAAACATGATAGCATTTCTTTTAAAAAAATGCTTTTGTATGCTTTCATCCTCATTTTATGCAGTGGATTCATTACTAAAAGTTAAAATGTAAATTTTTTATGCAAAGCAAATCGTATTTGAAATCTATTATAAATGAGTAAATACTTCCATGTAGATGGAGTAAAAGGAAGAAAAAGCACTCAGTAGATAATTTTTTAAAGCAAATAGACACGATTTAAATTATCTCTTATGTAACTTGCATCAATATTTGGCAAAAGGCATACATCTTCTATGAATAAAGAGTTTGAGACATTAATAAAAAGATGAATATTTCTATAATCTTATAGAAAAATGAAAAAGATTATAAATAGGTAATTAATATAAATAATAAATCAATAAATATATATAAAAATTTTATATTGAATTACATTTAAAAATGTATACCCTGAAAAAGAGTAAACTTGGGGTTTTGTTGCTTGGGAGAAAAATCCAAACTTTAGTCTAGAGACTAGCTCAAAAGTCTATCTTAGTTGCAGCCTTCAAGTCTGATAGGAATCATAATTCCTCAGTTGAAACCTTAAGAAAGTAGCAGCACCATTAAATGAAGAGCAAGCTAAATCTTTTCAGAGTAATTCATGCTGACAAGAAATGTATGCTGCCACCATTTTGCTCTGTGGACTTAGAGATGCTATTTGCCCAGTACTGGGGGAGCGAAGGAGCACACATTGACTCACAGTTCGGGATGTCGGAGGAGCTGAAGGACTTGTTAGGGAAACCATCTCCTGGATTGCTAATCGCAGTTTTAAGCGATGCAGAGGGTTGCTGATTCCAATTTCTCTCTGAATCTCGGTGTCTGATAATGCAGACATGATAGCACCACTCTTCACGTTGGCTCGGCAAGCTGCTACATACCAAGCAGGCATTCCCAACCAGAGCTGTTGGACAGAGAAAAAAGTGTGTGCACAGATTATAATAATAATAAAATTTTAGTGTCTCTTATATGCTAGGCATTATTTGAAGTACCTTTTATTGCCACCATCCCATGAGATAGATGCTATTATTATTTTCCCCATAGGAGATAGATGCACAAGGGTATTAAGTGATTTATTAAAAATACCAGCTAGGCAGTGATAGAAATAAAAACTTGAAATCAAGTCTCCAGGGTCTGCAATTTAACAACTAATTTTCATTATTAAAGATAAAAAATAATAGTTGCACAACACCAAATCCCCTCTTGGGGTTAGGACAAGAAGAATAGCTACAGGCTGTGTTTGGTGAAGGTGCAATCAATGTTTAATACGTGACTTCAATTTATAACTCTCCTTCTGAATTCTGAGTGCAGAGAAATTCTGAATGTACAGAAAGAGACAGCTCTACCACCTCCAGCCATATGATTTTGATCAAAGCCTGCAGTGTAGCTAAGCTGCATTTCTCATGTACTAACCTATACCATGTGATAGCTGTGTGAACTTAATTAGATGTTCTATATAAACATATTTTTGGAGAATGAAATATGCTAATGAAAGATACTAAAGTTAGCTAAAGAGAGTAACAAAATGAATAATTTTAACAAAATTAAAAATTAGAGATTTTAATTTTTTCAACTTTGTTTGGATGCTCTTGAAAGACAACTGAATCAGTAGTGCAATGAGCACAGCACAGTGTCTGACACAGCACTGGTGAATACCAACTCACACGCATGTGGTAGGATCATAATTACATCATCTTAAAAAAGGAATCTTCTTTTTACTTTCCCTTCATCTGGCACTATGGGTGAGAAGCCATACTTCTTACTTAGCTACGAGTAAGAAGTGGGGCATGTGCAAGTGAGCAGTTTAAACCTTGGTTTTTCAATGACCAAAATACTGATTTTGGGGGGGCTATTTTATTTGTTGATATGAACAGATTGAGCAAAAAGAGAGAGAACATTAGAGTGAGAAAAGTGAGAGAGTAAGAGAAAGAGAAAAAACTTAGAAATCAGCAAAATACGAAGCCAAGAGCATTGGACCAAGAATCGGAAGGTCTGGACTCTGTTTCCTTCCCTGTCATCACTGAGTTGTGTAACCCCCTAAACCTCAGCCTTATTTTTCTCACTTGTACAGTGAAGAGATTCAACATTAATAATCTAAGGCATTGTGTTAGGTAGCTCCTAAGATGGATCCTAATGATCTCCTCCTCCTGACATTCCTGCCCTTGTGTAATCCTCTTCCTTTAAGTTTAGACTGGACTGAGTGACCTATTTCTAAGGAACAGACTATGACAAAAGTGATGGGATGTCACTTTCCAGATTAGGTTATAAAAGGACAGTGGCTTCATTCCTGCTAGTCCTCCCCCACTTCCTCTTGGAGCTCTCGCTCTGGGGGAAGCCAGCTGCCATGTTGTGAGTAGCCCAATGGAGATGCCTATCTGGCAAGGGACATGTTCTTGGCTAACAGCTAGCAAGAAATTGAATCATGACTGTGAAAACATGAGGCAGCTTGGAAGTGTATTCTCCCCAAGTTAAGTCTTGAGATGACTGATGCCCTGGAGTACACCATAATTCCAGCCTTGTGGGAGACTTTGAACAGAGGTAATAGCCAAGCCATTCCAGGTTCTTCTCGCAAAAGCAATGAGGAAAACAAATGCTAAGTTTGGATATAGTTTGTTACGTGGTAATAGATAACTAATATAGATATCCTTTTATTAAAAAAAAAAAAAAAGTCTGTCACATTGGAAGGCTACTTGTTTCTAAAGGGGAAAAAAACAAGTAAACAAAAGCCAAATTTTTGAGTCAGTGCAGCCTGGGCTGTGACTAGGATAAAAGAAAGGAGAGAAGATATCTAAGTACAGTGCATGACTGAATTATTTATATATTTTTCCGGCAGATTAGGCACAAGGAATTAACCCTACCTTCACAGGTATGACTAGATACTACCAAAGATGGGACTTGACTTCTTAGTTTATAAACTCAAGTTTTTCAAAATAACTAAACAATTAAATATACTTGCACTGGATCCTAATTATATTCTACTTCCTCTTTTCTAAGCAAGGTATTTGGATTTCCATTAAAAAAAAAAACTTGTAGAAATTTTGGATTTATACAAATGCTTGCCAATACATTGTTATCAATGTCATCCCTGATTAGACTTTTAAAAAGTTTTTGATGTGGATAAATGGTGTGTGAAGCATCAGACTTAGCATCATTCTTAGCAGGTTGTATACACAGGAAGTGCTAACAGAGGTGAGAGTTAAGAGCTCTCATTCATTGGATCACCTGGCTCATTCACCCTGCTTATTCCATTTTATAATTTGAGTCACTTTAGGAAGCACATTATGAGCAATTTCTGTGTGCTCAGGATAGGTTTAATTAGCACAAACTTCACTTGCTTGTCATTTTCTAGCCCCTTAATGTCAGTAAATCTTTTTTTTTTTTTAATCATCAAAAGGATTGTTTATCACTTGCCAAAATAGCAGCTAACTGTCAAACTGTAGTTCATTTTATTAGAGTGGAACTGAACAAAGAATAGCTATCAATTTTGAGATATCTTCCTTGAGCATTTTGTTGTATAATTGATTTTTAAAATATAGTAATTTTAAAGACATGTTTGGAACAAGCAGCTCTGATCACTAAACTGCTAAAAATTTCCCTGACTGATATGAGAGAATAAAATAAAGCAAGACATGCCTCTTTCACTTAGTTCAAGAAAAAGAGCAAAACATATTTTCCTATCTATCTATATAGAACCATTTTTTAAAACTAAAATAGGTTTTAATTTTTCTTATTGATTAATTTGTCAGCTCTGGTTATAATACGAGAACAAAGGTGGGTGATATAATAATCCCAAGTCGTTTAAAACAATGAGTTCTAATTGTCTATGCCAGGCAGGAAAAGCCTATATTTTTCTTTGCCCTGACATTGGCATATCCTAAGCAGCTTCCAGAAGCTCACTTAGAGAATCGAATGGAAGGGGCTTACAAGTAGCATAAAAGATCTCTTTGTGGTCAAATATGTTATTTCCTTCACTGTCCTAGTCAGCTCTTGCTGCCCTCTAACCTGCTTAGGCATTAGTTAATTTTTACAAACCTCTGTGTTGGGCAGAAAATATTGAATGTAGTCCTTGTTTCATTATACCATTCAGTTTAGACATAGAAGAGAAGAGATAAGTCTTTTGCTTTATTCCAAGGGTCTAAACCTGGCTAGCTCCTAGGCTTGAGAAAATAAGGTTCAGGAATTAAACTACAAGCAAAGGAATGGCTCTCTACATAGTTAGTTGGCAGTAATATTTTGGATAATACGGAAGTGTTAAATTAAGTATGGAGATTGTTCTTCTCTGTAGCCTGCTGATGAGAAAGGACTCTGGACTGATGGACTGGCACAGACATTTTCTTGCAACAACAGAAGTGTGGCTCAAAACTTGTTTCTTCTCTCACTTTAGACAAGAAGTGGGTAAAATTTAGATACATTTCCTTTTATCCTATTGGGTGTATCCTTCTGTCACAATCATAAGAAAGCAGAAGGGTAAAATCACAATGTCCATGGGTCCCTAGCTGAAGCAAAATATTCTCTTTTTGCACTTTTCCAGACTTTTGGAGAGCTATGACTTTAGGTATCTGCCTTTATTTGTCTCTCTAAAAAACCTACCTAATTATTAATGATTGGTTTAATTCTCTTACCTCTAGCCACGCGACTACTGTGGGCCCATCCCACTGGGCAAAAGGTAATCCCTTTCTTCGAGCTTCTTCTAGAAGTTCATGCCTGTAGTATACAGCAAAGATTATTAGTCAGGTAATATGAAAAAAGATGGTTGTGATTATTTTTAATTACATTACTTTTTTTAAAAAAAAAAATAATCCTTCATAAGCTTTCTATGAGGTAATACAGAATAATAGAATGCCTTCTTCCTTTGAAAAATACATGCAAATCACTCATTGATTTTATTAGAAATGAAAAATTAACATCTAAAAATAGTTTCCCTCAACATTTATTCACTAAAATTCAACCATTAAATATTTATGGACTACAAAGCAGAATTGTATTATCAGCAAATATCTTATCCCTTTTACAAGAAAATGGCCCACACATGCATATTCAGGCATATATTATATGAACTAAATGTGGCTTCTTCCATCTGCCTTGTTCACTTCCCTTTAATATTTCAATGGTAGATAAAATGCCTGTATATAGAGGCAGAAGAAAAATTTGGTCATTTCAGCCCCATTCAAATGATGTACTTAATTTTAGAATGTTCTCTGGGTCCAGGTGGCTATCATACAAGTTAGTTCTTTGTATAGACTACAAAATTACTTCTGGTTTGAAGAGAACTCAGGTAAACTGACTTCATCACAACGAAGCAATATAAGGTGTGAAATTCAATAGTACACTTATTTTCATTTATAATCACTTCTGTTTTAAGTGAAAGTGAAACCCCTCACTGACTACTAATGGTCGTTTCTGACAACAAAAAGTTTTAAAGAACATCAACAGATTCATCTTTAATCACTGTTTCCACTATGAGCATTTAGAATTGACATGGATTTATAAAACCAATTTGAGATAGCTCACTATTGAAATAGCAAATTTGTTTTCTTGAAACGTAAGTTGATATATACCTGGCCAGGACTACATTGGAAAATGTATTCTCTGTTCTTAGTATGCGTTGATCTTGTAAACAAATGATACAAAAAAATATTAATTGCTTTATTTTGAATGTGTCTTTTATGCTTAGGAATTCATCATTAATATCATATATGAACTCCAAAATGAAACATTTGATTATTTTCTGTTATCAATCAATTAATTGCTCATCAAGGTAGACTATATGTTAAACTATTTAATCAAAATGCCTTTCGACACGAGATTTTTGTGTTTGCAATGGATGCTACCAACAAAAATGTAGTGTGAAAAATAAGCAAGAAGGTAAAACAAAAATTGACATTATAGTGGCTGAAGAGACACATAAATATACTGCTGTTTCATTTGATGGGATAGTAAGGAAAACATGGGTAAGTTCTGCAAGTAAGCTCTTCAGCACCTGGGAAAGTGAACAGCAACAATGATGCCCTGAAGCTCAGTAAAAACTAGAAGAGACTTCTTCACCTGGCTTGCTCTACCATCACCCTATTCCCTCAGGCTTCCTCTTGACTTTCCTTTACTGAAAACCAGATTTAAATAGCCTAGTCTCACCGTGACAGAAATATTGATAGAAATGGGTTGAAGGGTCAACAAACCATCAGATACTTATTGAACACATATTGTGAGCTAAGACTTGTGGAAATAGAAACATGGACCCATTTTTTTCCAGGAGACCCCTGGTTTGATAGAAAAAGTAAACACACGAAACTGAAAACATAGTACCATATACAAATAGATGCTAATAATTAGTGATGCACATTCTGAGTGTGAGGATTTTTGAAAAGGGGCTAAAAGGAATGAAAACAATTGTTTAAGTCTTTGTGGAAACTGTGCTAGCTTTGAAGGTTAGGTACTAAAGAGATGGGAATGGTGTTCCAAGCAGGATAAGCAGTAAGGGTAGAGGGGCAGAGGCATGGAATATGTAAAAGAAAATTTAAAGTAGACCTCCACAGAGCTAAAGAGCAGAGTTAAGAGTCAGCATGTTATATACATTAGGGAAGGGAATATTTTCAGTTATGTGACAGGTGAGTGGCATTAAAGGGAAAGAGACAAGTACATCTTTGCAATTGTTCTTTTATACATCTAGTAAAAAAGCAAGTAAATATGCACATAACATTTTTACAAATAGATTATATGAGTTGTACAACAGCTATTTTTAAAGGTTAGAACATTTTAATTGTGAAAGTTCTGACTAGGTCCCTAATGAAAAAAATGTACCACACAAGCTAGAGTGATCTTGTTAAAATTTAAGTCAGATGATGTAACTTCTCTGCTCATAACTCATCAATTACTCTCTGTATCACTGAGAGTAAAAGCCAGTGCAGCTGTTAGAATCCACCCTTCCCTCTTCATCTCTCCAATTCAACTGCCTTCTCACCCAGCAACACAGGTTGCCTTACTGTGAACTGGAAACAGCCCACACTTCTGCCTCAGGACCATTGCACCTACTGTTTCCTCTGTCTGAAATGCTTGTCCCCTCCATCTCCATGTGGCTTACTCTCTCACCTACTTTAAATATTTACTCAAATATAACCCTCTCTTTGAATCTCTTTTACTTTCCCCTGCATAACTCCAACTAGAAACTCCTTATCTTTATCCCTTGTTTTATTGTTTTCATGACACTTATCTTCTAACAGTGTCATTTATTCCTCACTCTATCATATAGAAAGTAAGTTCTAGGAGGACCAAAGTTTCATATATTTTGTTCAAAGGTGAATTTGGGGCATTTAGAACATGGTCAGGCAAAGAAGAAGTACTCACTAAACAGCTCTGAATGTTGAACAGTCAGTCAGTGTTTATATTCCGCTACTTTTTGTTTCAGTAAATTGTATCCCATAATGTATTCTTTAGTTCATTTTTTGAGCCACTTTGTCAGAATATTACCCATTCCAGGGGATTCCAAGAGTCTGACCTGGTTTAGGACCCCTAATAGGAATCTGGTTAAGAGCTGATTTAATGTGCTCAAAATAGTTCTATTCCATTTCTGAAGAAAAGTCTAATCATATAATTGTTTGGAAAATCATTTGGCAATGTGACTCTTGAAAAAGTTTTTTTTTTTTTAATTTTCTTTTGTTTCTTGTGCTTAGATCACAGATTCTCATAAAGTAACTTAAGTGAGAGTATGCAAAATTAATGAGATAAGTGAGCTCAAGTCCAGTGGATTCTGTTCTTTGGTCCCCAGCTGGTAGGGCTAAAAACCAAGTAGAGGCCTTTGAGCTAACACACTTGAAACTGTAGAGAAACAGGAAGATTAGGGGTGGGTGGCTGGGTTTTATATCAGGATGTGGGCTTCACGATGCTAACTCCAGACCTGCTTTTCTTTAATCCAGAGAAAAGGCTTATCAAGAAGTACACTGAAATTCTCAAAGCAATATTAAAATTAATTCTTCTCAATTATACAAACAAACAAACAAAAAACCCATGTACCATACAGAATTTATAAGAGACATGTATCTGGCCCTACTGGGTGAGAAAGAAGCAATTTTAGAAAAATAAAGCAATATAGACAATGCTACAATGGTTGGAAATCACTGAGTTTAATATGTGATGATTTCCTAACAGATTATTAAGGGCAAAGGTGGCATTAAATGTAGAGGAGCATGCTAGTTCTCATCAGATATTTTGGAGTCACTGCCAGAGAGTGACCTGCACTGTTTAGGAACTACTAAGTAAAAAACTGATTTTGCCCAAACAGGCATTTTGGATATACTGATATTCTCTGTTTGTCCAGTCCATGTGTGGAAAGGTATGCATTCTCTCTGAATGCATACAACTTGTTGAAAGGTCAAATGGCAATTTTTTAAGAGCAATGCTATGATCAATTCCCCAATATAAATCTGAGTCTGAAAATTACGGTATTTCTATACAGGCCTGAAGGAACATTTTCATTTCTTTTCTATTTATTTATTTTTCTCCAGACTATCTACTATTTAATCTGCCATCCTTTCCAAAAGGATAATTTATGCATCACTATAGTTATGGGCATACATTTTTGTTTCAACTTTTAAATTAGATTTTAGAGGCCATCAATAGTTCTTCCTTTTAGAGGAAGTGTCAGGCACAGGATTGTCATTACCTGTGTGAAAACTCAAAAAAGAAAATCAGTATTGTAAGGGAAGTTCATTTTGAATCAGAAAAAACTCCTGAATTATTGAGTATTTTGAAGAAATAGCTTCTGGTCTGTAATGAAAGGGATGTTGTTGGATTCCCCAGAAGCCTTAGCCTTTCTTAATACAGATCTCTGCAACTTATCATAGCTGGAATGTGACATATTAAGAAGGCCCAATATGTGGTGAACACTCAGATGTGTGAGTAAAATTTGCAAGCCCATACATAAATGTGCAGAGGGAAGCCTGTGCTTGCTATGAGGACAGAAACAAAGTGTGGGCACCCACGTAATAACCAGACTCAAGGGTTTCTAGATAAAGGATCGAGAGCATCTAAAAAATGTAAGTAAATCAAGAACATTTGCCAGGCTTGTAGTTTCTTGACCCAGACTAATTTAAGCAAGTATGACTTTTGCTTAAATGGCTCAATCCAAATGGAAGTGTCTGGCTCTTCCTGTTCAGGTTTTACGTCTTTCTTCAACTATTGCAGTTTTGATCTAATTGGTGGAGTATGCTTGTATTTGTAAGGTATACTTCTGCCACACTAAACAAGGTCCACATGCTTCCCCATCTTGTCTTCTCACTCACTTTATCTTGATTTTTATGAAACAACGAAAATAATTCCTCTCTGAAGCCAACCTTTCCTAACCCCTCAGGCAATATTTACTACTTCCTTTCATAGGCTCTATAGTACTAATTGCTCTACTCTAGAATACCTTTATCATTTTTTTTTTTTTGAGTCAGATATCTGGTAGGTTTTATTCTTTGTTTGCTGAAGACAACCTAGCACATAAAAGGTCTATAGAAAATCACATGTCTGACTGCCTAACTAAGTCAGTTAGTTCTAGGGCATACAAAATCCTGTTCTTCTGTTCTTACAGTAGGGGGAACAACTTGTAAATCGACAGATTCAATAAAATGTTAAACTCTGAGAGATGAAATTCATTAGTTACTCAAAAAAGTCACAGACCATGGGGGTGGTAGTCTCTCCCATATTCTTCCCAATGTAGATGATTCATCACTGTCAGTGAAAACAGACTTTATTCTCAGAATATTTTGCCTCGGATGCTATTTTTGGACTGCCAATTTGTGATATGATTATCTAAATACCACAGAGTACCATTTCCTCTGCCACTCAGGGTGGTCATTTCACCTTCTATTGAATGCCTGTCAATTTTCCCTTCATACTTTAAATTTCATCTTCTTTTACCTTTTATTTTTAGTGACACCATACATTTTTTCCCCTCAGCCTCTTAATTGGTCCCTTTTCCTAGGCTTCTTACCCTTTCAATACATTGCCATAAAAAAAAATCTACTGTCATAGCAGAGCAGGTAATACAGTAGCATCTAAAATTAGGAGCCTGGTCTATGGCCATGCTACCCTGAATAAACCTGATCCTGTCTGATCTTGGAAGCTAAGCAGGGTCGGGCCTGGTTAGTACTTGGATGAGAGACCATCTAGGAAGACCAGGGGCTGCAGGTGCAAAAAATAAAAAAAATAAGGGATTGTAAATTGACAAGGTCCTTGCAATCTGTGAGGTCAACCAAGGATTGTCTCACTTAAAAAATGAATAAATAAATAAATAAAAATAAAATTAGAAACCTGAGCTCAATTCCTGGTGCCTTCTTTTCTTAGGTATGCATCCATAGACAAGCCACGCTACCTTGTTTTGCCTCAGTTTCCTCATCTGTAAAATGAAGTTGATAACAATACCAACCTCAGAGGGTTGGAATGAAAGCTAAATAAGAAAAAATATGTATATCATGTGATTACAACAGTGATTTGCCCAAAGGAAATGGCCAATAAATGTGAGCCATTTATCATAGCAAAATTTGAAAATCTACAATGATTCCTCAAATGTCTAGATTACAAACTGAATTATAAAGACTAAAATCGATTTAGTCTTGATTTACCTTTCTTTAACTCATCTTCCCTTACTTTTAATGAGAATTTAAAATTTATTTTGGCCAATAATTTGCACATGATTAATTCTATTTTTGCAAGTACCATTTTCCAGAGCTAGTAAGTTCTTTCCCTTCTTCTTTGACTATCAAAATCTTCCTGTTTGCCTACATCATGACCTCCTTCCCCTTTAATTTTGTAATCATCGCAATCCACAATTAAAATCTGAAAATTTACAGTGTCAGCATCACTTCACTCATTGAGACTGTGAATTAGCAACGAATGCATGGGCCACATCTAAAGCCTCTGAGATGAGACTTTGCTCATCCATTGCACCATGTTCCGTTTTTCTTTGCATGATCTAGCCAAGAATATCTTTTGAAAGATTGCTAGATTGAAATCCACAAAGTCTCACTGTTGACAAACACCTAGGATCCTTGATCATATGGCAATTTTTAAGTATTCTACATTTTGGTTAATGTCCAGCTACTTATTGCATCTCAAAAAAAGAATAAGAATTTTGCTTAGCAATTACCCAGGTTAGATGCAGAAAGAGATGAAAATGCCCTCTCAAACATTACATAAGATATTTTGTAAATTGACTACTACTAAAGCTTTTGTTCAAATCCTTATTTACGGATCATGGCAATAGATTCTCCGAGTCTATCTCTGCTTTAGTATCCCCTATCTCCCATCTTTTTCCCGACTTTCTAAACATAAATATTTTTATAAGTCTTGCGTGCTTAAAAACCTCCCCCTTTTCCTCAAAATAAATGTCGAATATGTTAGCATGGCTAAAAAGACTCCTTAGTGATCTGGGCCCTGGCAGTTTCCCCATTTTTTGCTCTATCAGTAATGAAATACTTGCCATTTCCCAAATATCTCATTCTCTTTTACCCTTCATGACTGTGTATATGTCTTCTTATTCTGCTAAAACATCCTTCTGACATAGCTTATGCATACTTTATCCTTCTTATTAACACTTCAAAACCTTTCCTATGCAGAATTAATTTTCTCTTCTACACCAATATTATAACTTCTATATGCTCCAGTTATCATACTTATTATACCTCTCATCTAAAATGTAAAATTCTATTTAAAAGTAATTAATTAATTTATATTACAATTTAATGCAGTGAATACTATAATAGAGATTAACTTAATGTGCTGCCTTGTTCATCTGAGCCACTTCATATTCTTCTGAGATATAATATCATGGTTTGAAAGAGCAAAGTTTCTCTATGTAGACAAATTAAGGTTTGAATCCCAAGTAATAATAGCTAACAGACACTTACCACTTACTATGTGTGAATCACTATTCTTAGTACTTTAAATGTATAATTCACTTAATCTTTACAACAATCCAATAAGATAAATGTTGATACACATTTGCAGATGAGGACACTGAAGAATGGAGGCCACTTGGAGCATAGAGTCAGCGAGCGGCAGAGCCAAAATTTGAGCTCAAACAACCTGGCCACAGAGTTAGCTCTCAACACCACACTATCCTTTAACAAACTAACTAACCTCTCTGAACTTTTCATAACTGAAAAAGGATAGTAACACTCATCTCATTTTTAGTATTAAATGAAATGATAGTTTCTTGTCTTTATTTCTATCCCTGCTGTTCCATTTTATTTAGAAAGGGCACATATTTATCTGACTCCTGGTTAATATATATAGTCTTTATCCCTTCAGTTTCACACACTTCAATCCTCAATACTATAAGAGAAAAAGGAGCTTTGACTTTTCTTTTGTTGCTGCTCTCCACCAATAACAGGTTCTGCATTTTGGCTAGATAAAGGAGCAGGCCTCATTTATTCAATCAGGATGAAAAAGCTGAATTTATTTTAATTTGTTTCAGTTCAATTGATTTTGTGCAGTTGTAATACAAAGTAATTCTCTGGTTGAAAATTTTATTTTTAGAACTTATTTATTTACTGTGGCACATGATAAGTGCTTAGTTTTTGGTATTACCAGAAGAAATAAATGTGTGGCTCAATAAAAACCAAGAATGAAATATAAGTCAAAATAACTTAACAATTGAATCTATTTCTTAACCATGTAGCATAGAGAATAAAACTTCCAAATATAGTACTAATGGTAAATTTACATAGATTCCACACCATTATTAATTGTAAAATGTATCTTGTTCCATTAAAACTCAGCAGTCGGGAGGATAAATAGAATATGATTTCCTCAAATTTTAACCAATGAACCAATGGGCTGTAATTCTATCATTCAGAAATCCATACTTGTTGAAAAATTCTATGAAAATAAAAAATACATATTTGAGAAACTGTTTGAAATTCTGGTCAGTAGACATAAACAAAATATGATATCCCTTCATTTTTTTTTAACATCTGCAAAGCTGAGATGTATATCTTAATTAGCACAACTATTCTAAAAAGAAATATATTAAAAATTTCAATCAGCTGCTTCAGAACATTGATTACCTAAGTATACATATTTAGCTCCATATAATTAAGAGTTTTAAATCCAACATTAACATAGTTGACTTGCGTTTGAAAGTACAGCATACTGGAATTTTGTGTGTGTACAAGTGTAAGAGTATGTTTTCGTATATCTTATTATGGCACATTTTCATATGCAGTGTATATAAAAGTCTATTATACATTTAAATTGTGTTTTATTTATATTCTAAGAACACATGGTAGGCTGTTTATAACTGAAATGATTTGATTACATTAAAACTAAAGTTCATTCATACTGAAACCTTTTTTCTTAAGCTGCTCTGAAATGGAAGGCATAGTCTCAGAAAAGAAATATAATTTATTTGTGAACTTGAGTTGGGATTTATATAATTACTTTCTTCACTTTATTTTGAATTTAATTACTTTCAAAACCATTAAAAAGGTATAAACAACATACATGCACAAATGTGATGTAACAATGAATTACTCATGCTGTTATTGAAAACTAGGGTATACTGTATTACTTTCCATTAAACAATTTCACTTTTGCAAGACACTGGTCTGTTCTCCCCAGTCAATTCCTGATAGTAAATTGGGGACTTACTGGAGGAACACTGGTAATTTTCGAGATTTTTTGCATACAATTTAGGCTAGATTGCTTTAGTGCTTCATCTAATTTTGAGCCCACTTTAACTCAGATTTGAAGTTATTATATAGTTTCCATGCTTTGAGGTTATTCATATTTCTCATATTCCTGTGAAAACTAGGAAGTTGAGACTAATATTAGTAAGTACAGAGAATATAAGTCTGTCACCCAAGGGTTTGCAGCAAACAAATGGGAAAGTTGGAGCTTAAACTCTTGTTTTCTGATTCTTGATTCTATGTTCTTTTCACCTCAATTCTCCCTACATCTTCACTATGTTTATAGTGTCTTCTGACATGTTAATCTCCTAAACTTCCTTTTCGCAATAGTACTAATGATGATTTTGAGGTCCTAAATGTTTAAGTTCCAGGAGAGTGTTCAGGACAACAAGAAATTGCATTTCAGAATTAAGGCAATTATATTAGTTCCTTAAAGTCCATAAATGACAATACATCATGCATTTATTATTTTTCAACATTTCATGTATAAGGGATGCAGGAAAATGTTTTATTTCTTGGGATTTTTTTCCTCATGAAACTTAAAAATCATTAGAAAACTAAAGACCAATATTTTCTGATGACATGAAAATAATGTTTTAATAATCCCACATCAGAATAATAATAATTTTTAAAAAGTAAGATCTTAAAACTTGTTTTTAGCCAGCATAGTTGAATAGTACTCTAACCACAGCTTACATTTAAGACCACTTATTAGAGCTTTCCTTAATATCATGAATTCTCTTGAGGTAAATATTGCATTGCTAAATAATTGGTAGTAGTAACTACAACATAAAATTAGAGTAGGAGAAAATATAACATATATAAGCCATGCAAATGAACTAAGTATTATTATAAAACACATGACCTTGTATTGGTATATAAAATGCCCATCTAGCCCATTAGCGACATGCTCCATAGCTTCCTGGATAATTGCATCTCATTTGAGCCATTTTATTCCTATTTCCCCCCAACTGTTCTTTTGCTTTAAATTTAAAAGCAATATGTCTCCCCATCTAAAGTGTTTCAAATAGCTCACCATGTTACCAATGCAAAAGTTTACACCAATGCAAATATTTTATAAGTATTATAAAAGCATAATTTGTTTTACTTTGAAGCACAATTTGTTTTATTAATAAATAATACATTCTAATTTTAGTTCGAATAGCAAGATTTGAAATTTAAAACTGTAATCTGAATAGTATAGTTTTTTTTTAAAGCTTTAAGTATCACCATGAAAAAGCTGTTGCTGCTATTGATGTGTAACATACTGCTATGGGTTGTTTACTATAAAAAAAACAAATAAATTTTTGGAAACTTTAGTTGTGCTGTCAACTTTGAAAAAAGGTATCTCAGTTGTACCATGTTGGGTTGGCCCTGCACAGAAATTAATAGCCATATTGGTCTAGCAATGTTAAACATAAGTTTTTCCATTTGTACAAAGGTAATGCACTGTAAGGTCTTATCCACATGGGTTTGATTATAAAAACTAATAAAGTATTCTCCAAAAAAAAAAAAAAAAAAAAAAAAGTACCAGTGCACAGGAAACAAAGAAAAGAATGCATAAACGAAAGGGTTCAGCCAAAACTAAGAAGTACTTTGGAATCTGAGTGTAAAAGTTCTACTAAGGTAGACCCAGCCTTTAACCTTCTCTACTTAAGTGCAGTTCTAGTAATTGACAATAAATTGTCTTTTGAATATAATGCCAGTGCAGAACCAAAAAGCCCTAGGGAACACACAGGCAGAGTCAGTCATGTAGCACAGTTAAAAGTACCCAAGTGGCCTGCAACTACTCCTTAAGCCTCACTGAATGCCACACTAACTCCTAGAGAATCATTTGAGAGGCAGGGGGAAATGATGTCTGAAATGTCTGTTGACATTGTGTCTAAAAGAACATTTCTCTGAACCAATGATTCCTTTTATGGTATGGAAATAAATACACATCACAATTTTTGTTTTAGGTCAGAGGCAGTGCAGCTTGTGTTACAACCGAAAAGAGAAATACTAAAGATAAAAGAAAAAGAGGATGGTGCTGAAAATAAACATGTTCAGCAGCCATTATGATTCAACTTACCCAGATGTGCTTTTCATGAGATGGAGAAGGATGGATGGAAAAGAAAAGCACACAAATGTTAATGGATACATTTCAATCCAAAGAAAGCCATGGAATAAAACAAGAGCATCATTTCAGAAGTGCAAAAGCTCAGATATGAGAAAGACATGGTGTCTTTTTTTTTTTTTTTATACCTTGACACGCAATACTCACTGCATCCAAAAGTATGATGAGGCTAAGGCTGGTTCTAATAGTTGACCAATAAGTCTATTTCTTGAAAAGAGCCACTCTGAAACATGCACAACCACATTTTTCCCAGCCTCTAGTGTATCCCAAGAGGAAATCAGGTACCTTGTAAAAGAACATTCTTTACCTCAGGGTACTCCTGCGTCATTTTACAAATAGAAGCAAATAATTTACTAAAATGTGATCAGATTCTCATATGGCTTATAAGCCTACTGTTATAGCTCAAGAAAAAGTATAGCAGACTTCTGGAGAGGAAGCAATTTGAAGAAAACAATGGCTTGAACGCCAGAATATCTGGATTGTAGTTCTCATACAGCTTTTGGTCAAAATTACTAGCAAGGTCTGATCTTGAATTTCCTCAGTTTAATTTGGGGTGAGACAAAATTTGTGCATTCATGTCCATAATTTTATTATTCTAACAAGTGCTATAATAACGTTATTTTTTTGTTAATATGTACGCACTCGTAACCAGAATATTTGAATTTTATCACTACTTCTTCCTTTATTTGAACTTCAAAAAAAGTTTTGAATTTGTGCCACTTGAGTCTTTTTCAATAGAAACGTTTATTTCAACAGATATTTGTAAATGTTGCTTTGAGGAAAATAATGCACCAGATTGGTTCACCAATATTATCAGAAATCGTCAGAAAAACAACATTGATTTAAATGTAGTATTTGAAGGAGCCTACTTGATCCCTGGATATAGTAGAGGCACTGGAAAAATATGGAATTTAAATAATTCAACAAAAATCCATGAGATTATTATTTTAAATTTTCTAGACAAGCATAATAGACTAAATCTTAGAAAAATAAAACTTTACTATGACTCATAAAATACATTCAATGTAACAAAATATGAAGCAGAAATTCTTATCTCAGAAATTAGGCAAGTTAGAGAGTTTCCTTTTTTATTACATAATCATTATTAAAAAAAGCTTGATGTGGCAATGGGAACACCCTGCACGTGCCTCCTATAAACGCATTCATTCAGAGAAACCATGTATTATTTTATTAAATGGGCATTACAGGAAAATGCATATTCTTTGACCTTAGCACCCAAACAGTTGTGGCGAGCTCTTTAAATTTTCAAATAAACAAAAACATAATTATTTATACAAATTTGCATAACAATTTCTTAAGAAATGTAAGGCACAGTTTTTACATCGTAGATGAACTAAAAGAAAATTAAGACCAAAAACAGATAACTTCTAGGTGGTTAAATGGTTTTCCTGTCAACAAACCTGTGAATTATTGAATGAGCTCTGAAATCAAGGCAATTTTTGAACTGTCCATGAAAATTGCCCAAAGTATTTTGGGCTGGTTATTACCATGAACAAAATAATATTTCTTAGCCTATCAACTATCTAGGGATTGTTCACCAAGAAAACAAGCTTATTAAATCTGCACAGAGTATAATATTAATATTCCTCATATCTTTATCATTTTTGAAAATAGGAAACTTGTACCAAATATCTTAATATATTTGTTATCAAATTGTATCAGTTATCTAATTTCTCATAGTTTTTATGAACTTCGTTGTCCATGGTCAATTAATTTAAGAGACATACTGAGCAGCTATCTCACTTGAAAATATTGGGTATTTCGGCTCATGACTTTCTAAAAAATATATTCTGAAAAACACAAAAGCTATTATAGTCCTAAAATAATTCTGAGAGATTTTGTGGTAATATATTATAAATTCATATCAGAGGTAATATGTATTTGCAAACACTTTCTTGGGTCTTGATAAAGTGTTTAATTTTTCTTATTATAAAAATTAACGCATTCTTTCTTACAAGTAGTCATTTATAGTAACATATAACCTCATTATTCTCCACCCCAGATTGTCAAGGTTGTAATAATAGCAAGAGAGATTTGGTCAAGAATAAATGTTATTCAGTTAAAGACCACTGTAAGTAACAGGCAAACAACAAATTTTAATTGCCATGGAAAAGAACAGATTTGAAGTTACCATCTAATGAATAAGATCAAATTCAATTATTGGAATAGTGTTTTCCTTGGAACATCCGTATATATCCAGGCATGACAAGAAGACACTGCCAGCTAACATATGTCTTATATTTTAAAACAAAGGTCTTAAACTTTTCAGTTACCTCAATTTAATAGTCTAGATTTCCTACTAAATGAATGGGCCTTCACCTGCTTATAAACTAGTCAACTTTGGATGTAAAACTTTACATGAAACAATACACTGAATGAGCTTTATATGCAGAATATAATCGCCTCTTGCTTTTGAAGGGTCAAGTTGGTAACTCAGAAATATTTCTAAGTGAATAACACCAGCTTGAGGAGTGAATGGGTAGTAACTGGAGGGGAAAAGTAGAATGAAGAAAGGATTCTTTTAATAAGTAAACTGGAGAATGTTTAAATGGTGATAGCCATAACACAGAAGAGGGCTGAATTTGAAGCTATAAGAGCAAGTGGGAAATCAGCATGATATAACTGAGAAAACGGAAAGGAATGGTTTTAATTAAGAAGAAAAGTAGCCTAGTTTTCTGTACTAAGAGTGGATGGGGGCAAGTGTTAGTGTGTATTTCGCAGCAAATAATTCAGAGTACTCAGTTGTTTTCTTCATTTTTTCCCTATGAAATAGAATGTGAGCTCATTTGGAGAAGATGCAGATTTAAGGACAGTAGAAGTCTCTAAAAAAAGTTGCAGAGTAGAAAGAAGATTGGCAAGAGAAAAATATTGAGATTACTGGGCAATGTTTAAATCCCAAATGAAGCTTGTCCAAGTTCCCCTATTATAATTTTCTCCAGCAGTACAGAGGTGCCCAAATATAGACATGGAGAAAGAAAATTCATTGGTGGCTGTGATTATGATACGTGGATGTCACCAAATGAATGAGGAGTAAAGGAATTTAGGAAGTTTTGGTTGTGTTGAAATTATGGACATGGAATTTAAGCTAAATAGGGAGAAGGGAAAGGATAAAAAGGGGTTAATGCACTGGGAAAGGATAGAATTTTTTAAAAATATGGTAGTGAAAAAAGTTGATAAAGCATAAAGGAAAACCTATGGTTAGGAAGGAATAACATGCTTCAATTAGTAATTTTGGAATAGCATGACTTGATGGTGATGACAAAATTTAGAGTATGACCATGAGGGGTATCTAACTTGGAATAGAGAGTGACACTGAAAATGACAAAGCCATGAAATTTAAAAGTTAGGCTGTAAATTGATGATATATGTGGATATAAGATCATTCAGGGTAATGGTAGAAATTGCTTTATATATAAAGACAGATGATGGGAAAGAGATAAAAATAAATAGCCAAGCACATTTCTAGCGATCCTTACAAATGAAAGGAAATAGTTTAGAAGTTTTAAGTATAGTTCATCATGACACTACTTTAGAAATAACTTTTCTTTAATATTGACTTCAAATAGTTAAAATATTTAAAACATTTTTAACATAGGTTAAGAAATCTTTATTCTTCTCAGAATTTTGTTATTAATTTGTGTAGCAAACGTAATTCAGTCAAGCCCAAATTAAAACTTCGATTGTGTAGAATCTAAAATAAATACATTTAATTGTATGTTCGCACATACACATATTTTTTGAAAGAAAATTCTTTTGGTAAAGACTTTTTTTTTATAAAACCCTGGCAACAGCATATGAATAGAACTTCTGAAACAAGAAAGAGAAGTTTGAATGGCTAATTTTAAATAACTAGGGAAGAAACCACATCTTTGATGACCTTCTGAAAAATATGATACAGAGATAATATAAGATCTTATATTTGTGAAAACAGTTAAGGAGAATTCTTTCTAGATTAAGATTTCAATGTCATGCTTAAATGTACCTCAATTAGTGGCTTTTTTTTCTTTTTAAAAAAGGAACTAAAATATTCTTGTTATTAGACACTGACTTTGTAAGTTTTACTGGAATGAATAACATTAGATTGATTCAAGCACACATTTACATTTCTTACACTGCTTATTTATTACTGTTAATAACTATTGTTATATCAAACACTGGGATATTATGTAGGACTAATTATATCAGAAAAAGGCAATTTTGTAACACAAAATTGCATCTTGTGATTTGAAACTATCTACCTCTCCCAGTCTTAAAAACGGTGTTTGGTTTGAATATATTTGTTGCTTATTTTGAAGGATGAGATGGGGTCAGGTAAGAAACTAATTATTCTCTAGGAGAAAAAATCTGCTACTCTTTTCAGAGTATAAAGGGAGTGAGGGATCCTTTTATGACTCCTTTGCAGACTATTTTAAATTATATAGGGGATTCAACGTCCAGTGGAAAAGACCACACTACATACTCCTTAAATTGTGGCCTCACTGTGAGATCCTAAATAATTCAAAGGAATTCTGGGCTCAGGAGCTCTGCACTTTTGTATACCACAGTGCTGGGAAAGCTACATTTCTTCATGTGTGAAGGAAATAGCAGCTTCTACCTCAAAGGCTTTGTAACAATTAAAAGATAATTCAATGTAAAGTGTGTAGAACAGCACCCTGTGTATTATAACAGCTCAATGTGATTATTAAATATTTATTATATGTAAAATAGATAATTATTATCATTACTATACAAAAGATGAGGAGGAAAATGGAACAGAATACATGCACACTAGGAAACAGGAAAATTATAAATAAGAAATAGATATTAACTATATTAAGACCATAATGTGCATGGTGGGAAGCAGAGAGAGATAAAACTGATGAGATAAATAGATACCCGATAATGTAGGGATTATATAAAAGCATTTAGAATTTATCTTATGGCTGCTAGGGAATAACAAGGATTTTAGGCAGGTTCCAAAATATTGTTTAGATAGATCTCTTTAGCTGAAGTGTGAAGAATGTATTGTGGGAAGGGAAGACTAGAAGTAGGAAGATTGTTTTAATATGATGGTCTGAGAAAGGAAAGAAGAAAGTAATCATGCTTGAGAAATTTTTAAAGAGCTAGTGTATGGAGTGATAGTATACAAAGGTGATTGCGATAATACACGGAGGTGATAATAATAACACTACATGAAGGTGCATCGAGAAAGAACAAGGAAGAACAAGGGCAAAGAAGAAGCCTAAGATTCTGGTTTGGTCTTCTGAGTAGAAGTCACTGTCCTGGTTCCTGTTTCATTTTCTTAGGTTTTCTTCTTTCCTTTAGAGTTCTTTCCACACCCAGCTTCTAATCATGCATTAAATTATTCAAAATATATATTCTGAGTACGTACAATGTGCCAGCACTGCAAGTGTTACAAAGGCAGAGGTTCTGAGTCCAGTTCTCTAAATTGTATAGAGAACCACAGAGTTTTGGGGCAGGGACAATTTGAAGAGCATGTAATCCAATCTCACAGCTGAAATTTGAATCTCTTACATAATAATCTTGTTTGGCAGGTCTATATTGGACAGAATAATGAGCAACCACTCTCTTTCAGGTGATCAAGTCTTTCACTCAGATCTGTGATTGCTAGCAGCTCTCACTTGGACTTTGCTCAAACTTAACTGTAACAACCTCTGCTTTTGGCCCTAGAACTTGTCACGAAGCCATGAAAACACATCTGATGGCTTTCTTTTCTTTCTTTTTTTTTTGGCAGTCTTTGGTTCTCTGCTGTCCACACTCCACACATTCTTAATTACTTCTAACACTCTGAAGAAATGGTTTGATGTCATCTTGCTATACTGGTCGTGTTCCTCTGAATGTATGCTGGCTTGAGCACATCTGCTTCAAGCATATTTTGCAGAAATTAACACAATATCTAGCCAGTACATAAAATTTTGGCCTTATTGCTTTTAGTACATAAAATTTTAGTACATAAAATTTTAGTACATAAAATTTTGGCCTTATTGCTTTTATAGATATTGAAAATCGTTAAATTCTTTTCAGGCATTGCTAATTTGCCCTTTTTGCAAAAACATTTTTCCTAAGAGCTGCAGTTAAATTATATATTTTTATTTAAATCATTTATAGAAGTGCTGAGCCTGCTGCCTTTTGTTTCCCTCAATCATTATCAATTTATTTGTTCAGCCCCTTTGATTACAACTGTCTCATCAGTTTTAAATCCATGTTGTTAGTCTTGTTCCAATGCTATATTTAGAAGTACTATTTAAAAGGAAATGAAATACCTTGTTAAACTCAATATATGGTATTTTCATAATAATTTTCCTTATCTATATGTTTATAAAATGTTTGAAAAGTTTAAAGGCACAGTTTATTCTTAAGGGACTCCATTTAATTTTGGTGATCAATAATCCCCTTTCTTATTGTTCAAAAAGTAATCTATTAAATGTTTTAAATTTAGTCGGAAAACTAACAGTGAGGTGATCAGTCTTTAGCTTAGAGAACATCTTTTAAATAAGAACATTAGGCTTGTGGAAAATTTTTCTCATTCCGTTTGAAGACCAGTGCCTTAGAGAAGGGATCATGGCTCCTGAAATACTTAAGAGCAAAAATTTGTCCTCTTGTTTGTCTCTCTAAAATCAATCAAAACAAACAATATGATTTTATTAGAAAAGGAGGACATTCTTCTAGTTTATGTAACTATCCTGAGTTTTAATTTCCTATTACTAATTCTTATTTTACTTTTTCCATTTTCCATGGACAGAAAATATGAAGACTATCCAGGACTTCTGTTCTACTTACTCTATAATCTATTACCATTGTACCGTAAGCTCAAAACAGCAGCCCTATTCCTTTCACATTATTTCCCTTCTTCTAAATAGATCAATGCATCTTGGCCTTTAGCCTTTGAGTTTACTATTGTTTTAGGTTCAAGGATTCTTATAATTGCTTATGGTTGGAACTAGGCAAGACTACCAGTAATCAGAAGGCAAGGCAATGAGAGCTCTAGCTTAGTGCAGGCAGAGAACACATACTTCTAGAGTCCCAAGTAGAAAATTGGGACACATTTTTCCAGAGAACAATGGGTTTAGGTTAACTAAATGAACACTTGACTATAACTAATTAATCCAAGTAAATCTTTTTCACATTAGGCAAATTAGATATGTTTGCCTGTTTACAAGTGTGAAATAGAAATTAGGAGTTATTGACAACACTCAAGAGAAATATTTCATAATCTGTTATTGTTGGAATTTTGAAGTTGCCCTGGCTCTGTAGTTTCTGCACTCTCTGAGATCTCTAATACCAGTGAATTTCCCTTTTTGCCCTATCCATCCAGATTTAGCTCCTACAGCATGCTTACAAAATAGATATTTGTGAGGGAAGTAAAGACATTTACCTTCCATACATATTGTATTACTTAGATGAGAAAATATATTCAAAGCTTCTAACACATGTCTTATAAATTAACCTCCGGAATAAACCCCTTTTAAAATTTACCTTGGCACATACACACTTAATAAATATTTATTAATTGAGAGACAGTTGTGGAATTTCTGTGATACTTTTAATTATGAATATTTTCAGTGACATTTATTTTGCTTAAAGACCAGCAGACTCTGAACCTTCCAAATGCCAAAGATTAAAATGCAGAGTCTCAAAACACATTAAAGATTATGCACCGAAGGAGACTCTTAGGATTGCAATGGAAATAAATTAACTAAATCTACAGAGCTTTACTTTTATGTCTTTGAAGTTCTAACATAAAGATTCCCTGGTAGTGATTAACTGTGACTGCCATGCTCCAAGGATAAAACTGCTTCTCTGGAGGATGCTGCTGACATGATAGCTGAGTTGGAATGCTAATTTCATTTTTAATGATGTTAAAAAGTTGATTTCAAATATAAAATTCAATTTTATTTAGCAGTGATATTCAGGAGAACATAGCAAATATAACATATGATAGTTACCTATATTATAACTAAAGATTGAGAATGATATTTCAGTCAATATATTAATATTCATATGCTACTTTTCAACTTGTCTCAGGATACATAAGATCTCATCATGAATATATGTTTTAATAACAAATTACACAGTATTAAAAATGCAGGAGGAAAACAGCAGATAAAAATTGAGATACAATTTTCAGAATTTATGTTTCTGAAGGTAAGTAACCATTCACTGGGTATTTGTCAATTTTAATATGTTCATTGCTTATCAAGGACTGCCATGAGAGTCAGACAGGTGTAATGTTACTGAAACAGACAATTTCATCTTTAATGCCATAGACTCTGTAAAAATCAGCTCTTTGGAATCAAAGCTGAATCTAGAAATAAAAGTCCTTTAGGTCAATACATGTAAGACAGTCCAGTCTAACAAATCTTCAAATTGAAAGTATAAAGTAGAAAAATGAAACATAAAAAAAAAAAAGTGAGCAGAAACTCATAACATTTCTTAACCTCGAAGATAAAGAGAAAAATATCAAACTTTAGAAAGAGAGAAGGAGAGGAAAAAGAAATCCTACATGCTATATACAAAAGAATGACAATCAATTGACATTAGACATAACTGGAAGGAAGAAGAGTAGTACTTTAAAGTTTTGAGGGTAAGTTATTTTAAACTAATAGTTTTAGACTATTTGCAACCATCAATTAATTTGAGTTATAAAATATATGTTCAGATCTCTAAGGATTTAGTGAGTTTGCCATACACGCTATCATCACATTTGTAGAGAGTTGATATGGAAAATTGGCAATTAAATATATTCCAGGAGGGAAAAAAAAGTAGAAAATCTGTTGAGACATTAATACAAGTACATTTAATATTGATACTTCAAAAATTCTTCTTGAGGCAAAGATGCTAATGACATAATACTTTCTTACTTATGAGTTCATAGTCCTTGATTCCAGAGTAACATATTTATAGAATCATAACACTGTAGATGCTATTTTTAAGGAGAACTGAGGCTTATATTTGTACATCTTAGAAACCTGTGACTATCATCTATTTCTTTTGTCAGGTAAGTTTATCTAATTTGGGGGTTCAACTTTAGGAAACTCCCCTTTTTGCCATATACATAAGTCATGTTCCAATAGTTCTTCAGTAATAAAGTTGAGATTTTGATCTCTAATTGTCTGACTCCTTTGTCTGTCATCAAATAGATTCTAAACTTAGGCATAGAGCAGAATTTCTATTTACCAAGTCCTAAAAATAACCAAATTCAGAGATTCAGGGAGTTAAAGAATATTCAGAAATTGAGGTTCTCGATGGGCTAGACCACACAAGTTTTGACCTTACAGTAGCTTTTATTATGCCATGTGGTTATTTTTTGTAGTTGTATAGTCGACTTTAATTGGCCATTCTGGACAAGTAGCTTTAGGTTTTAGTCTAAAATATTGGTCTGTAATCTAAAAAAGGGAAATAAATTCTTGAAGATCAGAATGACAGGTATAAAAGGAAGAGGTGAAGTTCTTAGATCTAGTTGCCCATAATGTAAGTCTTAAAAATGGAGATGTTTAACTTGTGTTAAGTCAGAAAAGGTGCTTGTGGTTCAATGAAATCAAATACAGGATGATGGACAAGGTTTCAGAGAGTAGTGACACTTCAGAGGGAGCACACATTGAGAAAACTAAGGAAAAAACACATTTTTAAATATGTGGAGATATATATTAAGAAGAATAAGTGACTCAATCCTTAAAGATTAGGAGGGCTATACTATGAGGCTACAGAAAAAACTGGCCAAATTTTAATGGGGGAGACCAGAAAAATTAATATAAAATACTCAAAGAATTACTAGATGAGTTTCAGTATGGCACAATTACTGTAGGTATTAATTGTACTCTATATAAACCTGCTGGGAAAAAATTATGCAATTAAAGTTTTAAAGGAAAGTAGAAATAAGGCATCATAAAAGTGAACCAGGTAGAAGAATAACAGATTGCCCTTAGGACTACGTTAGATATTTATTGGAAGAATAGCACCTACATGATAATACCCAACTCAGGAAGATAAATGTTGACGAGATATTTTGAATAGTGGGCACTTTAGCCATCCAGCATTGTTCATTTCCTATTTCCCATCACAGGACAAGAGCTAGAAATGCAAGAAAAACAAATGTCTACACCAGAAAGCAAAGTAAAAGTAGAATAAAGTAGGAACACATCTAGTAAGCTGTTCTAGCCTATATGAGTTCAATTTGCTGAATGGAAATGTACCTCAAATTAGACCTTTCTTTAAGACTGGCAACAGTACAAATTTCTGAACTTTGAAAGAATTTGGAATGTCTCAAATGCTGCTCTCTGAAAGTATCTCCCCCATATGGTCTTTAAAAATATGTCATAACTAATGTATTTAGAGAAAATCACTTCCAATTAAATTTAAATTCACAGATTGTCAATTGTGAATACCTGATATCCTACGAAAAGTTGAAAATAAGATTTTTTCTCTAGGTCTGCAAATTCCCAGAGTCTAATGAATCTCTGACATCAACTTTGAGATAGTGAACATAGATTTAAGTTAACTACTTTGCCCTGGAAACATCAGTTTTTTGGACAAAGACCAGAATGGAAAAACAGCTGGTAGGAAATCACAGTCATTACAACTACGCACATACAACCTACAGTGTTCAACTTTTTGAAAGAAGTTGTGACATTTTTGGTTTTATTAATCTTTTTAATAAAATATACTTAAATTTATTTTCCATCTTGAAAGAAGACTAATAAACATGAAATTTTAACGCAGAAAATAATATTTCTTGAAGCATAGTTAAAGACGATAGGGTATCTTTAGAAAAAAAAATGAACTCATTTAAATGAAAATTTAAATACTTCAGAAAATTTAAGAATAAGTGGCCAATGTTCATAATAATTAACAATAAAAAATTAAATATAAATAAATTGTGCAACTATGTAATTTAAAAAAATTATAAAACTCATTACGTGACACTTCATACTTTGGTAACCCAGAAACCATAGTATAGTGTCATGCAAGTCTGGAAGAAGTATTAACACTTACTTATGTAAATCTCACAAATACTGGTTACATGTTTATGTTCATAGGATTCTTGCTATGGAATAGACAATAAGAGAAATATTTCTGTCCTTCCTTTAATTAACTCTCTTAGATCCATGTTAACCCAAATATTTACATAGAAATAATTATACTAAAAATGTTATCTTTTATTATATTAAAGAATGTTCTTAATATTCTTCTTATATTAACAATAGTATCTTATCTAATACATTTTAAAGTCATATTTTGCCAAAACATATTGCAAAATAAAACTCAAAGGTCAAGTATAGTAAGATCTTCAACCTAGTGCAGAACTAAAAATCCGTTTCCAACTATGAGGGTACTTAGGATTTGAGAAATAATTCCATAAAATTAACATCAAATCAATCCAATAGTATGTAAAGTTGATAATAGCTAAAAATTAATTCTAAATATTTTATTTTAAAAGTCACTGTATACTTGGAATATTTACCTTTAGTAGCTATTAAAAAAGATGTTTAACGTGGTCCCATAAATAACCAATGAACTGCCTCAGTCTCAGCCTTGTGTGCAAAGTGAAAACTGGCCAGATTACCATGTTATGTAAATATTTCATTGTGAGAAAAATAAAAATTAACTTTTAAGAGAAATAAACCAAGTCCATTAGCCAGGATGGGTTTTAACTATTCTTATTCCTTTAGACTTAAAGTAATTTTAAGTAATAAAATTGAAAATCATTTAGACTTGAAATAAATTTTAAAGAGTCTAGCAAAGGTGAAGACTTTCTAGAATTTTTTTCTCAATAAATAACCATAAATTGAATATAACATTCATTAATAGGAATAAATAAAATTAAGAGATTTCAAGCAGATTGTGATAACATTTAAATACATTTTTTAGTTATTTGAATAATAAATTACAGAAGAAAAAATGGTTACTAGTATGGAATGTGACCAAATATTTAATTGTATTTAAAAAATAATAATCTCAAGGTTGCTTCTTTTCTCTGCACAGTATTTCTAACTGAATTTGGATGATTACCTAATTTTAGTAAGTAGCAAATTAATAATACAATTAGGCTAGTGAGTTGTTCTGCATTTTTAAGTACGTATGTTCTTATTAGTAAACACCTGCAAAGCAAGAGAGATGGCAAAATATGAAGTAAATTGATTAATTTGAATGCTATAACCATGAAAGCATATCTATTACAATAATGATGATGAGAGCAATAAACATTTAAGAGTGAGGAAAAGGAATAACCAGACAATAGATTCTGGAATAAAGAGAAATTCTTTGGCTTTTAAAGAACATGTTCTAAAGGTGATACTTCATCACTGAAAATGTTACTATGTATTTAAAAATGTGTTATTTATGGACTCACTTGCTTCCCAACAGCTGCTGAGACTCAAAATTTGCCAATTTCGCAATTCATTTAAATGTTCCATATTATATGTGAATGAAAAGATATACTATCAGTTTCCTGACAGATGCAAAATAATCTGCTGTGAGTCTAAAATAAGTTATATTCAATCAGTCAGAGAAATATTCTTTTAAATATGCCATTTTAAGAGGAGACTTTGCCATTAGAGGAATCACAAAGTTAGATGGTATACTCTTATTTTATCTCTTCAATTCAGTACTAAATTTAACATCAAATAGAATATTACATTATTTGTAAGGCTACACTTAAATATTTAAAATATACTGTGTTTTGAAATAAATGCTTTGATCTCTTAGATAAACTGTTCATTTCTACTACAGGGCAAAGATTTTTTTACAGTCATTTCAAACTGTAGCCTACTAGAACCAGGAAATTCGAGCACTGAATAAGTAGTTTTACGGAATACCATGACAATATTGGCCTCAGTCTGGCATTTTTTTTTTCCAATAATTCTCTTTTTAACTTCCCCACAGGCAATAAACGATAAAGAGTAAATTAAAATTAGAAAAAGGAGGGAAAAAAAATCTCCAAACCTACTTTTTCTTCAATCTTCTATCCTTCTCAGCTTGAGTTCCAAGTTTGCCTAACCCCAGGGACTCCTGAGCTGCAGCTTCAGTCTCCATGAAGCCTCCTGTGAAGAAGTAACTATTCACATTAGTTTGGATACATTATATCAATTCCAAAATTAAATTCTTAAAAGTTTATTTGAGCAACTGTTCAGTATCACATTTTTTCCCCTTTCTTTCTATTGTCTTTATATTTCCAACCCAACATACATAAAATGGCATGGGTACATACATAAACAATACACTGAGAGAATGAAAAAAAAGTACTTATTGTTATACTATTCAATAGCATCTAGTAGCAACATAATACATGTGGCCTGTATGCTGGCAAACATGAGAATATATAGTTTGCAAGCCTCATGGTCTCTTTTTCTACTTTTCTTACGAAAAATAAGAGCAAATATGTGTAGTATATGAGTGTTTTCAACATTTAGAAATTGAAATTTTTTATATATAATGGGATAAATGGTAGCCCAATGAGTAGAAACTTGTGTGTCTTCAATTCCAAGTTAAGAGAATGGAGAAGCACTCCCAGCTTCCAAAAATTTTCATCTCCTGCGCCCTGCCTGACTCCTATATCCAGTATAAACCTTACTTCTAGAATTTCTTGTACTTTGGCAGGTTTTGTTTTGTTTTGTACATTTTATAATAATACCTAGAAAAATTTTTTCTTTCTTCAAAAGACCCTGGTAAGAATTGTTTTTACCCAGCAGATCACAAATTGTTTGGGTTAGTGGCAGTTTTCTTGGCTTTGGAATATAAACAATATATGTAACCTTGGAACGAAAGGAGAAAGAATGTTGGGCACTGAACACAGAACGACACATTTTACAAACAATTATTTAATGCAGAATCTTTAAACATATAATTAATTCATACATTATCTAATATGAATGAAAAATGAGAACTTAATCCCGGGCTCTGTTTTCTCTTTGGTATTTATTCTATGTGAAAAACATGAAAAATATTCACTATTTTTAAGTGGGTTCAGGTGTACATATTTTTTAAATGGAAGAGATTTAGACTCTAGTTAAGTTTAAGATTAGATAGAAAAATTTAAACTAATACTAACTCTTACAAAGACTACACAAAAATTTTCACCAATATATAATAAAAATATTTTTATTTATAAAAGTAATAACTATTTGAATACATAACTTTGAATAAATAATAACTATTAAAGACAACTTTTACTCTTTTGTCACTGATGGATATTTCCTTACTTAATATTTGTGGGATTTGACCAGAGACAAATTTTGTTGTTACCATTTTTCACAATTTATTTTAGTAAATTATTTATACTACTAGATATTATTAATTCTGGAGCATTGATATAATAAATTAATCTCATAGTTTAGTAACTTTGTTTCTGAACTGGATAATTATAAGAAAGTCCTCTTTAACTGAAAACACTTTGATTGCTGCCTAGATTTTAATTAGGAAATCAGAGTTCTGGAACCAAAATTTATTTTATTCAATTATGCACTAATAATAATAATTTTTTTTATGATGAAAGATTTTTATTGTTAGTATCATTAGGAAAATCATTCACAAGCTGATTAATGTACTCTTGGGGATAATTTTTAAAGGTGGGATTTTCCGCTATTCACAGTGAATGAATATTTTCATTTTATTTCTCTCATTGGTATACTTGCCTTACTGTACATCCATAAATTATTATTCATAATCTGTAATTAACAATAAAATTGTTCTCTGGAAATGGAAATGGAAATGATTGATTCACTTCAAAGTTACAAAATTCTTCAGCAGTCCAGATGGGGGCATTAGGCATTGATGTGGTAACCCATTTGAAACAACGAGACATTCTCAACCACCAGGTGGCATTTGGCTTTTTATTCTTCTGAGCAAAGAAGAATAACTTAATTACAATGTAAATTTCATCAAGAACTTAGCAGGTAAAATTAGTTTTAAGCATCATATATAGGAATGTACCCTGAAGTGGGATCAAAAATCTAATTATGTGCATATTTTCAACCCAATTAAACTATTTCTAGATGAGAAGATTCTTTCATAGAAATTATCTAGCTTCCTGTAAATCCCAGGTTCATCTTTCTTCATCCTTATCTTTCTCCTTTCATTCCAAGGTTACATATATTGTTTATATTCCTCTGTCGAACCAGTTTGTGAACTCTTTTACAATATGGATGATTATTTAAATCTAGTGAGAGTGCCTCATTTTATCCTGGAATTAGCAGGGTCCTATGACTGTGTGGACTTTAGGAATATCTTTTCATCTATACCCATATTTTATTCACTAGTCACTTGTAGCTATTGAGCACTTGAAATGTGACTAGTCCAAAATAAATACTGCAAGTATAAAATATTCACAAGATTTTGAAAACTTATTACAAAAAATATGATATCTAATTAATAATTTCATATTGATTACATATTAAAATGGCATGTTCTCATATACTGCTTTAAATAAAATATATTACTAAAATTCATTTTACCTGTTTCTTCTTAGTTTTCTTAATGTAGCTACTAGAGAAATAGAAATTACACATGTGACTCTCATTTGTGGCTTGAGTTATATTTCTGTTGGCAATACTGTATATTAGTGGTTCTTAATAGAGACAGTATCAAGAGTGTAAATATTCAGATATGTTGGTGGGGAGAGTGGGGCTCCATTTTTAGACATCATCATGACTGCAAAGTAAAACCGATATATATTAAAAAGGGAACAAGGATTCTAAATATCTTCAATGGATAGAGAATCCTTTAGCTTGTCCTTCTGAAAAAGGCAAGAGTAACCCTGATGAGAAACACTGGCTTGTGGAAGCTATGGATTACTCATTCTCCAAAGAGATCCGTTAGGAATGTAGAGAGAGCATCATTAACTCCACCCATCTGATGGCATAAGGTGTTCAGGCAGAGAACGCTTGAGTCTCACAATTCAGTGGATAGTCAGATAATAAACTGCATATCACCTTTTCTGTGGTTCCCTAGTGGCTGCATATACAAAAGCCCAAGACCGAATCTTTGCCCTCACATTTCTCTGGGCTTTTATCACTCAGGTATACTTACTTTTGTAATGTCTTTGAGAACTTGAAAGTGTTGAAGACAGGACCACTCCTAGGGTGTGAGGGGCCCAATCAAGTTTCATTTTTCCACCCTATTTTTTATATACACATTTTGAGTAACCTCAGATCAGTGGGGCAACACTCTAGTGGTCCATTCTCATATAGTATCATTCCAGCCAGCAGAAATGAATGATTCACTTGTCAGAGCACTTTCCTGGAACCAGGGGCAGGCCACTAGTCCAGAATAACCCCATAAGTGCAAGTCTCTGGGCTCCCCAGGACATCTGGTCAATCTCGCACATGAGGTAGAGAGTTAGGGAGCATCCTAATAGAGAAAAACAGAGACTCGAGTCCATATGGTTTAGTTAGATTAGATGAAACTGCCTCCCTGGCTGGTCTCAGGGTCTGAAAGGTAACAGAAAATTTCAATGCTTCCAGCAAGTAGAACCATACAGGTCTAGGTCTTGGCTGAGGGCCCCGGCCCAGATAGCATTGCCAGCCTCAGCCTCTCCCAGGCACCAGAGGGAAGATCTTAGAGAATGTCAAAGAAGGTGCTGCAAAGTGTGAGGCTTAAGACCCAGGCCAAGGAATTCAAGAAAGGACCCTAATATGCCCGGATCTACAGGTGGTACTCGTTGGAGATATCTGTTCATTTGGAATGTGAAAGCAAATATCTCAGTGTTGCTTGGGCCTTAGATTTTGTTCAAAATAATTTACTTCATGTTGGCCTTTGAGGTACAAGTATGGAGAAATTTCTGGTCAAAACCCACATTTTAAGGTCTCTGTCTTTCCATTCCAGGAGAGGTCCCTGTTATTGTATAAAAAAGAGAGCTCTAACTCCGGAGAGATTAAGACTATAATCTATTTCTGATCAGTAGCTTCATCCTTCTTCATTTGACCTCTCTTCAGTATTACTCCATGCCACTCATTTTGTATTTAAACACACTTGAATTAATAAATGGTTACTTATTTCATGTCTGTTAGTCTGTTAGCTCTCTGGAGGATGCACCTAGGCACAGTGCCTGGCTCATAAAGAGGATGTAAAATATGTACTCATAATTGAAGCTAAATACTGCTTTCTTCAGAGAGGCCCTTTCACTATTCATGGAATGAGTCATCTCTAACTGAAACATTGTAGAATTTATATTATTATATCTGTTGGTTCCATAGCATCTAGGAACAATCTAAGGTTTTGGGTAAAGGCCAACTCAGCCACCCAAATTTTAGGTGTAGAAAGGTGCTCGCTAAATAATGCTGGTGTAATGCTGACTCAGTTTTTGTCACTATGAAATTGTTTTCTTCATTATGCTGATTATAGCAGGCCAATGAATTCAGCCAATAAAGGATAGGGAAATGCAATTTAGCAGGCAAAAAATCTTTTCAAAATATATTGTTTCTTGTATACATTTAAAGGAAATTTGTAAAAGTTGTTTTTTTAATCAATAACTATGCATTTTATATATCTGAAATTGAGAATTTTGCTTGTTCAGATTTAACATATTTTTATTTATGTTTTTTTTTCATAGCTTTGCTGTATTTAGTACTATTTCTTCAATTCTCCACTCTTGAAAAACTTTGATTTCTGTTCTCTCTCTTGCAATGCCTGTCAATAGCCTCTTCATTCTCACCATTCACTGTTAGTTAACATCAGCGAGCCTGGTCACGTGTGTTCTGTTCTTTTCTTTATGGTCATTATTATGAGGGTTCTCTGAAGACACCTGGCATTTCCCAGAGAGTAACCAATGAATGTTAAGATCATGTGGAGCAGATGATTCCCCCAGGTGCAGTAAATGTTTTCACATCTCTACCTTGTCTCCACACTCTATTACCATTTCCCTAAACTGGTAAGATGCCTCTGTAGCATGATATTTGTTTGCTCTAACTCCTAGCTTCTGCTTGGATGCTTCACCACAGATCCTAGATCATTTCATTCACGTGCTTGTCTCTGTTTCATCTTGCTGCCCCCTGATCTCCGCATTTCCAATCTCTCTATGGCTAGGTAACTTGACCCTCAGTCCTGATCATTTTCTTTGCTTGATAATTTGGTTTCACACTCCTGACCCCAGCCAATATCTACTTCCTAACTAGCCACAGAAATGACCCAAGTTCCTTTCCATCACATTCTCCTTGGAGTTTGTTTTTTCATGTGGTGTCAGTGCCCTTTTTCTCAAGGATAAGTTCTATTTGAAACTCTAGCTTTGCACCTTTTCAATCCTGTAAGAAAACTGCACTTAGATGTTCGTAGTAGAATCAAATATATCCCAGAAGATAAAAATTAATAATCTGAACTCCTCAATGACATTGTGTTTGTATCCTTTATAAGAAAACTTGTAATGTATTTTGTAATGTCCTTTTTTTACCGTTGCCTGGAATTGTTTTTAATTTTTTCATGTATTTATATGTAATATCCTCAAGAAGTTATAAACGTCCTGAAATAAATAATCATGTTTTTAATTTCATTAAGTTACCAAGCTTGCTCCACAGGACTAGAAAATCAATGATGTATTTTTTTGATTGAAATAGTCGTAAGAGTATATTGTCTAGAGCACTAGACCAGGAAGTGAGAGCTAGAAGCCAATACCGACTCTCCTCTAAACTACTACTTTGCCTTGAGAATTAAAGCCATCTATTTCTATATAGTATAGAAATTACAAGACTTTTAGATATTTTCTTACTTTAAAAGTCTGTAATTTTAAAAAGACCAACGCATTTTTATAGTAAGTAATTCATGGTACAAGTTTTGTAAAAAAAAAAAAAGTTGCTGGATATGTGACTTAAATGTTAGAGCTTCATAAACTCAGGACTACTAGAATTAAAGTAGATCTTAAAGATCATCCATTACAATCACCTTTCCAATGCTTGGATCCTCTCCACAATGGATCTTTTTAGTACTTACTTAGCTTTTACTTGAAAATCTTCTGTGACAAAGAAAACATTACCTCATAAACAAGCTCTTTGGATATAATTCTGACACCCCAGAGTTTTCTTACACTGAGATGAAGTCAATCTGTCTATAGCTTTAACAGTTTGATTCTAGTTTTGTATCCTAACTCAATGATGAAAAAGCCCACATGGTAGCTCATTAAATATTTGTAATCAGCCATCCAGGTGGACCAGCAAGAATAAACACATCCACTTATCTACTCCTCACATGATTTCAATCCTCTCATCAGCTCAAATACTTCCTTCCAACCTTTCCTCAAGGTTATTAAGTGCCTCTTAAAGGGCAGTAATCAGAAATAAATACTATTCTCTGGTTGTTATCTTACCACAGCAGAGTAGAATGAAAAAGCATTCTTTTTTTTTTTTATCACAATACTATGTCTAGTAATGACTACATTTATTGACTAGTATATTGACTTTAGAGTCACATGAAAGGTCTAAATTTTTCTTCTAAATAATGCTTCTAAGAGCTATAAGTTTAGAGTGAGATATTTTTGGACTCTTCATATTTTACTTTTTTAAAGATAGTCTTTAGCAATAACTTTTTTTTTCATTTATGATTCCTATCTATACCAGTAATTTATAAATCAGATACCTGTGCTGTTAAAATGTTCATGTCCAAGTGACTGAGGATTGTATTGACCAAGGAGAGAGTAAGTCCTAATAATGCCACTAGAAACTTTGATCCAAGGTGGACAATTTCTGGAGGATTATTCAACCAGTTATAATTCTCACCTAATTTTTCCATCACCAAGGCCCCATTTTGAAATCTCATCCACAGGGATGTCATGAGTCACAGCTTGTCACTACCTCTCCTGTTACTGAGCAACTTTGTCAATGAAACAAATGAGCATTGTTTGACATGACTATTTTTAACACAGCTTAATTGGCTTTGTTTCAAAATAGGTTAATGCTTTCAGATAAAATTAAAAGTCAAGCCAGTCAGGATTCTAATTACTGATGCCTAATCATGGATCGTGAGGTTCAGAACTCCTGTTCCTAGTTGTTCTAAGAGGACAGACGACATAAGTAAATTTTTCTTGGCCAGAAACATACTGAAGTTTTTGTTTTGTTTTGTTTTAAATAAGAGATATGTATGTTTTATATATATATACATATTTATTTTACTAAATTAAAAGTTCCAATTGATGCCAGTAGCCATGCTTTAGTCTTTTTCAAAGCCCATAGTCAGTACTTTGCACTTAATAGTGGCGCAATCTATGTTTATTCATTGAAAGTAGAAATAAATAAATGATTTTAAATTATCTATGTTTGTTTCCCCTCAAAAGTGCAACTCTCATGGGCTTTAGTAATCTCTGGTTAGTGCCTCTTTTCTACGTGAAAGCTTTGTCTTCAAGTAAGCAGATAGAGGCAAAATTGAGAGTTTTTGAGAAGTTCTAGTTATTCGTATATTCTGCTCATATTAGATAGACCTTCATTTTATTAATTTTCTTTAAATTTTAAAGTTACTAAAAAAATAAAGATTTTATAGTTACCCGTTTGGTTTGTTCAGTTTTTCCAGTTATCACTTTATTTTAGTTGGTGGTCTTCTTGACATTGTTCTCATGTCTATGCCATTCACTTACATCTATCATTTGTTATAGATATAACTTTTGACTAAAATCTTTAAAAATATATTTTTAGAAAGTGCTCTCCTATTTCAGATATACTTCTTACTTCACATCATCATCAATATAAGTGTGAGTGTATTACTACCTTCTTGAATTGCTTTGATAATATCTAGTCTTCATTGTCCTAATCAATTCTTTCATATTGGCTAAGATTAAACTTGTTTCTAGAATTTTAACAGTAGTTTGTGTGAAAGCCAAGTTGTGGTAGGTTGTAAAATGACTGACAGATGTGGAAGTAAAAATACCTAACTTTAGTTTAGATATTAAGGGTAGAAGAATGATTAGTCAATATCTAGGAAGATGGAAGGATCAAGTGATGACTTTTAAGATATAGATTAGACATGGGCATGTTTAAACATTAATAGAAATATCAGAGAGCGTTGCATCTAGATGAATAAATAAGGAAATAAAATATTCTGTGTCACTGTGCTGTTAGCAGGATACTATTATATCCTGGATCTATGCTCTAGGAAGTCAGCAGAAGTGCTTACTGGACCAATTTTCTCCATGCCCCTCAATGAGATTATCAAATCTGCTTTTACATCTTTTCATTTTGGGACTTGTGATATAGAAAGAAAGGGAATAAAAATAAAAGAAAGAGAAAGAGAAACAGAGAAACTAAAACAAGATCACCAAGTCTGCTAGAAGGGATACTTCCTTTGTCAGAACACTCTGCCCAAATTCAATCGTGACTTTCAGGTAGCCTTGGCTCATATCCATGTTTTATCTTTCCTGCATAGTACTTAAAAAATTGAATATGAGGAACAAATGTTGATTCAATTTTGTCTCCCTCACCCCTGTTATTTCACACCCTGCCCATAACCTGACGAACTTAGTACACGTGTGCAAATCCTGTTCTTTCATTATAGGCAATAATAAGAACAAGAATTATCAAACCCTCTGATAAGAGTAGAATGAATTTTCTAAAAGATAACCAGAAAACTTGAAATCTCCCATTACTACTCAATTTTACTCTTTGCTATATTTGTGACTTAAGTGAAAAATCACCAACCATTTGAAAAACGTGTTATAATAGATTTCCAGACTAAAATAATTATGTTTGGTTTCTATTAGCTTTATTCAAATGCTTTTAAACCCCATTCCTTTGAGTTATGGAGTTTCCAGAATGATATTATTTCTGCTAACAACACTTGTAAAGATTGATTATATGTAGTATATTAAGTTTGATTCTCCCTGGTTAGGGGTTATCACTGTAGTAACATTGACTGATCTATCATATCTGGTTTATCTTATTAACCTAGATTTTCAGATTGTTATATGAGGCAAATAACACCCCCTTTACAAATATTCTTCTCTGCGAATTACTAAGAATTTCTCTCTTGTTGTTTATCATTTCTGAAGGAACCAAGTGAACATTTTCATAGTTTGATTTAGACAGTTTTCTTCCTCCACATCACGGTTCATTTAAAGGCATAGTTACTCTCAGGTTAACTCATGTTTCTCTGCCTTTAAAAGCTACTCTTTAAGAGTTCTAGATCTTAGGACATGGTCCAAAATTTCAAATTTGGTTCCTTGACATCATTATCCCTCTACCATATTACTCTTCATGCCATTCTTTCTTATCTTCTATTTCTATTTTCATTGGTAGAAGAAAGAACAGTGGCTTGCTCCTGTGTCTGAATTTTCCAGATCAAGATAATAAAATTATAATCACTAGAAATGCTTCCCTAGTTTCTTCTGATCTGTGAACCAGCAGCACTAGCCCCCGAGTTAATGAGTTTTCATGATCTTCCCCTCACAGCTGGAATACACCTTCCAGGAAAAAAGTAGACCTAAGTCCATATCCCTCAACCAAAGTACCAGTGGTACCAGGTAGCACTTACTTTGGTACAAATCGGGTTTCTTGGAACCTACTTGTACTTGTGTTGTCTTCTTATTTACTCAAGTCTTATTTTCAATAAAGGCTTTTTATTCTTGGTTTCTCCAGGAACTTTGATATACCTTCAATGTAGTGTCTACATAGCTCCAGAGGTATAGATTATTGTCCTTGTCTTCTTTATCAGTCCTGCAGTCCTTAACAAGCAGCTGATTCTGATTTTGTTTACACTCTACCTCTGTTGTTCTATGGAGTAAAACAAAATTGCTCAGAGCTCAGAAACCTTATAACTATTGCTAGTTTATGACTTGGATGGAGTTGATAAAAATGTAATTGTAGTCTACGGCCATGCTACCCTGAACAAGCCCGATCCTGTCTGATCTCGGAAGTTAAGCAGGGTCAGGCTTCATTAGTACTTGAAAGGGAGACCACTTAGGAAGACTAGGTGCTGTAGGTGTAAAAAATAAAAAAAAAAAATAAGGGTTTGTAAGCTGACAAGGTCCTTGCAATCTGTAAGGTCAACCAAGGGTTTCCTTACCTAAAAAAAAAAATGTAATTGTAATTGACTCTTTTCTCATCTGTTCTGACATAGAAACACACGTCACTGAAAATGGGTAAGAAAGTCTGGGTTTCTAGAGGGATCTATATTTTTCTAACTTTAAATCATATTCTGGATATCCTCATTTGATATAATATTGTTGGCAAAATTCCTAATGATTCAGTAATTCTTCATCAAAGTTAAACAGAAAATAAAAATAGAAAAATCTAAGTGAAAAGGCAGTTAATTACATTTTAAAAGGCAAAAGTAAATTATGGAACCTAATATGACCATATATGTTGAAATAAGAATAAATAAAATAATTACTATATTAACAAAATAAATATTTTAAAAATAATTAACTATCAACACTATTGTGAATTACACTATAATATACTGGGAATGACAAATAATTTAGTAAGACTATAGGGAGTTGTCAAACAAGATGAAACAATTTAAAATGATGTCTTGAGAAAATGTACATTTTATATTAAAAAAAAATCATCTTCTCTCTTCTTTCATTATTCATTAATATTTTTATAGCCTAAGGGGTTCCTTTCCTGAAAAGTAGAAATACAAAGAGAACTTAATTCTCCTGGTGAATAACATTTAATCGCACAGCTAGCTTCACATCGGTTCCCTATGGCTTCTGATGCTTTGAGTGGGTTTCACACTATGGAAGCTGGAAAAGGCATTTTTGAATAATACTACAGTTATATATCTGCAAACATGAATATTATTTTCAGAAATTCTTTAGGTTCCAGGGAAAGAAACTAAGCCTGGTGGTTGAAGTATTACTTGTGAATAATCATTCCATTATTTGAGAAGACAAAGGGAGTGCTAAGAAATTTGTATCATTTTGTTTAACACTGGAGGTAGAAACTAAATCCTTTCCCAATAAGTGAACTCTAGTTCTAAGTTAAATAGAAGAGGGAAAAATATAAGATACTATCATGAATTACCAAGATGATAAAGAATTTTAGAGGAAAAAATATATATATATAGGAAGACACCAAAAAAAAAAGGCAAGTGCATAATCATTTCAAGAAATACATTTCATATAATCTTTTTGTTTTAGACAATTACTCCTCTCTCTCCTTCCCTCCTTTTCTCTCTCTCCTCTGTTTCTCTCTTTATCTCTCTGTCTCTCTGTCCCTTTATCCAGCTAGCTGATCATCCATCAATTTATATATATGTTTATATAATAACCTAAGGTCATTTCAAATGTACTGATATATATTTTATCCACTTAGTCATTGTCAATAACTAATTCTAACACAATCCCTTGTGCCCTATTCATTTCTCCATCCTTCCACCTACCTATTGTAGAGTTTGTTAGTGGAAAACTGTGATAGCTCTTAAAAAGGAAATCCTGTCCTTTCCATTTTATGCCCTACATATCATAATGTTTTATTTTGACTTAAAAAGTTCTTTTGGATATTTTGTAGGCTTCTCAACTTGCTCCCCCACAAAGCTTTTAAATTCACACAGCTAAGCTTTTATACACATCTATGCTCTAAGCAGAAGAAATACACTCAATGGTTTTAAGCTGATTTTAAAACACCAGCACTAGAATGAATATCTCAGTTTTGCAAATTACTAATATATTTTTACTCATCAATAAATAAGGATAACAGTAATAACACTTGCCTCAGAGGGTCCTTGTGTCTATCACAGAGTTAACATTAAATAAATTCTATTGTTATTGTTATTAACAGAGAAATTGAAGTGACTGAAGAGTTTTACAATACAGTATTCTTCCCTTGTAACTTTTACCAAGTGTTTTTCAGCTGAATTGGATTTACAAAGCTAATTAGGATACAAAGTTTGTCAGGTAGGAAAAAGAAAAAAATGAAAAAACAGAGAAATGAAATGAAAAACAGGTGGACACTCAAGCAACTGAAATGAGTAGCAGTGGAAAGTTAAACATGAATACTTACGGAGCTGCCCAAGTCGAGCTTTTTCTTTTTTACCAAACAACCGGCCTATTGAAGACTTGATTCCTTTCTTCTTGGGGGCTTTGTGAAGAGAGTCTTGGCTACTATTGGCACTGCCAAGCCCAAGGCTTTCTGCCTCAAGGGAGGCAGATAAACTACTGCAAAACACAAGAGGGCAAATTGCTTCTTTTGATGCAACATCCACAGGGTTCACAAGACTTTTTTCCTTTACAAAGGCACGAAAGAAGGAACGCTTAGCAGTTATTTTCTCTTTCTACTTGCTTTTCCTTGTAAGCATATTGAAGTATGGTTTCCTCAGCCTTAAAGCCCCGAACCTGGAGGTTTTTCCCTAGAAAATTTTCTTTTTTTCATGATTTTTTACTTTTTTTTTTTTATATAATCTCAAACTAATCAATAATCATAGGTTAGTTTACATAGGTTGGTTAAAAGACCTTCTATTATTGAGCACTTGACCCTTTATTTATTTCTCAGAGTTGTCTTTTAAAACCTTAAACATAAACATTCCTTTCTTTAATTTTGTAATTCTTTACTGTGGGAAAGCTCAGAATATCACTTCTATTTTAAATAATAGAATTTATAACTGAGCAAGGAAACATAATTTGAATTATAAAATTCTTGCTTTAATAAAAATTCCTTAAACAATGACAAAAAATCTTAAATATAATGACCTATAATAAGAAATTTAAATATAACTAACAATAAAGTTTAAATTCCTAGTCTATGGTTTTACTGAATTTTCCTCTAGCCATCCTTCTCTCAGTTTTGGAGCCTAATTCTTTTAATTTTAATTTCATCTAAGTAGGATTTAGAAGCAACAGATTGTATATATACCCTGGTAATTACTGCACACTTTTTTCTTATAGTTCTCAGATATTCTTTGAGGTGCATGATAAGCTGAAATGATCTCCAAGTGGTTGGTCTAGGTTCTATTTCTGGTCAATGTATTTCACACTGTTATTAACAGGAATGATTCAATAGACATTGCTACAATTTTTTTCTACATCTGTTAAATTGACAATTCTATGATGAATTATTTAACTTTACTTATTCATCCTAATTAATCTGAGTTCACATTCTCTAAACTACAAAAGTTATTGCTTTTTATATGTTACAATATAATTCACTCTTGTGTTGGAGAGTGAAGGAAGAATATATTTTGAAGTTAGAGTAAATGGTTTTTTTCCACATTAGGAGTTAAAAATAAACAAAATGGATAGAAATGCCTTAGAGCACAGAAAGCTCTGTTTCAAAAATACTTGTTGTAAAACACATACTATTTAGAAGGCAGATTCTTTATTAAGGTATTAATCATTGTCATTATGTTCAGCTATATTAATTATGTGTCCAGAGATGCTGCAATTGATAACAGTGAAGGAACATTTATTTTAGATGTAAATTATATTCTTAGATTTATTTATGTCATTAATTATTATAGAGATCTGCTTGCAATTTTTTAGGTAGATGGAAAGGACAGTATGAAGAGTCACTATGATAAATGAGATAATTCCCCATGTTAACTTATCTTTTCCATTAATATTTTCACAAATATGCTTTTTTTTCTTTTCTTTTCTAAGAATTTTGTATGTGAGGAGCTGCTATGACTGGCAGCACAAAGGATGGCTGATGCACATGCTAGTCTGCTAAAAGGAAATTAGGCACAATCATTCACTTTTCAGACCTTAAATACTCTTACACTATAAGCCAAATTTATATCTTGTCCTTGAAGGAGAGCAGAATATGCCACCCAGAATGTGGCACTTTGGCATGTAGATTATTTCAAGTAGAAGACAATCTGAGCCTAGCTGGCTTTTTACCTTGCCCTTAACTGCCTAAAAAGAATTTAGATGGGGGTGGGGGTGGGAGGGGGCGGGCGGGGGCAGGCAGGCACCAGGAAGAGAGCTATTAACAGAGATGTAACATTTTATATCAGAAGGACTTCTATCTGCATGGCATGGCAAACATTTGTTTACCAAACATCTGCTCTTTTCATCTTTCTGTGAATTGTCTACCTCCTCTTTGAGGCCATGGACCCCTACTCACTTCTCCTTAGCTCAGGATGGTATATAAGCCTCAATGTAAGCTTTACTGCTGGGCGGGGTGGGGGTGGGGGTCTCATATTTTTCTGAGATTCTCCTATGGATAAACTTTGTTCTCCTGTTAATCTGCCCTTTGTCGATTTAATTACTAGACCAGTTAAAAAAAACTTAGAAGAAAAGAAGGGAAAAGTTTTCTACCCCTACATTTTAGAATCCCTTTAGATTATGTTACATTTCTTAATAAATTCTTCCTCTAGCCTGACTCCATTTTAATAAGAAATATCCACCAAAAATAAAAGAGCTATTCTCATAAATATTGGCTAGTAACAAGACCACAAATACCTAATTCATTTTAAAACTAAAAACTGGATCTCAGGATGGAAATTTGTCTTTTTTTTTTTTTGCAAATGGGGAGAGGTAGCAGGAAAATACCCTAATGAAGAAATACAGTTCAAATAAAAAAATTTATATACATTTTTTAGACAGTCTATTTGATAATACTTAAAAGAAAGAGGAATATTTTCAGAAAAAGAGCATACACTTTACAGTGTGCTGGGAGAAGCATACCTTCTGGCCTCATTGTGGTAGGAAGAAGGAAGGGTGTGAGTCATCCTAATAGCTCTAGGGGTAGGGGGAGGAGAAGTTTCACACTTAATGGTAGCTTTATCCTCCCGACCATCTTCTTCCACCACTGCAATCTGGAAGTGAAAACAACATATTCAGATGAATTTTCTAAATTTCAATCGAAGTTGATGAAAATGGAGAATTGTTAAAGCAAGGCGAAGTAAATAAATCTAATATGAACACAAACAGAAAACGTGGGGCACATAAGTCTTACATATATAAATTAACATTATTAAAGAGTGTGAATTTCATTACTCTTTAAAAGTGAAGAAACTCTAGTTTAAGTAAACATGGACCCACTACAAAACATTATTTAAGAGTAGATAAGCACCATAAATCAATACACAGGGACTATGAAAAAGTTATTTTGGGATCTATTTTGCTATACTAGAATGTAAATGCTTTAAAAAAGCAAATTTACTTAAAAAAAAAATGCATAGTTAGGTTATCCTAACATGGAGATCTTTTAAGTGGGGGATGTTTGAAGTGAGAAGAGAAGTTGGCAAAATATAACTTCATCAGATAAAGTGTTTTGTATCAGTCAAGCTAAAGAAATGTATCCTAGGGTGTTTAAAAAATGTGTTGGAGTTTGTAAGAAAAAAATTTAAAAAAAAAATCACAATAATAAAAGATTCCATACGTATTGCAACTTGTTTCATCTCATACTACCTGTCATGGGAAAATTGACAAAGACATATATAAAACCTTAAGAAGAGGGGATGGAAGGAATTTGTTGAAGAACAATTTATTTCAAAATCTAAAACATTTCTGGATAGCATAAATTTTGTCAGAGATATGGATATAGAGCTGTATTAAAACGAGACTTTTCAACAATCAAGTTAATTGTGGAGTTATTTTGCAACACTGTCATTTTTTTTCATAGCATCATTGTGCATGAAAATACTTATAGTGAGAGAAAACTGTGGTAAGCATAGCTAAAAGATAGAGTTCCAGAAGTTCTGATAAAAAAAGTTCTCAGTATTACTACAGAAAAAATTATAAAGCTGTGTTCTTATGTCTACGCAATGTCTTGCTTGTTTCTACATTAAGCTGTTATGCTTAAATGTGTTTACATATGATAAAGACCTCATGCATTAGAGAAACTTAATGAAATTGTTTGTCTGTGCTCTTGTCACCCAAGCCTAGAATACTTTTTCACAATTTAGGTAGCTACCTTAATAGGATTTCCCCTCTCCATTTCAATTAGCATAGTACCACCAGAAGAATCTTTGTCAAGAACTGTTTTCCGCATATCAATGCTATGAAAAACACTTTCTAAACTCACATCTCATTTAAACTCATGGAGTGTGTTTCAAAACTGTTCCTAATATACATTTGTTTCCACAGTTCATAATCTAATTGTGATTGTTTTCACAATTGTTTCTCCTAAGCATGATGGTTTCTGTCTTCTGATTTTTTTCCTGAAACATCTTCTTATAAAATACGCTCCTCCCTTATACTTTGCCAAACTATACCAACTTTTACAATATTCGCTTTTAAGAACACTGTACACAAACTGTTCCTCTGAATAACGCTGAGAGCTCACACTATGTAAACAAAATTGAAGAAAAAAGCTTTAGAATCAGAGATGGATTTGAAACCTGGTTTCTCTTATTTGTTGTATGTATGACATGTGCTAATTATCTGCTCTAAGAATAAATGTCCTCATCAGTAAAATGGAAGTGATAATGCCTTAATGTGTTCTTTTGAAGTATAAATAAAATCATGCATGTAACTCCTTGCGATATACCTTGATATGTAACAATTTTTAGTTTGTGATCTTCTTTCCATAACCTACTTTTCTTACCAATCATCTCTACCCCCTCAGTTCCCTGAGGTTGAATTTCTGTATAGGACCTTCCTTAGTGACTTTTTTTGTTTCTTAGATGCAATGAACTTTTTTATATCATTAGTCAGATTTCTTCCTATGTTCCCAGTATCATTCTTTTAAGTTGCAGAGGAAATCAAAGGCAAATAATAACATTATGCATGGTAACCTCTTCTGATAGTGTCAACTATCAGTAACCAACTGATAGTGTCAAGGAGCACTATAGGAAAGTAGATAATGGCTCAGGAAAAGAAAAAAAAGAAATGTTACCAATATCAATCTGTGCTATCTAAGCATGGTATAAAAAAAAAAAAAAAAAAAAGTTATCTGGTTCCAAAAGTGTTTTGGGCATAGGCTGACTATCACATCTTGTTGATGCTGAAAAACAGATTTATGCACTAGATAGTAGGTTGAATCTTTGAAATCTTTCCCATCTGATATACCATGAGTTCAAGCTCTGCTGTTCTCAATTATTTATCAAGGTGTCATTTTGTGAATCAGAAGTGGAGTCCATTTGTTTTCCATAGTCAATATTTATTCTCTTGATTTTATTCTGAACAGGAAAGCAGTCTATTAACTATATTTTCTAATTTTCTATATTCTTGATGCTCTGGCACCTGGGGCATGCTGACTAAGGAGAGACTGCACCTCTCAGTTAGCTAATTCCTTGAGAAAGCAAACCACTTCCTTGGAGTGTGCCTTCCATATGCAAATCAATCAGTCCAGACCAGCGCCTCAAACCATCTTCTCTGTTTGGCTCTTATATTCTAGGAAACAATATTCCTCTGCCTTAATGATCCTAGGCCAGGTATCAGATAACTGGAGACAACCCCTTATACGCTAGAGCCCACTAAAATTATTCAAACCAGCCAATCCTAATCCTACTTTCCTTGCCTTGCCTTTCTCACAAAAACCATAATACAGGTCTCTGCCTATGCTTTCCCCTCACTCTTTCTGCCTCTTGAACCATATATTGATTTCCCCATGGCCCTACATAATGTAGCATGCCCCATTCTCTTGAAAAGTGTGAGTAACAAGTTACCTCTTCATTGGCAGTTGTTTCCTGATCTGTTGGCCTCACTTTACCTGAGTAATAGTGAAACCTACATTTTAAATAAGCAGCATTGTTCTAAAATTGACAATAAAGTATCTAATTCTACCAACAGTGCTCTAAATAATCTGTGGAAAACTCAAATAGTTAGTCTTCATAATATAATATTGTTACAGAAAGCATCAAAAATTTTATTTTTGAGACATTTGCTTTTATGATAATATTTAAAGAATTAAATAACAATTAAATATTTTTAATATTTCTTGTTTAATGTTAATAAAATACTTCAACTGGAGGAAATATAATTTTAAAGCTTTCATTAAAAAAACACTATTCAACTAGTAATCATATAAAAGTTATTTACAGTACCTTTCTTCGATGTTTCCTTAGGTCACTTGGCTGTGATTGGCAGTAATAAAAGCAACATAAAGCAGAACTAGTTAGTGATTGCCATTTGACCATGTTACAAGTTTAAATAGTATCTACAACTTGGCCGTATATTTTTTCATTTTATTTTTTTCTAAATAAATGTGTTTATAATTGTTCGGTGATCATTATAAAGGCACTCCTCCTAGGAATGACTTTAGAGAGGGAACTTCCTAGATGGATTGGGTGGAGGCATGTTTCTGTGATGGAGCCATGTGTACATACGTGAGATACGAGACATGGACTCTGGGAATATAAAGTACATATTGAGTGAACTATCAAGAAATAAATATGGGACTATCTCTCCTAAGAAAATATAGATGGAATGAAAAAGATTATGCATAAATAAAGATTCAATGCATGTATATAGACTTTGTAAACATTCCCTTTACCCCATCTGTGGAGAGCCTTGGGACTCCATTGGGCATGTATGCTATTCCTGAGGGATCTCGAACTTCCTGGATTCTAATAAATCCCCCATTCTCAAAATGCTCTAGTCTCTGTATAACATGTTTCTTGGGCTGCTGTTTTCTTGTCAACGCTCTTTTAAAGACTTTTTAAAAAGTTAATTCTTTATGATTCTATATAAACACTATTCACTTAATATCTTCGTTAATCTTTCTTACGTAAGTAAAATAACTTTTGTTAAACTATTACATTATATTTTACATTATAATTGTTATTAGAAAATAAGTTGAATTTCCTCATCCAGTATTTTAACTAGATATTGCTAGCATGTTATTTATGATTATGGGTTTGTGGTAAAGTAAAAGTAAATACAACAGATAAAAGTAAAAACAAGAAAAACAAATAACCATGTTTGCAAAACATATACAACCCAAACCAATACAATATCTTTTCAACCTTAGTTTTCTGTCCTTAAAATTTCTAAATTTCTTGGAATGTTCAAACATGGATTATATCTAACAAAAATTATTTTTCCTCCAATATTTTTTACAAGTAAAAGAAAATCTACCTGCATTTCTCTAATAACAATTGTGAATTTAATGACAAAGTTTTATTAAGTGATAAGAAATTCTTGCATTTCATTTCTTGTTTTTCTGAGTCAGATACTGAACATTTTAAATACCTTTTAACCCTCAGGAAATTCTCTAAATATTTTTTTAAGTACTCTAATTAAGGTGTAATAATGTTCATTTACCACTAATTTGTTTATGACTAATTGCTCAAGAAAATGCATGGAAGCACTGGTACCTTTACACACAAACACAAACATCACATTTAAATATTATAAATATATTATTTTATTAATAGAAAAATAATAACGCTGTCAAGGATTATGATGTTAGTGTTTATGAAATGAAAATACTTAAAAGGTAAAAATATTATGTTATTTAAACATAAGGAAATAACAGTAGCACAGAAATAACCAAAGTTTTCTTGCCTTGAATGATGACTAAATTATCCTCTGTGGGAGAAGATTCTTCCTTAGCTTTAGTAATATGTAGGTGATCAATATATATGCAGCACATATTACGCATGCAGAAACTAAGCCAGAGACTATATCATTTTAGTCAATAAAATCAGATGCGTAGTCTCTAGATTTCTAAAGTAAGTAGATCACAATGTAGCTCAGTTATTGCATTAGTATATCTTAGTATATTGACTAAAAGTTTGTGCTGTATCTGAGTGGGGTCAGTTCTGATTAGTTGGTCTTTTTATTCTGATTGACCATTGTCTGTACCGTCTATTTAAAAATATTTTTAATATCAAATTGGAAATTAGCACAGAATAGAGGATTCAATGACTGAAGAAGATAAATGTTTCCTTTTTAAAAAAATTTCACAATTTCTCTTGTATTGACTTAATTATACTCAAGTCCCATAACTAGAGTTTGAATATGAGATGTATTGCCTTGCCATGTAAATAGTTTTCTGTTTTAATTCTCAATTGTAAAATCAAAAGAAAAAAATACCTAAACTTATATATATAACAGGAATTTCATGAAGATAAAATAAAAACTTAAAAATTAATTATTTATAAGGCAGTTTTGCAGTCTTCTTCTAGAGATGAGAGTACTACATATACACACACATACACACACCTTCTTTGTTCAGATATTATGCACACAAACAGATACAGGCATTGTGCACTTTTATAGAAACTTTACAACTTTCTGACCAGAAACACAACATACATTCTATGTTTTTCTGTAGTATCATTAATTTCTCCTTCATTTATTATGTTTGTGTTAGATTTTACAAAGTATAAACTATTATTTTACCTATTTGTATTTTAATTTCTATCCTCAACTGTTTCATTTTAATTTAAATTTTATCGTTTTAATAATATAGTTTTAGTATTATTACGAAAACAAAATTTTATCTCCACGAATAGTTCAGAATATTTAAATCTTCGTTATTGTTGTCAATTTAACATTTTTCCAGGTAATCACAGAAAAAGAGACAATAGCACATGCTTTGATTTAGCAAATTTGAAGAAAAATACAGCTCTACTTACTAGCTGTTTTGAACATAGGCATTTACTCAATCTCTTAAAGCTTCAGTTCCCTCCATTCTCTGTTGAAGTAACATCCTCAGAATTTCAAATATTATGATGAGAATTAAATGACTACACATCACGGCATGCAGTTGTCATTACAACCATATTTTCCAGAGGTTTTCTTATATTATTTTTAGCAAGGATGCTTTGGTTTTCTCTCGATTATATTTGGAGACTTCCTAACTCAAGCTTTCAACATGTAAGCCCAAATATAAAGATAAATGAATAACGAATTAAATAATAAAGAAGAGTGAAAATGTTGACATGAAATTCTAAAACAAATTTGGGAAATTGCTGCTATTGCTTTTGATGGCTCTAATTAAAATTATTTTGTTATGTATATTATAAAATTATAACATTCTATGTTGGTGTATTGAAGAATTATAATAACTAATTTTTGTTATTTATTGGGCTAAAAAACCCCAGTCCTAATTTACTTCTTCAAGATATCATTAATAAAAATGTACTTAATGGTTTAAGTCATTCAGATTTCTAATGTGATATCGATTCCTAGTCTTCTATTTACTTATTACATGACCTTGAGCAAGTCACACCTATGTAGGTAACATTTCTTCATCTCATAATGAGATTAATAATTGTACCTACCACATAGGGTGGTTGTGAAAAAAAGAAAAAGAAACAATAAAATGCATAGAAAGCCCTTAATCTGGAATAACAGCCAATCAACATCAGTTAATGGAGGCAAAGTTTTTCTGGACATATCTTCATACCAGTGTCATGACTCCCATCCGATCCATTTCCCTAGCAGGACTTCGCGGGGTGAGCTTCGGTGTCGAGTGTCCACTGGGGGGAGATGAACTGGCCAGTGAAGAAGCTGTAACCGAGGCAGTGATGGAGGTACCTGGGTGGACCCTCGCCAAATTCAGGCCTTCCAGGCTCACACTAGCTACTCTATTCTCAATTTCTTCAGCACGTAACTCTGTAGATTCTTTTTCTTCCTGAATTAACCTGAAATATACAGTTTAATTTTGATCCATTATATGATGCTATAATGGAAATTGTAAGCAATAAAACTACTCTGTGAACATTATATCAAATCTTATATTTCCATCTTTTTCCTCAAGAAAATATAATTTCCAAAAAATTCCAAGGACATCCTAGCTGAAGTTTAGAAAATCTTTTTTAAGTGATACATAATTCGCCTCCACTTTCAGTTTGACCCTCTTTCTATACTACCACCTACTAAAACTCTTTTAAAACCTTGCCTGCCTAGTTAATTTCTGCCAATAATCTTAAATTTGCATTTGAGCTCAGGTCCTGATAAATGAGACTTTTAGAAACTCAGGTCCCAACAAAGTTACTCTACCTTACCTCTGACCCAATAACAAAGTATAATTAATAAAATTCTCAATAAACAGTCACAATTATCATTTGATGAAATAAAACCCTTATACTTTAATTAATATCTATTTAGCCAAGTTGTCTTTTTAAATAAGCACCAAGCAATTTAACAATGTAGAGATGAGAGGAGGTGGATAGGTAGATGGATGGATGATGGATGGATAAATGGATGGATGGATGGATGGATGGATGGATGGATAGATAGATAGATAGATAGATAGATAGATGATAGGTAGATAATGAGAAAAATTAAACTGTTGCTATAAATGCTTTTGATAAAACAAAACACTATTACAATTTTTCTTTAAATAGGGCAAGCTTCAAAAATGTGTATAAATTAGTTATACATACGAAGAATAAAGAGCTTTAGCTGGGTTGCATAAAGTTCCTATTTTAGTTGAATCTACACATATTTTATATATAGGAAAATCTCTTTATCTTCCCCTCAATTAAATTTGCTGTAAATACTAAACTGCTTTAAAAAAATTAAAGTCAATAAAATTATTAAGAAGCATATTTAATCTTAATAATAATTTTTTTACTTACATGAAGAATATGAATTTTATCACTTTAAAATTTATTTTCATGCATTTTAATTTCAGCCCAAAATCAGAGTCCCAAAGGAAGGCTTTATTAAGTAACAGAGTACAATATCATTAATGCTTTAAACAAATTTCAATGGAAAAACTGCTTTCTCTTTAAAAACAAAAAGAGTGATTTTGTATTTTTAAAATGATTGGTGGAAAATGACTCCTTCACAAAAATCTGATGTGAGGTGATGTGGTTCTGCTGTACAAAAAAATGTGTGGTTATTAACTCCAATATTCTATTAATTTTAAAGGAGAGTCAAACCTAGAAGGACAGCTAAGAGGTAAATCAAAGTTTAATCAAACAGGAAATCTAATGCTACATAGATATTCAGTTTATTTGAAAAAGAAATAAATTGCAATCCACTGATCTTTTGAATTTTGATGAAAATATGGAAAACAAAGAAAATAACAGAATAGATTCCCTTTACAATGTTCCAGTTTAGAATGTTGGGAAGGATATCCCATAGGAATCATACAGAAGGCTGAGAGGGTGAATATAACTACAAAAGAAAAGCAGGCAAATGTAGCTAACTATAGATGCACAGATTAATGGCCATTGCAGTAGCAAATGATTTTGAAGTAATTTGATCTCTTCCTCTAAGTGAATCAGTGAACTGAGAAGCCAAAGGAATTTTTTAAAATATTATTTTGTGAAATAATTAATTTGTGAACGAGGAAAATTTTAACCATAGAAAAATTCTGGTTGTTGTTATCATATTGACATGGTTTACAGCAAGGGATTAATTTCTTTTAAATGTTGCTATGTATTCAAATTTTATGTATATCTTAATTTCTTATAATCAGCAATGACATTGATCTACATTAAAGGGGGCAGTGATGTAACATATTGAAGGGCAATAGTTTGAATTCATTATTTGGAAATCAAATTAATTAGCCTAGGCCAAGACTGTTAGTGGAAATTACTACCATAATGTAACTAAGCTAAGGGTCCTTGGCGGGACAGGTTATCACAGAGGATGTGTGTATAAATAATTATCACAAGGATGTATACTTAATTTCTAATTCATTTAGTGAGTTCAACCATTAGCTGCATAGCATCAGAAACTGTTACTCAGTTTGAATTCATGTTTTATATTATTTTTTCTATTTATATTAATCAAATATTTATGAAGCAATTTTTATTTATCAAGCAAAGTTCTGATTCTGGACATAAAACAGTGAGCAAGACCAATTACATTTATCGCTCTTATATTACTTAAAATCTAGTGAAGGTAAAGAACTGAAAGATAGAAGTGATGGTAGAGCTGTTGGTGGTAAGAATAAAGTGGGAAAGGGTTAGGACAGCACAGTGTGGATTGTGGAGAATGTTCCAGAAGAAAGGAAAAGCAACAGAAAAAGGGATAGCATGGAACATTCAAAGAACTGGAACTCATGTATAATGAAACATGGAATTGGAGAGGTGAATGGTTAAGACAATGTTGAGGGAGCTGGAGCACTGTAGGCCATCTGAAGGACTTCGATCTTTAGCTTGAGAAACTGAAGTGAAAAAGAGAAAGTATATAAACACGTTTGGGTTTTAAAATGTCTTCTCTGGCTGCGGTATTAGTTTGGATTAGATCAGGAACCCAAACACTACAAAGAAACCAGAAACTATTACTGTCATCGACATGAGAAACTGTTATAATGGGCAGCACGGTGATGATCACCGTGGAGAGCTAGGTAGCTATGAATCAGAACAGGAAGTCAGCAGATTCAGCTAGAGCCAGAAAGAACACATAAAGGCATTGTTCTAAATAGTAAAAACTGTTCATAAGTTGAAAAACAAGTTAAAAATAGTTTCCTGATGTGTGAAAAAATACAAGTCCACCTGGCATAGTAGAGATTTTTGCTGGGGCTATTCAAACCAACGATTGAAAAAAACTGTGAATGCCACTGAGACTTAAGAAAGTATAAAACTTAAAATTTAAATTATAGTGACAACATTTCTCAAAACTTGAAATATGAACTTGTACAACTTCAATTCTATAATGTTATTTACTTTTTTGAAACCTATATTATCCAGATACTGCATGATAATTGTAAATTTTTTCATATATACTTTGAAATAATTCATAGTTAATTACACTCCCAATGTCTAAATACCTTTAAGGAGCTGGTTGCATATTAATTTGCATGCTATTTAGTACCTTCACTACAGCATTAAATATATCTTAAGAATGTATCTTTTCACCACGAATACCATTTAAGTAGTAAATTTTAATTTAAAAAGTGCTTCTACGTATAGTGAAAAGGATTTTATCTTTATTTTGTTGTTTTCATATCATAAATCTATGTATATTTCATGTATGTTATCTACGAAGACTGTCCTATTATTGTATAGGACATATACAGATATCCTGCGAATCTTGTGAAAATACACATTCTTATTCAGTAGGTATGGCGTGAGGTTTGAAATTCTGCAGTTCTAACACCTCCCAGGCGATGCCGATGCTTCTGATCTGATGACTGTATTTTTAATATCAAGGTTTTCTAATCCCTTGAAAATATCAGTAATAATTGAACTCACCTGATTTCTTTGTTGATGGCATCCAATTGTTCCTGAAGCATCATAGCTAGAGTCTGGGCATCAGAATGACCACTCGGAGAGAGAAGATCCATTGAGCTAAAAATTGTTTCTCTGTCATCATCGTCAATATCAGACATTTCTGTGTCACTTTCAAAAGGGTGGCTGCTTAGTACTCCAATTTGTTGAGTTCTATTCCACTCATGATCACCAAGAGATTTTACCTGAGTAGTAAATGAACAATTATAGCATTTATCACATTGCTCATTTGCAAAGTAATATTCTAAAAAACAACAAAAAAGCACAAATGATTTTATAGCTTACCTGGCAAAAGCCAAATTGATTAACACTCAATAATCAATATAATAATGATACAATAATACAATAATAATATTTAACATATTGGTTCAATAAAATAGTTCCTTGGCATGTTTAAGTAATGGGAGGTATTAATTGTCAGCATAAATATGAAGACTTGTATAGAAATAAAGATAATAAACTTCCGTATGATTTCTAGTTCAACCCCAAATCAAGGTACGAAATCAAGAATTTGTACACAAGCATTCCCGTTTCTTGTACTATTAGCCTTACCTACATTTTCTTAAAAACTATAAGACTAGGACTACAAATATTATCACACGACAAATTATCACACGACAAATTATACAAGAATTCTTGTATAATTTGTCGTGTGATAATATTTGTATTTACATAGTTTCTAACAAAGTATTATTAAAAAATATTGCAAAGTGATTTAATTTTATTTCCACTACTCTGGTCTCTTAAACACCTCACTGATTTTTCTAAGCCCAAGGCATAATAATTAACATGGTTATGTTTTTTTTAATTGATATAATAAATGCTCATGTGAATGAAAGTCTCAAGTAACCAACAGACCAGTGTTTTTCAAGCTGTAATCTGAAAGTATAACAGGCTTGGGAATAAGAGGTAGGTCTCAGGGTTTTCTGCTTTTTAAAATATTGTTTTTTATTTTTGCAATGATGTAAAATAATTTTGCATGGGACCACGTGACATCGCCTCGAGTATTTAGGATTTGAGGACTTGAATTAGCAATTGTGTTTCAAATTAGTTTGGTATTAAGTAATGCTAGTTTGTCATATACAAATGAGAAAAGAACTTAAACTTAATTTATACCTCATTTGTTCATTTATTTATTTATTCATCAACAGATATTGAAGGATTAATTTATACATGACACATAGGTATGTGCCATTTAAAAACTAAAGGGTGTTAAGAGCCAGTGTACAAATAAGACAAGTACGTTATGTAGTATTTTGGACACATAAAAGTGATCGGAGAAAACAAAGTATATTTAGGGCAAAAAGGAACTATTTTACTTCCCTATAAAATGAAACTATATATTTACTCAACATGCACAGCATACAAATTTTAAATTATTGAGTAAATGAAAGGTCGGCACTGTAGTTGATAATGAACAGTTCTCTACAAATACTTTCAATAGCCTATGTACATTTTCCTCAGTGTTTTAAAAATAGTAATTATAATTAAATACTTAATTTTAATTAACGATATAAATGCCATTGCTTAGGTACTCAAGCGAACCAAAAATCCATTTGTTTGGCAATATAGCATAGTGAATAAAAACATAGAATTTGAAACCACATAAACACAGGTTCACGTATTGATTTTATTGCTGGCTGTGTAAAATTGAACATTTAAAATTCTGAACTTTAATCTTTTCATATCTGCAATTAGTTTAAAAATAGTACTCAAATCATAAAGTTATATGAATAAATATATGGGAAATGTTAAATTTCTGGCACATAATAGGGCTTTTATATTAGTTATAGTTTTTAAAACGTGTCTTATGTCACAGTGAAAACTAATAAAATTTCAATTATCTCAGTATTAAACTTCTATCCCAAATAGAATAGTGTATTTACTTAAAACCATCAGAGACTTGAAATAAAAAGTTTAACCTTTGGCTCATCTCTTCGAACACCCATGCGGCCTCTCCTTGGTCTTCTTATTACTTTAGTTGTTCTATAATCAGACTGGCTGTCCACTAGGGACCCAACTGAATACCGCAACTCAGCTGAGGTGTCTAGATGAGTCCTGGAAAAAAGAAAAAAATATATAAAATATAGCTAATTTCCAAAAGTTATACTTATTAGCAAATCACTATCCACTTTGTAAATGGAAATAAAGCATAAACCCTCAAGAATATAAATATCAAGAAAGAAAACTGATGAATTGTCATGACTCTTTGAGGTCCCTTCAGAGGCTTACGTCAGAAATTCCAGTCTCAGGTTCATTCCTGAAGGTTGAATACATTTTCTCTTTTTAGAATATAAAAAACCTTTCTGTTTACTATCATTTTTAAATGTGATAGTACAACAAAACATATGAAGATTGATAACCAAGATCCACTGGTTTAAATTCTGACAATTCTATTTAGTCTGAGCTGTTTAGTGGATCTCTCAATATATGCTATTTGTGACTGTATTTGTTTTAAACATTCCTCATTAATCTAACAGTATAAAAGTTTGGGGTCCTTGAATTCTGTATTTTTCAATGATCTATTTTTCAATTTATGAAATCAATAAAAAAGATTAATCTAAGGTTAATAATTTTATTTTTAATAAAATAAGATATATCATCAAAACAATTTTGAGCTTTTAATAAGACATTGATGCAAAAAGATAAAGAAAAATCTTTTGATAAGCACGTTTGATTTTGAGTTCTGCTTAGAGAAAAAAACAGTTCAATATACCAATTGGAAAATATTATCACACTAGTTTTCAATAAGTATAATAATTAAGTACACTGTAATTGAGGTATAGTATAAGTTTCTCCTAGAACATTATTTATATAGATTAACAGCAAATTCAGTTCATTACTGCAATAGTGATGATGATAACAGTGACAACATGTTGTCCTATAAATGATCATCAGGAGAAAATATACTTAAAGCCATTTGCTCTATTTTGTTGTTTATTTTTTTCTTTTATTTTTTAGTTATTATTATTTTAATTTTTCAATTAGAATTTACATACAATATTATGTTAGTTTTTGGCATATAACATAGTGATTAGACATTTATATAACTTATGAAGTGGTCACCTCAATAAGTCTAATACCCATCTGACACCATACATAGTTATTATAGTATTATTGACTATATTCCTATACTGTACTTTACATCCCTATGACTATTTTTGTAACTGGAAATTGGTACATCTTAATCCCTTTCTCCTTTTCCCTTGTCCCCCACAACCTCACTCCCATCTGGCAACCATCAAAATGTTCTCTGTATCTATGAGTTTGTTTTGTTTGTTTATTTTGTTTTTTTAGATTCTACATATGTGAAATCATATGATATTTATCTTTTTTTGTCTAACTTATTTCACTTAGCATAATACCCTCCAGGTCCATCTATGTTGTCTCAAGTGGCAAACTGCATTCTTTTTTATGACAGAATAATATTCCATTGTATATATATAACCACATCTTCTTTATCCATTCATCTATCGATGGACAATTAGGTGACTTCCATATCTTGGCTATTGTAAATAATGTTGTAATGAATGTAGGAGTGTATACATGTTTTTTCAAATTAGTGTTTTGGATTTCTTTGGATAAATACCCCAAAGTAGGATTTCTGGATCATGTGGTAGTTCTATTTTAAGTTTTTTGAGGAACTTCCATGCTGTGAAAATGGAATCCTTACACGCTGTTGGTGGGATTGTAAATTGGTGCAGCCAGAATGGAAAACACTATGAAGGTTCCTCAAAAGCTGTGTTTTCTTTTGAACTTAGGCTTTTGCTGATCTACTGTTCTCTTTTTGAACAAAGCAATTCCAAATATTTGGCAAGATTAAAAGAGGTTAGGTGAAGTCTGAGTGTTTGCAACAGCAGAAGACATTGGCTTAACTGATGCAAGTCTTTATTTTTTCAAAAAGGACGTTAAAGCAAATGAACTAAGGAATCATTCCCGAAATAGATGACAGCTATTGTTTTACAGCATGAACTTGAGATTTAATCAAGCAAACTGGTTTTGTTGTGGAGTAATTACATATAAAAAACTAACCAACAATGCCATGCTCATAAATGGTACAAATCTCCATCTTTATCTATTTGGCAGAGGGTATAATTTCATAAAGACATATATATTTTAGTCATTATATGTGCAAGGAGGTATTAATAAATATCTGGTAAGATAAAGAATGAATGAAATTGATTATAATAGATTTTGAACTATCTAGCTTAGAACATTCTAGGTATCTTTTGTCTGTGGAGGCTTAGGTTAATATCTCTTTGGGCATCAGAGTGCCATGTCCAAAATTATAACTCCTTATCCCAGGAATATTTTTTTCTTTGTTTTTTCCTTCTCTCAACTCCAGGTCATTTATAAAAGCATGAAACAAAACACAGATCCAGTCCCATTGATAACCTTCTTAAAACTCTTCAATGTTCTCACAAGGCCATCTACAATTTGGGCCTTTCCTACTTTGCATCTTCACTTCTAGTTACTCTCTGTATTATTCTCTCCATCTAGCTGTACTGACATTCTTTCCATTCCTTCAATAACTCAATTTTCTTTCACTTCTGACGCTTTAAAAACAGTTTCTTCACACATATACATGTTTAGCATTCTTAAAGTCTCAGTTCATAAAGTCCCATTATCTAAAACTATCCTAGTTCTCCATATTACTTTCATTAAAACAGACCTCAAACTATTATTCCTGTATTTTCCATCTGGAACATGTCTTTTTCATCATGATCACCACTTTATTTCTACTGCCTCAGTGTCTGGCAAGTAGAAAGTTCTTGAAATAACAAAAGATCTGAGTTAACATCAATTGTAGAAGGACTCATTACTTATACTTTATCTAAAAAAGTTACTGTTCAGCTTGTTCCTTTAATTCAAGTCTGTGAGTTAGTTCTCTAACAGGAGAAATCAAAGGTAATATTTTCATACATTTCAATTTTTAAACATTTTTGTGTACATCATTTTGAGAGGCACTTGGAGGTCTAGGTTTACAAGTTTATTTATAGTCACTGGTTCATTTAGAAAAGGAAACATATAGTTTTTCTTTCTAAATCTCCTGTAACTCTTACACATATTCTCACAAAAGAACTTCCATAGAGAAATCAAATGTGAATTTCTCTTAGAGTAAATCTGTTACCCATCCTTCTGCTTCTGAAATGTCCACCATCATCCTTTCTAATTATTCACATCCTATCCTTCTTCAGAGTTCAGACAAATCAGGCCATCTCCAGACACTCTGGAACTTAGTTTACTTTATTTTCAGATGAGATAGTACTAGTAGAGGATATTAGTTACTGATATTCTCTAACTTTAACTCATCTCTTCCTAATGTTTTACCTGTAAGATCAAATACAAGTAGATGAAGTTCTCATGCATCATGTTTTCATTATTGTTTCTTTCTTAATTATGTGCACTCAGAAGCATGGATGTTCAATAAACAATTGCTATTTAATATTCAGTCATCCTGTAACTTATTATAAATTCCATCAGTTCAGCTATCTCAATAATTCCTACAATACTTAATACTTGTGATGTGATTTACTGTGTACAAAACACCTTTGCTTACTTTTCTCATTTTAGTATTTTTTATATAATTTAGTATTTTAGTATTTTATATATAATTTATGTAAAATAAATAGAAAATTAGAATCTTATTAAGGAAATGGGTTTTCCAAAATCAAACAGCTAGTAATTGTATATCTGAAACCTAGAAATGTCAGTCTTATTATGCTTGGTCTAGTGTTGTTTCCATTACAATCTGCTGCATCAGAGAAGAATTGTTCTGTGTGTAGTGCTTTTATTGTGGATAAATGTCATGTTGTTAGGTGGCCCATGATGACTCACTGCAGTGATGAACTTTTAGATAACACTTCTACAGTTCTGCATTTCTGTGACTGAAGGTCAAAATGACAACAGAATGGTCATTTGGTCCTATTAAAATATCTTTAATTTGTTGATTGAATAATGCTCATTCTACATATTTACTCCTTTGATATTTTATCAGCTCTTTTTCTCCTTCTTCATCACCATCATCATCATCATTATCATCATCATCACTATGTAAACATATAGTACTGAATTAATAATTTCTGTTCAGATATATATCGGAATAAAAAAAATTAAGCATGGCTTTCTAAATTAAAAATCTACATATTTAAAAAAATGGACATTTTTATGCCTGCAGAACTGTGTTTTTTATACTAAACTGAAAATAGAAATACTCAAAATATTGAATGTTGTATTAATATTTATACTGAAAAATATAAGCTTTATAATTTTTTCTTTAGATTTTTCATTTGAGCATCTGAAAAATGCTTTACCAGATAGTTATTCATTTACTAATATCTATTGAGAACATATTACATGCCAACTTTTTTTTAAGGTGTGGGGATTATAGTAATTAAACAGACAAAAATTCTAGCCCTTTTGGAACTAAAATTCTTAAGATAAGCATAAGACCAAGGAAAATAAACTTATAGAAATCTGTGGTGGTGAAAAGTTTCAAGTAGCTGATATTATTGTATTGCCTAATAAATAAATGATCAAATATATGGGTCTTTCTAGGATTTCTTATCAACTTTCAATAAAAAGCTCTAAGCAAAAATAAATTATATGTGAATTTGAAATCTATGTATCTATCCACAGACTAAACAATCATCTTAAGGCTTATTTCTTTTAAGATGAGATCTTCAAAGTAGATGAGTATGATTAAATTTATTTTAATTTTTAACATGTATCATTTATTATTATCTCTTTATTTGCAATTATTTAACCAAAATAGGTATATATTAAATCACCACAATTAATGATATTTCTTCAGTAACATTAAACATTGAAAGCATTTTTACCAGTAGAGAAAAGGGCTGATACTTCTTCCTGGAATGAAATGTAATCTTATACACAGTTCCATTTCTTCATTTAAGATTCTTTTTATGTATTTTTATCTATATAATTAAGTGTAGAATACGAAAAGTAGTAATTTAAATTTTTATTGTGTATCTGCAAGAAGTATTTCTAAGTTAGAGAATTACTTTTGAGTGTAGAAACTGTAAATTGGTAAGGAGTCAAAATAGGGCAATTAGAGCTGAGTAATAGGAGGTATTTGTTTATTTTATTTGAAGAGATATGAACCATAACGAAATTCATATTGATTTTTAGTGACCTCTAGATAAGCTGTTAATTTAATGTTACCTTGATATTGTGGGTTCAATTAAAGAGCCAGTTCTCATTTTCAATTGGTCAAGTTCAGATCTCAGCTTTTCAATTTCTTCTGCTAATCTTTCCTAAAAATCAAAGAAGTGTTACTCAAATGATATGCAAATGCCAATAATACCAACACTCAATTATGATAAACCAAACTACCAAGTTTAGTGGGTTTTTAAAAATTAAAAACTGATGGCAATAATTCTTTTAAAGATTATTAGACATGAAAGTAAAACATGCCTGATTTTTCCCTTTGTAATGAAAATGCGAACAGCAGAAATCAATAAAAATTCATCTATATTTCCTGGCAATCACTAATCCTATATTTTCATGAACTTACGGGAATATTGAGGTCATGACTACCTATGAATACATCACTTCAAAGTAGAAATCATGGCCAGTTAAAAAAATAAAAGTCTAATTTAGTAGGTGAAGAATTTCTATTATTCTAAAAGGGTCGAAGAACACATGAGTGAAGGAGAAAGAAGATAGAATTAAAAGGGTAAGGATAAAAAAACATCGCCTCATATGAATTAAAATTATTAATTTGATATCGGCATAATTATTTGTGTAGCTGGCCATTTTCTCAGATTGGCATTTTTAGTTTCAGTCTATAAATTTATGGAAATAAGGGTTGTCTTGTAGCCCTAAAATGCTCATGTAAGCACTTAATTTTGTTTTCATGATTACAATTTTTATAATGTTATAAATGTTTAAATGTGTCCTGGATTTTTTATTGTTGTTTTTTTTTTTTCTTCTCCAAATGGCCTATGCTTGACATTTTACTTGACTCAAACTTATTTTCTTACCACATCTCTTTTTGTCAATGTGGCCTCGGTAATTTTTTTTGTTTTAATCTGGCCTTTTTTATTCTTACTACTATCATCCTATTCTATGTACTTTTTACCTCCTTTCTGAATTATTTTACTAGCTTCCACAGAAGTGGTGCTCCTTTAGGTTTATCCCCACATAGTCTTCCACTAGATGTATCATTTTAAAAAACATGTATGATCAAATAAATCCTTTGCTTAAAAATATTCGATAGTTTCTTATTGTATTTATTAATTCATTCATTGGTTATTTACACAAATATACATTAAGTACCTCTTGTGTGCTAGGCACCTAAGATACAGTGATGGACTAATAAATTTCCTGCTGAGAAGACTGCTGGTAGTGGTGGTCATGTTAGGTGGTGGTGGTGTTGAGGGGGTTGAATCGTTAAGTTTGAGATACTTGTGTGTCCAGAGATATTGAGCTGGCTCTTGAATACATGAACTCCTTCAGGGGAGAGAACCCAGTAGGTGATCTAAATCTGGAAGTGCTCAATTTATAGATGGTATTTAAACCCATGAGATCAGATGAGTTCACCAGGGCTTAAATTTAGAGGAGAAATCTAAGGACAGTCCTAAGAACTTCAAATTTTAGAGATCAAGATGATGAAGAGAAATATTGAGAGAACTTAATATGCAGGGAATTTTGCTGATGATGGACTGTGAGTTATACCTAATTGAGTGGAAACTTGAGGAGTTTTAGGAAATATAGTTAGATTAGGAAACATGTTTAGCTGTATGAAATGATATTCAGAAATGATGTATGACCTGGGATTTGCTTCTTCTGGCAACTGAACAAGAATATGAAACATGGAATGATTAGTACTGCTGGTTACTTAGGCAGATTGTTGATACTACAAGTCTTGGGTAGGTACTGGGGGAATGGGTTTTGGGGATCTTACCAGGAGCACACAGAGTTTTGGATAATAGAACATTGCATAATAGGATTAAGTCCAAAATTCACAATCTGTCCGAAACCTAGTTCTTTACACACATACCAATCACAGCAAACTTCTGGTGATACAGTAAATCAACCATCTTTGTTTTCTCTGTGCTATTGCATATGCTCTGTCCTCTACCCTACTCTTCTCTTTTTCAGATGATATCTGCCTTCAAGAGCCTGGTGAAATGTCATCTCCCCATTGTCGACATTCTGAACTACTTTAAGAGAATTTGGTACTATCTTCTAGATAGTACCAGCTCAATATCTCTGGACACACAAGTATCTCAAACTTCTAGGTGCCATCTTATATTGCTTTAGTAGATCTATCTTTCGGGAGATATTGTACACACTGACTATAGGACCAAATATTATATTAAAAATTAACATCATAATAATTAATATTCATTAGGGCTGAATATACTATTATTCAATCTCAACTTTATTATTTTTATCTTTTCCAATACCTTCCCTACCACAGTGTTGCAATTTCTTCTTCCTTTCCTTCCTTCCTCTTTTCCTTCTCCCTCTCTCCCTCCTTCTCTCTCTCCCTTCTTTCTTTCCATTCTTTCCATATTTCTAGCATCTGTAATCATGCTACATGCACTGTATTTAAAAGAATTGCAACACAGTCTTACCTTTCCTTAAAGTTTTAGTCAAGACTCACCTCACTGAAGCCTTCTGTATAGCAGTAATGTATGGCAATCTCTCCTACCTGTAGTTCTTAATGTCTATTTCACTCATTTGACATTTGGTATCTGCTACTCTGCAACTTATTGCTTTGTCAAAAGTGTGTTTTCTCTCTTCAATTAGATTTTTCAGCTACTTTGGAACTAGGATCATGTTCAAAAATATATAACAGCACAATTCTTATGCATAATAGATATTTAATATATTTCTGCTAAAATTATATCTAAAACTAGACACAAGTTAGTGCATACATTTTTATTCCATTTATATAAAGCACAAACAAGTCAAAAGCAATTTTTTTCTCTAAGAAGTTAAGACAGGGATTATCTTTTAGTGTAAGGATAGTGATTGCATGTTAGCAAGTGAGGGGTTTCCAGAGTGTTGATTTTTAGTGTATTGGGTTTGTAAAAATTCATCAAGCTCTCCCTACATATGTACATATTGTTACGCATAATATAAAAGTTAAATTATTTTTAAAAAGATGACATCCTAAAATTACATCTTGTTAAATGTATTTTTCAACAAAACATTCAGCAGTATGAAAAAGAAAAATGGACAAATATAAGTTTTCATGATACCTTATCATGTAAAGATTCTTCTAGATTCTTTCTGAAAGTTTCTGATTCTTGAATTAAAACATTCTACAGAAGAGGAAAAAACAGAAATAATTAATAAACTAAACATAAAGTAATTAAATATGTAAGTTATTTTTTTTATCATGCAATAATCTTTGATTTCTTCCTTGGTGCATCTATTTCTTGGTTTCCATGGAAACCAAGTTTAAACAGAATCTTTAAACCTGACACCTTAACATTTTGAGAAATACATAAAATTTAAGTGGGATGTTATTTTGTATCATTCAAATTGAGAAAAGGAATAAATATTATCTTTCAAGCTATTGCTGTTTGCCTCTTTTCTGCTTTTTTAAAATTTGAGAAATTAGGTTGCTCTACAAATGAGAAAAAGTGAGTTACAAGTTAAATGTTAGCAAGAGATATTATTGACAAAGAATTTAGGTAAAGCGATTTTTGTTATCTGAAGAAAGAAGAAATGATCAGATCATATTTTTATAGTTCAATTTCTGGACTTGTATTTCAAATAAAGAATTAACAATTTCTATGAAGGTTAAGTTATTAAAGAAAAAAATAAATTTTAGCTATTTAAAAACCAATGTTATACATCATGACATAGAAATAAGTTGCATCATAGATATTTTTTAAAATCATGCCATAAAAGTATTACTGTTGTAAAATCAGTATAATTTTCTTATTCTAATACAAAAGTGTGATCTAAAATAATGCATTCTTTTAAAGTTTATAGAGTAAAATTAACCTAAGAGTGTAGTGATTGGCATAGTGGCCACGCATTTGGAGTTAAGTGGGAAGAAGGCATGCCTTATGACTTCCTAATGAGCAAATTAATCAAAATACTTTAATATTTCATTAAAATATTTTCCTTATTTTGGTTTATTGTACAGAACAGGGAAAATATCTAGTTTAAGTAGTGACTGACGTTTAATCTAAATTTCCAATATGATTTGTGCACCTGGGTTTTAGTACCTCTGTTTGTTTCTGCTCTAGAATTGGCAACTAGCTCACGCAACTCTTTCTGATCTGGTAGCTTTCAACTGTCAACGAGACATATGGAATTGTGAATAAAACTCCAGAAGCACTTTTTTTTTTTTTTTAAACAATGCAGCTGAAAATACTGCATTCCTAAATTCTGTAGTGGAATTGAACTATTGGTGATACAAACTCTCACATTTTGGCTTTTAGACTAGTAATAGATTCAGTTACTTGAAATATTTGAATAGTTCAAAACAAGCCTTCTTGCATGTTGCAAAATATATATATATTTTTTGTCTTACCACTTTTCTTTTTTGCATGCCAGGCAAATGATAAGTGAAATATTTTTATCACAAAAGCACAGTATGTTTTAATACATTTGTCTTGTATGATCATGCCAATATGTAAGGCTTGTATACCATAAAGCATTTTTTATTCATTTAAAAATTGACCTTACACATTTGAATAGAAATCATTCACTTCTAAGAATATAACAGGCTATTTTTTTTTAATGAAGGAAAGTAAATGAATCATCTGACCAATACAATGATTGCAGCAGAGTATAAAACAAACACGATCATAAAAACATTGCTAAATGTTCATGTGATTCTACTTTTCTGTCATTTTACCTTCTCTTCTAGAGCAGCCATTCTTTCCTTTAAGTGTAGCTGTAAGCGCTCATTGGATTCAGTCAGAAGTCTGTCCACGGTATCGGATAATCTTTTATTGTGTTCTTCATTCATTTTCTCTCTTTGCCTAGCCTTACATCCAAGAAAAAAATAAATTTGACATAATAATCATTTAAAAAAGTATTTGGGTTTGTTTTTATATTTTTTCTAGTTTTAAATGGGATTTAATTTTATGTCTATTTGGATAAAAACTTTTTTTCTTTAAAATGGAAAAGGCATATCCATAACATTTAAATATAACCCATAATTAAGAAAGACATTCACTTTTTGAATGTAGAATATAAAGCTTTAAATTGATGATTGAGGGGAGCAGTTTTCAATATACATACTCTTTGAAGTTCTTGATTTTTCTCTTCAAGTTGACCTTCTAGATGTCTCATACGTTCTTCAATGTTTCCATGTCTCTCTTCAGCCTATTCAAAAATATGAAGAATGCACCTAATTTGTAACATTTGATTAACACTTGTCCTCTAAATAAATTGAAATAAAATGTAAAGCAAGCTACTACTAACTGCAAATGTAGTTTTCAAAAATAAACTTTCTTTAAACAGGCAGCTGAACAGCATTGCTTGAAATGTGTCAGCTACAAAGGCCTGTTACATCCAAGCATCAGCAAAACATTGGAGTTATTTATGAGCAATGAAATCAGCCAAATGTAACATGCAGACTGTGCATGGTTTGAACACAAACCTGCCATTGTCCAATCGTAAGCTCCTGAAGCACTGAACTGCACAGATGGTCGATTATCAATAAATAAAAGTAACATAATTTTTATAAATAAAAAGAAAAACTTAGATGGATTCTATTTAGCAATAGAAAGTAAAGTCCAGTAGGACTACCTTCCTACGTATGGAGATCATTTCTTGTAGTTTAGCTTCCATAACATATTGATAATCATCTGATGAGGTAGAAGAGGTTGGATCAGACTAACAAGTCAAGGAAAAGGAGAGGGACAAAATTGAAAAATCAGAACTAAAGACACTGACACTGAACAGAACATAGCACAGAATGCTTAAAAGAAAAACATGACAGCAAATTTAATACTTTAATAGACAGAATTTTATGTGGAAAGAACTACACCAATATCTGGTGAACATGATGCAGTTGATGGCTGTAATTGAAAAACAATGATATGCTCAAATAAAAAGCTATCAACCCAAGGTATGGAAGGTTAGAGATGGCTGGCAATGAAAGACTACTACAGAATAAATTAAAGCAACTCTAAAAGAGTCAAGTAATAATTGAAATTATGAGAAACCAACACTAATATGTCCCTGGTAGATTGTTAAATGTTTTGTATTTTGGTTTTTGTTTATCATATTACTTAAAAATAATGGAAACAATGTATCTCAATGTTGTGGAATATGCTAAGGCAATGACTCAAGTGAAATAAATTGGAAATAACATTTATTATAAACCCAACTCTGTCGAAATCAAAGAAAAAGCTAAGCCATGGGGTTAATTATTAGTAGTATTTTTCATTTCAAGCAGGATTGAGTTTCCTCAGCAAAAGCAGCAAACTTTCAAAATGACTTCTGGTCTCTGAATATACATTATGGCTGTAGGTCTTGAACCTTGGCACTTATCCTCAGATACAGTCTTAATTTGGAATTTTAAATGAATGTGATTAAAAGTCCTCAAATTATAAAGATCACAATAATATTGTGAAGACAAGAAATCTTATTTGTGAACTCTTTTGAATGACACTAGTGACTGCTCTTTCTGTGTTGATTTGTTGCTGTGGAGACAAGAGAGTGCCCTAAAGTAAAGAGGCAGCATATTGCTTCTGTGAGCTAATGTTTCCCCAGTGTCAAGGTGAGTTACATGTTTCGGAGGTGACTGTCAGGTTACCACAGATGCAGTGTTCGACAGGTAATGTTGCTGATAGCTGAATTATATTAGTATATTATGCACAGATTACATGTAAAGTTACGACAACATTTTAATCATATTTACAAGTAATTTTAACATCAAAGGTATCTGATGTCAGCACTACAAAATATAACTCCAGAGCATATTCTATTACATTTATAAGTTTATTCTAAAACTAAAATTTATTTCATGTAAATATAGGACCAAATATAAATATGCCATGCTGTACCTGAAAATAAATAGTAATCTAGTTATGTATTGGTTCATATGTATAGGTATTATTTTATGCAATGAATTCTGATTTAATCTATGAAATAACATTTGACATTTAATGAGTGTACTTATGCAAGTTATAGTTCAACATTTACATTTTATAAGATTTTTCTTCTGATATTCTTATTTCATAAATGTGAGAAATAATAAAGAAATAACAATAAGTAATTTTTCTCCTCAAATTTCCAAGCAGAAGCAATACAGGAAGATACCATAGTCCTCAAGTGCCATAAAATGAATTTATAATAGTATTTAATACTTGTAATTCAATGAAGAATATAATAAATGGGTCAAAATATTGAAATTATATAAACTAAATTCATAAAGGTATCTGTTAGCTCTCAAAAGTATATTTTAACAGGCATTTAGTGGTATGAAAATTAATCAGGTGGCTGATTCAAAGTAGTCAAGACATGAACATTTCAATTTTTAAAACTATCTCTCCTAAAATACAAGTAAAGTCCAGTAGGTCTTTCAAGGTCCTTAAACCTGTTTCCATCCTAACTATTGAAGACACCACACACTGTGAAAATTCACTTCAGAGAGTGAACAAGAATTCTGTAATATTTAAATTATTATGTTATTATTGATACTTTTTTATTGGTACTAAAAGTGAATGAAAAACCTTATGGAATTCAAGATGAATTATATCCTTCTTGAGGGAATATGCATTTTAATTAAAAGTAAATGTCATATAAAATCCAGAGCCCAAAATCTTTATCAATTGTATATATACTTGCAAAAGCCTAATTTTAGTTTTATCCATAGCCATACTTCTGACTTTCTAAAAGCTTTAAATGAGCTTTACCTACACACATAAACACACACACACACACACACACACACACAGACACATGAAGAAAAAAAGATAGTTTTATCAATCAAAGAATAGATTTAGACATCATTTCTAAACAAACACTGCGATTGACTTTCAATCACTATTGATTTATGTTCATATTTGCCTTGTGAGGACCTCAGGTAAAGCATCTGGTGTAAATACAGGGGTCACACAAGAACATCTGCTACTTTTTTTAAAATACTCCTTGATGTGACATCGGGTTTATCTTGTATTGACTCTTTAATGTGACACAGGAAAATTTCAAATGAGCTAAAGTTTTAAAAGAAATTACATGGGCAGAAATGGTTTTGGGAAGGATGTGGCTATGTTTGGAAATGGAGAAGAAATTAAAGTTAGAGAGAGGAGGGCCAAAGAGAAAAAAAAATAGGTAGATGATAATAAAAGTAGAATAAAATGTCTGAAGGATTAAGAATACTATTTAAATTACAAGAGAGGGGAGCCTAGGTTTAAGTTAAGCAGAAATCTGTTTACTTTAGTGAGTAGTCAAAAATATTAAGAAGTAGAGAAGGACTATGATGATCAATAATAGTGACATATTGAAAACAAATGGAAATTCAACAAATAAATTAATGAAGCAGGTCTAGAGATAGTCCCTAAAAGTCTTTAGAACAGAAGACAAGAAGTATAATATTATTGTAGCCATAAAATGAGAGAACAAATGAAAGAGTGATCTTCAAATGTCATAAAAATGTTATAAGCAGAAGGTGTGTTCTTGAGAATAAAATCTCAGCACTAAAAGAGCATGTATAATGAATTAAATATAGCAATAATCTAAAAACTATATGTCTGGAATAATGTTGATATAGAGCCACGCAGAAGAGAAAGCACTAAAAAAAAAGCAGAGTAAATTCTAGCATTTTAACACTTCTTAAGAAGAATAAAACTCTATGGAAAAATGAAGAAATCAAAAGAGTCAACGCGAAGTGAAATTTTAGCCATATATTATTAGGTAGGAATAAACCAAGGATATTATTTGGGGTGCACAAATGAATGCACATAACAAAAATATGATCCCAAGAGAATAAAGTGAAGGGCAAAAAGATGAGACACTATTTCGGTTTTTTGTTTTATATTCTAAATTAAAGATTCTTACAAATATTTACAGTATTTTATTTTATTATGTTTTTTTTCAATAATAGGTGATAGTCAATATTATTTTATATTAGTTTAAGGTGTAAAAACTAGTGGTCATTTTTATGTAATTTACAAAATGATTCACTCGATTAGTCTAGTAACCAAATTACACTATACGTAGTTATTAAAATATTATCCACTATATTCCCTATGCTGTACTGCCAATTTGTACTTTTTAATTCCTTCACCTTTTTCACCTAGTGTATTTTAAATGTTTTATTCTTAGGTATTAAAAGGTTAATTTGAGGCAATTATTTGCTGAATTTTAAATTGTGTTTCTTTGGGAGATATTCCAGACTTCCTTGTATTTTACTCAAAATAATCTTGATGATTATTTTACATTAAAAATTTATAACAGTTTTTATTATTTAACCATTCATCTAATTTTCCTTAAAATAATTCAGTTCAATAAGATAACTCTTTATAAAAATTCTTTATGTTTTGATGAAAAGAATATGTATACATACATTAATTCATATTATAGTAATTTAAAATGTGTTTGTAAGAAGAGTACTACTGCTATATTTGCATATTTTTATATAATTTAGAGAATCTTTCTTAAAATTAAATAATAAATTTATCTTTATCTTAGAAATCACACATTTCTGTAATTGTCAAAGGGGTTTATGGCATGATCTGACTATAGAAGGATCCAGATTGTAACATTACCCTAAGGTGACTAATGTTTTATTCAGTCATTACTCTAATACCTTATAGACCACCAATATTCCAATACTTTCTAAAGCTGCTTGTTTTGTCAAATGTTTGCCTTTTTACTATGTGATTTATTACCTTATTTTAACCACAGGCATTAGTTTACTGTCCCCCTTTATTTACTTTTTCAGGAAAGCAAGTATGTGTGCCTACTTTTATATTGCCACATCAGTTGTTTCAAATAATCCTTATGCCAGAATTTGTAACTTGCACTTCACAGCCATTTTATTTATTTACTGTAGTGGGGTAATAATTGTGTGAACATATAAAATGTGTGTACATTTTGAATTGATATTAAAAGTCAAACATGCTTTTAGTAACAAGATCTGGACTTTTATTCTAGTGACATGCATATACACTTTGAAGCAATGTCATTTCCATTTGACTGTAAAAGGTAAGAATAGTTTTTAACAATGGTTGCAAGATTCTAAAATATGCAGATAATTGCTGAACCTAATGGCTATAACATGGCAGATCATTTTGAACATTCTTCAGATTACTATTGATTTTAACTGGTTCAGAAGAAATTGCAAAATACACTTTGATTATTGGCTTTAGACTTTAGACTCCTATAAATCTAACTTCCAACTTATAACAGATGTTTTCATACTATAGTCAGAAAGAAATCAACTTAAGATATTTGCTGTATTTCTAATACCAAACAATTTATGTTAAGCCTAGTAAGTTATTATGTCTCACAAAAATACATATTAAATATCATTATTATGTGTTTATATTTGGTGATTATTCTTATGTGCAAATGTTAGCATGGAAAATTAACTATAAGAACATGAAATTTTGTTCTTGTTAATGTTTAAATAGGCAAGGAGATCATTACATTCATGTATTAATTATTCATGTCAGAATAAATAAGGTACATTTAATGTGAAAAATTCATCTAAATAAGAAAACAATATAAAGATTAAATAAATTTAATTTCTATAAAGCCTAAAGAAAATCTTTATAGATTTTATTTTGATTACTAATAATTTCTATAAGAGTATCTAGATCAATCAATTGTTTTATTGTAGTACCTTTGTCAGGGCTGCAATTCTCTGAGCCAATTCAGCCTCTACTTCAGGTAAGGTCTCAGCTTTTCTCATAGTCTGCTGCAACTTTTGTTCAGCCAGCTCAAGACGCTCTTGTAACTGTCTGTTCTTCTCTTCCATCTGAAATAGGGTTGGAAAAAGAGACACTTGAAGAGTCACAGTTAGAATAGCAAACATTGGTCACTAGGGGCTTTGGACTTCAGTCATCATTCTAGGCTTAAAATCAGCTACTATTACTATTATACTTATTGGGAAAAAAGATTATTGTCTTCATGTTTTTATATAACTTATCCATATTCCTTAATAAAATTAAGCACATTAAAAAAACAGAAAAGCTCACCAATGGCAGCAAAAAGAAAAGACAATACTAGTGGGTATAAACTTGGACAAATGGAATACAACTTGGTACTAAGACTTCAGATGTACCATGATAGCAAAATATTGAACATCATAGTAGTAGCTGGAGAGGGAGAGGTAATACAGCATAATGGTTAATACTGTAGGCTCTAGAAATGGGGTTGGCAAACTTTTTCTGTGAAGGGCCACATAGTAAATATTAGAGGCTTTGTGTATCATATAGTTTCTGTTTCAAAATTTGATCTCACCATTGTAGCAAAAATGCAATCATAGACAATGATTAAATAAATAGGTATGGCTATGTTTCAATAAAATTTTATTTACAAAACAGAACTATAGTTTGGGCATATGTGCCATAGTTTGCTTACTCCTGTTGTAGAGCAGAATAGAGTTAGATTTCCATTATAGACTGGCAATTACCAGATGTGTGACCTTGGGAAAGTGCTCATGTCTCTGAACCTTAGTGTCCTCACTATAACAAATGTGCTTACTTCATAGGTAGTGTTGAGATTTAAGTAGAGTAATATATGTAAACTATTTAGCCCAGTTTCTGGTTCATGCCTAGATCCAAAGTAAATATTAGTCATTTAGTCATTATTTTTATTATTATTAAGACAAATTTCTAAATTTCATGCTAAAAATCATGAATGTTTACTTCATTCTAAATTTTAAAGAACGATTGATTACCAAGAAATACTATATTTTATTTATTAAATGTTTTGTAAGAATGGTGAGAACACATACATGGACAAGAACAAAACCAAGATAAAGATACTGAACCTGCCGTAGGATGGCCTCTTTATTTGCTAACTCATTTTCTAGTTTGTCATTCATGTCATGTATGGAGGTAGATTCTCTCTGAGCACTGAGGTAACGCTTCTCAAGGGTTGTGATTCTTTCTTCCATATCTTCCTTCTGTGCCATGGCCTACAATTAAAAAAAATTTCAAATCAAATTCTCTGTTAATTTAATGTATTCTTTCATTATTTAAATATAATACTAAAATATAAAAACCATTGCTTTCTTTAAGTAAATATTAATTCTTTTCTTTTCATGGTAGTAATGCAAGATTTCATTGCATTTTCCAAATTTATCTGTCAGAATTCTCCTTACATCTTGGGTTAACCTTAAGCTTTCTTTCTTTGAGAATGCAATGTAGTACAGTTTGAAACTACCTACTGTAGAATTGGCATTCTTAGAAAAGACATGGCAGATAAATTGGCTCATTACATAGTAGAGATAAGTACAATTATGGGTAGAGTTGCAAACCATAAAATTAATGAAATGGTGGCTACAGATACAAATTGCAAAGCAATCTTTAAATATGGATAACAAATATTTTCAGTATTCTCATCTTCACATACAAGTAAGAGTAACTCAATGGTAAAAAGAGAAGGCAAAAAAAAGTAAATTTGAATCATATTCATAGATGAATTGATCAACTGACTTTGGAACTTAATCATTTCCCTTGTATTATATATATATTTTGATTAAAAAAGAACTCAGTGAACACATAACTCTAGGGAAAAATCAACTATTGGTGTAAATTCAGTAAAGTCATTGAATTAATAATATTTTAAATGATACATTTTAAATTATCTAATTCATAGATAATTTGGAGATGCTTTTATCTCCCTAACATCTTACATGAGAATTTACTAGTAGGTAGATAACATACCTTTTGAGATGATGTTGGGAAAAGATAGCTGCAGAAGTGAGAGTCATGGGCCTGGTGTGGTTTCCTGATAATGTGGGAAGCTACCTTGCTCAAGGATCATGAAATTGAGGGGATGGTGGTGGTTTCCATTTATTACTATTCATATTCCCTTGATCATTCATTTCTAATCAGTCCCTTTATTATTTCCTCCAGGATTCAGAACCAATTCTGTCATACCCACAGAACACATACATTTTCTTTCAATTTTCCAAAAAATAGAAGCCCTTAAATGGATAGTCCTTCAACTTCCTGATCTTCCCTCATGATCATGTGGAAATTTAATTGCATGTACACAAATCATTAACCTCTAGCTTTTAGTTTAGAACAGTTGTCCCACTTTCACTCAAGGTTTAATAATCATCTGTACTCTGGGTTTTATGTTTTTTCTTTTCTAAATCTTGATTATTCTTTTCTCTTAGATTTTCAAGATGATAGTAGAGGTAAATCCTATAACAACAGCTGAAACAATGCAACAGGCTTATAAAGAAGCTGGTACAGATCAGAGGTAGAGGGCAGAGGAAAAAGGGATGATTCAAAGAAAATAAAAACAAGAACAATAAATTATGTACTCGACTATTGATCATAATTGAATTGAAATTATGGAATTTTACCAAACTGTTAGAGTGGATGGGAAGATTTCCCATAGTTTTATAAATAAGTAAGCATATTAATATATCAGGTAATTAATAAAATCCTAGAAAAACAGAAAGGTGTACAATAAAAGGAAATACTATCATAGGAAACTCCTATTTGGGTCAGCTGTGGAAATTATTTATATAGTCATAAAAGTGGTAACAGTGAATGTGATTTTAAGATAATTATAGCAGAAGAATGGGTGAAAGAGATGTAAGGGAGAGAATAAGAGAGCTAAAATCCCGATAGTATATAACAAAAAGACATAGATTAAGTTTAAATAAGAGAGAAAATACAAGTAATGGCTAAAAGGATTGAAATTAAGAATCTCAAGGAATGAGATGGAGGTGGGCGGAGGCTTGGGGTGTGTGTGTGTCTGTGTGTGTGTGTGTGTGTGTATTTAGATTTGTATTTAGATGTGTATTTAGATATTACTTGACTTTGTAAAAGTATGTATATATAAAATATTAAAATTAAATAAAAATTAATATATCTACCATGAAACTTATGATGTTGTCCTTAGTCCCTTGCCTACCCACAAATCAGCTCTTCTTCTTGTATTATTTGACTAGAGTATGACACCACTCTCCACAGAATTTAGGATCATTCTTGAAAACTCCTTCACCCTAACTCTCACTTTATAGCCAAACCTGTCATCTTGCTGTTGGTCTTTTTTTCCTGTTTGCTTATTCTACACCTCGCTGACCAAGACGCAATTCTAAAGGTTAGTCTGATTTTATTGCTTCTTGGCTTAAATACTTTTATATGTTCAACACTATCTTCAATGTAAAATTGGAGCTATGAAGTCTAGAAAACAAGTGGCTTCATGACCTGACACTTTTCTCTCTATGGACTGGGATGGATGGTGACCTTCTCCCTTCTGCCCAAATTAATGTCTACCCAGGACCTGTGAATTTATCCTTATTTGCAAATAAGGTTTTGCAAATGTAATCAAGTCAAGATGTGAGGTCATACAGGATTAGGGTGGGCCTTGAATCCAATAACTGATATTCTTATAAGGAGAAGGAGATCTGGGGATACAGAGACACAGAGAAAAAAGGGTAATGTGATGAGGGAGGCAGAGACTGTAGTTATACTGATAACAGCTAAGAACACCAAGGAGTCCTAGCAACTGGCAGAAGCTAGAACAGACAAAAAAGGATTCTTCACCAGAGGCCTCAGAGGGAATATGGCCTTGACTCCTTGATTTTAGACTTAAAATCTCCAAAACTATGAGAATAAATTACTGTTGTTTTAAGCCACCCAGTTTATGGTAATTTATTATAACAGTCTCAGGAAACTAATATACTCTGTGACTTCATTTCTACCTGAAATGCATTTTGTTGCCTTCTTTGTTTAGTTCAATCCTGTTGACCTTTAAGACCTAATTAAAGGCTACTTGCTTAATTACATTAATATTAAGTTCAAATTATTAAATTCAATTAATCTATCGATTTGGCCAAAAAAAAAAAAAATCTTGACTAATTTTTCCAATATTACATACACACCCCTAGATTTTAGTCATCCCAAACAGCTACTATTTAAAAAGCTTTTATTTTAAATTTTGACTTTTTCTATTTTATATATATTTTTTAGTTTAATGAGGGCAGAGTTTTTATCCTAGAGGATCCCATCGGAGTGCTTACAATTGTTAATATTGCACTCTGTTAATTTTATTTTCATACAGAACCCTGAAAATATTATGCCAATTTTGTAGTTCAAAGAGAAAATTCTTAATCTAGCCTAAATATTTAAACTTCTTACTAAATTTTAATAGCAATAAATTCAGTAGAATGCAGACACATGTTTCTTCAGAACATAAATAATGGAGTACTGCATACCTGCTCCAAATCCAAGTTTTCAATGCATATTAACTCTGTTGTAATGTCAATGTTGCAATGTTGCTTAACTTTTCTACATCTCATCAATTTTTTTTTGTTTGGGATATTGATATCTACCACATATCATTGTTGTGGTATAATGTTTATTGTGGTGTTTCAGTGATTTGTGTGATGTCTCATGTAGAAGGCACACACAATAAATAATAACTACTTTTTATTATTAATTAGTATTATATATAAAATTAGCTGACCTGACTCTAGCATACATTAAATGCAAGAGTCATTGTATGTGACTTTGGTATTACATTTTTGATTCAGTGATTCACGTGGGAGATTCAATTTTTAACTGCAGGCTGTGTTACCAAAAATAAATTTTGAATTCACAAGTCGGAAAAATATCTTTTCCCTGTATGTCACTTGGAAATTCTAAAAAAAGAACCTTTTTCTAGTCTCTGAAAACTGCTGTCTAAAAAGAAGAGAAAAATAGAGGAAAAATTTAATTATCTCTTGACCTAAAGCTTATGTGTAAACTAGACTTTATTATATCAAATAAATATAACTCTATAAATCTAGTAAAGTAAAATATATAACTTCACATTTCAGATAATAAAAGAACAAAATTAATTTAATCACTTAGCAAACTTTTAAGAGATTTTAATAGAAATTTGGAAAGGTAAGCTGGTTTTATTCATGAAACAAAAATGCTTTAATATTTCACAGAAAATTTTAATTCTTTGCATATCTCTATATTTAATGAGATATATTCCACATCTGCTTAGTAGCCTTCTTTTCTAAAAAGTGGAGAGCTAAATCTCTGTGTGAGATTGGCTATGTTTACTTTTTTTACTTTTTTTTTTTCTTTTGAAAACTAAGATTTTAACTGATAACTTAGCATGTTAGTAGTTTCTGAATTTGTTCTGAACATTTCCTTTTCAAGTATTGCAGGAAAAATAAGTTTTAGCTGAACTTCAAGGCTGCAGTTTTGGATCAAACACTTAAAAACATCCAATAATGGCTGTCCTTAAAAACTTTCTAACATTAAGGACTAAGCTTTTCTGTGTTTTCTTATATGTATACTGTACCTAGCTTTAATCCAGCCTTCTACCCTAATAGGTCACAATCAATTTAAAGAGCAATTAAGACAAAAATATAAATGAAATTAATTTTGGATAGATTTATTTCTTGATAAAGAATAATTATGAAAATATATTTGGAACAATTAATGAAACATACTTATATGATTCATTTTAGACATATTAGACTGTTGTCACATGCAAAGCAAAATACATTTTATCTTTTAATTATATGGTTAACTTTTCCTATCTTCTAATTTTTAAAAATTAATTCAATAAATATATATTGCTTACTCAATATATAAATCATACTGTGCTAGCAATGATACAGTGATAGCAAGAAGAATCACCTTATTTTTTTCTACTAAAATACTTGCAATCAGGTAGACTTTGTGTGACCACAGCCCCAAAATACAATATTATTCAGGAAAATAAAAACAAATTCTGAGGCTTCGAGTGTAAGTGATGCTTTTTTTAAGTACATGATTTTTATATCTTCTTGTTTGTTGGAAAAAATAATCAAAACTGAATTATTTACTGGAAAGTTATATTGCAGCTGCATTTTTTTATGATAGTTTCTATCATTGAATAAATGATTATATCACACTGATTTTGGAAGCTGTTCATAGTGGAAGAAGCACTAGTTTTGAAACCAGGCTGCTCTTGCATTTTCCTGGTCCTGGGGGATGAGGGAATAGGGAGGGCAATGCATAAGCCTTTGGCAAGTCACTTAACCTCACTAAACCTTAGATTCCTCACCTGAGAAAAATGGAGATAATGACAAGTACCTTCTCTATAGAACAGTTGTGAAGAATTAGAGAAATGAATTTGTAGTGCATCTAGAACAGTTTTCATGGTTGGTCATCAAGAAATTCCTAGCAGCAAAGTGACTATAATCAAAACAGCATGGTATTGGCAGAAAAACAGACATATAGACCAATGAAACAATTGAGAGCTCAGAATTAAACTCTCATATACATGAACAAATAATTTTTGACAGTGGAGCCAAAAACATACAATGGAGAAAGTAATGATTCTTCAATAAATGGTGCTGGGAAAACTGGAAAGCCACATGCAAAAGAATGAAACTAGACTGCTATCTATCACCGTACACCAAAGTAACTCAAAATGGATCTAAGACCTAAATATAAGACCTGAAATAATAAATCGCATAGAAGAAAACACAGATATTAAACTTGTGGACGTTGGAATTAGAGAGGATTTTATGAATTTGACCTCAAAGTCAAGGGAAGTAAAAGTAAAACTAAAGGAATGAAACTACATCAAAGTAAAAAGCTTCTGCACAGCAAAAGAAACCATCAGCAAGACAAAAAGGCAGCCATCTGAAGGAGAGAAGGTATTTACAAACAATGCCTTTGATAAGGGGCTAATATAATATGTAAAAAACTCATAAACTCAACAACAAAAAAATAATACAATTAAAAAATGGGCAGAGGACCTGAACAGACACTTCTCCCAAGAAGACATACAAATGGCCAATAGACATATGAAAAGATGCTCAACTTCACTAGCTATAAGGAAAATGCAAATCAAAACCACAGTGAGACCTATCACCTCATACCTGTCGGTTATCATCAACAAGACAAGTAATAACAAGTGTTGGAGAGGTTGTGGGGAAAAAGGAACCCTCATGCACTGCTGGTGGTGATGTAAATGCGTACAGCCTTTATGGAAAGCAGTACAGAGTTTCCTCAAAAAATTGAGAATAGAATTACCATATTACCCAAAAATTCTTCTGGGTATCTACCCCCTAAAATTGAATACATATATGTACCCCGATGTTCACTGCAGCATTATTCATCATGGTCAAGACATGAGAACAACTGAAGTGCCCTTCAATAGATGACTGGATAAAGATGTAGTACATATATGCAATGTAATATTACTCAGACATAGGAAAAGATGAAATACTGCCATTTGTGACAACATAGATGGATCTTAAGATTATTATGCCAAGTGAACTATATGATTTCACTCATATGTGGGATATAAAACTGAAAGCAACAAAACAAACAAGACAAACAAACAGAGACTCAAGGACACAGACAACAATTTAGTGGCTATCGGGGAAGAGGATGGGGTAGATAAGAGTAAAAGTAGTCAAATATATGGTAACAGAAGGAAATTTGACTTTGGGTGATGAACACACAGTGCAATATACATATGACATATTGAATTGTATACTTGAAACCTATATAATTTTATTAACAAATGTCACTCTAATAAATTTAATTAAAAACAAAAACAAAAACAAAAACAAACAAAAACAAAACTCCCTAGCAGTAAATCAGGGGCCTATAGCCTATGACCTGAATCTTTTTGAAAATATTTTATTTGGCCTTCACAGTGTTTGTAATACACACACACACACACACACACACACACACGTGCGCGCACACACGCACGCACACACACGATGCCTCCAGAAAGGCAGGCAGAGTATAGGCTCCTTACCCAGGTCTCATTTTCTACCTCTTCCTACAGTCCTGCACCTGGCTTTTCACAGATTTATATTGCCGGCCTAGCTCTGAAAGTATTGGTGTTTGCAACCTGCCTTCAAAAGCGAATGATGAAAGATATCCCTTTCTCATGATACTTCTCTAAAATACAACTACATAGACATTATAGAGCTGATTAGAAAAGTCATAAAGAATTCATGTGAGGGAAGACTACCTAACTCATTAGAAGGATTTTCAATTAAAAAAAAAAATCTGGTGTCAGATGAAAGACAGTTTTCATTTGATGTGGCTTTTTGTCACCTAAAACCAAAAACTATTTGATCAAGAGGTTATTTTTACATAGGCAATAAGAAATGGAGAGTTAGAGATATAGGGCTCTACCTGTAATACTTGATTAAATAAGCATGATTAGAATAGGTGAGTGTTAAATGAAAGGAAAACAGTTAAATCTCTAGGACTAAGAGAATGAAGAAATACAGAATGAGCAAAAACTCAAGAAATGGCCCTGGTGGTTTACCAGCCAGAAATGTTAGTATTCCTTAAGAGTGATATAGAAGAAAGGTTAAACTTCATCTGCTTTATAAATTCTCTTACTTTGAGTGTGAGGAAGAGATATATCTATGAACTATTAACTCATATAAAGGTGTAGACAGCACAGTATTATTCATTATCTGTGCAGTGGTAGAGCAGTCTACCACTTCATGGATCATGTATCTTTTTCTGAGAGAGTAGACATTGTTTTAGTACATATTTTAACTCATCCATGCCTTTTGATGTTTACATCAAACATCCATAAATATATATTGTCTCAGCAAAGATTTTTTGAGTGTCTATCACATGCTCAATAGTTATATAGATGATTTGAATGGAGCAGTGAACAAAATAAGACAAAACAAAAAATTCCAACCTTTATGAATCTTTATGTACAGTTAGAGTGGGAAGCATAAGATAAACAAGTAAATCACGAAAGTACATACTGTATCGGGTGGCAGTAAATGCTGTGAGATTACAAAATAAGAGAACAAGGAGAGTGTATATGTGTAAAAGGCACGGTTAGGGAACACCACTGAAAAAAAAATGTTTCAGCAAAAGACAGAGGTAAAAGAAAATGCAACAGAATAGGCCTGGCTTGTTTAAGAGGTCACCTTAACTGAAGAGAGAAGGCTAAAATGAAAGACTAGGAGATGAGTTCCAAGACGTTGGTAGAGTGGTATTGCAGATTATGTATAAACATGGCTTGTAGGCTACTGCAAGGGCTTGGATTTTAATGTAAATAGGATAGGTAGCCATTGAAAAGTTTTAAGCAGAAAAGTGACTTAAGCCAACTCGCATTGTAACAGATTACTCAGGCTGCTGTATTGAGTAGAAACTATTATAATAATCCATTGAGAGACGATGGTTGTGTGGAATAAGGGCCATGGAAATTGTAAGAAGAGGTTACATTATGGAGATATTTTGAAGTTGGAAGTGATAGGATTTACAACCAAATCAAATGCAATGTGTGGATGTGTGGAGTGAAAGAAGTACCAAAGACAGCTCTAAGGTTTGTTTGTTTGTTTGTTTACTTTTGGTCTGAGAAACAATAATGAAGTTGCCATCAGTTGCACTTGAGATTCGTAAAACTGAAAGTAAGTCTGGCTTCTTGCAGGAAAAGTCTTGAGGATGCTAATTTTGAAATACCCCAAGGTTGGAAAGGAGAAGTAGAGCCAATAAGGGAGCCTGAAATGGGAGTAGCAAGTAAAGACAGAGGAAATCAGGAGAGTGTAGTCTGCTATTAGCTTAGTGGAAAAAGTATTCCAGGGAGTGGTAACTGGATCATGTACTTCAAAGAACTTAGAAGTGAACTCTAGCTTTTGCAACATGGAGGTCAATAACAGCTCGGATAAAAACAGTTTTAATGGGACAGTGGACAAAATGTATGGTGAAATGGGCTTGAGAGAAAATGGAAAGAAAAAAAAACTGGATACAAAGAGTATAGTCAACTCCAATAACAACTAGTTAATTATTTACAAAGTATATAAAAAGAATAAAATATATGACTTAAAGAAATATGCAAAAATGGAAACAGTAAAAAGTCATAAAATAAAAATTCCACAAATTTAGATACTTTTCAATTAAATAGAGAAGGCGGAAAAATTCTGAATTTTCACCTTAACTGGAAGATAACTTGATTGGCACTGTTTCAAATTAAAGATCTTGTTGTCTTTTGTAGTAACTATCAAGTATTCTTTTTAAAAAATAGATTAAGTGATATTAAGTCTAGCAAGAACTGAATATCTAGAAAAAGGAAGGTTCTCACATTCAATATATACATTCACATTCATCGACACAAAACTAAAAGAGAAAATAAATTTAAGTAATGTCTTTGAGTACTTCCACATGTTAAAAGTATAGCAATTCATTATTATATTCACATCCAGTGTTGTTAAAATTAACAGCTCAAAAAATTAAATTAAAAAAAAACTGTAGAAATGTTTTATTATATCTGAGACTTGATATCAAATTTTCTTTCCATAGATAAAGGGTTGATGAAATAAACAATTTTTGCCTTGGTGAACAAGTTTCATAACTAATATAATGCATCCCAAATTATGGTATTTTGAGACTAAAAGAGTATTACCATGAGAGAGAATTATGGGAAAACATCTCTGAAGCAGCATTCAGGAAGCAAAGACCGAAAGTGTTATGAATCACTTACCTCCCTAATGTCCCTTTGATATTTAGTGTTCATTTCTTCTGTTTTAATGAGATCCTTTCTTGCTGTCTCTGCTTCTTGTTCTACCTCTCCCACTCGGGAAGAAAGGGCTGCTAAACGTTCTTTCATTTGGGCCATTTCATAGTTTTGCTTTTCAAGCAATTCTTGTAGTTCGACTATTTGACTAGTTTCATCTGTTGAGTCTATAGAACCATTGGATAAACGCTGCAAGAGAAGAAAAGGAAATGACATTTAGGATTTTCTTCATCTTTTATTTAAAATTCACAAACTTAAACAAATGAAACTGATACAGTTTTCATGCTAAGAAATAAGAACATTAAGAGAGCTAATTTCAGAGGAAAACTAAGTTTCTGAGAGAAACTTAATTGACATTAGAATATAAGGTAGATCTGTAATTTTCAAACATGTAAACAAATGCATTTGAACTGAAAGCAACTATCTATATTATACATAGTTTATACATACATAATATATATTATACATAGCTTCACCCAAAATACCCATGTATACTAAACATTTAATATATGGCGGTTATTATATTATCATTTATATAGAAAATTTATTATAAAAATTTATTATATAGCACAGTAAATTATTAAGTAATAAGTAAAGACACAGAAACTATGTGATGGGTTCTATTTTTATTCAAGAACCTATGTGCATCTGCAAGTTTTATTTTCAATAACATTCAGAAAAATAACTGATACACTGGTTTTCTTTTAAAAAAGATTATTCCCGCTGTGAATGTGATCTAGCTGAAACAAAGGTATAGCATTGAAAAGTCTTGATTTCTGTATTGCTATCAACATAAAAGTCATGAGTGCACACAAGCCTCAGGAAGGAAGCCAAAAGGAATTAAATACTTTGAGATTGATTTTTCTCCTTTCTGAAGGAACTGCCTAAAGCCAGGGTATCCCATGTCTTCAAAAGTAGGCCCTACAGTCTAGCTGCACTAGAGAAGTTTTGTGGTGAAGACGATACAACAAGTAGAGAGAAGTAAGTCCTAAGAGAAAAAGAAAACTAAGTTGAGATAGGAAAACGAGAAAAAGCAAAAAAAAAAAAAAAGAAGAAAAAAATACAGTCAATTCTGCTATAATGCTTATTTGGAAAACATGAATTTGTTCTAACACAACAGATATATTAAGAAACAATTTGGGATTTTTGGTCAAGATGGCCGAGTAGGTAAACACTGTGTTTGCCTCCTCACATGACAACATTAAAATTACAACTAAACTACAGAACAATTATCATTGAGAGTTGCCTAAAGTCTAGCTGAACAGAAGTCCTAAAACTAAGGACATACAGAAAAAGCCACCTTGAGACTATTGGGAGAGGGAGGATAAGCAGAACAGGCTGGTCCCACACCTGCATGTAGAGCTTGAAAATTTGGAAAGATATCTTGGTTGAGGAGGTGCCCCAGAGGATCAAGGGGTTCCAGGCAGCCTGGGGGCCAGGGCCAAAAAAAAGTCCCACAAAATCTGGATGTAAAAATCAGTGGAGATTGTGGTTGAGTGGGGTGAAGGGCTGCAAGGTGAAGAGCCCATGGACTTAGTTGCTGACAGACTCATCCACTCTGGGCTTTGGTGCTGGGGCAACAGATCGTAGGGCACCAGGGACATACAGGGAGGAAGTGAGTTGTCTGGATTCAGGGAAAGGGTTAGAGGGGCAGCTTTCTCCCAAAGAAAAGTCCTGGTAGAGGCCATTGTTCCTTTGTTGGGCCCTTCCAGCATGCAGATACGGGAGCTGCCATATCTGACTCCCCATTAACCTGGCTAGTACTGGTCACCGAACCATGGAGATTCCCTGAGACTCTGTCCACCCAACTTGAGGGCCCACCCAAGCCACTTCCAGTGGAATTTCCATATAAACGGTCTGTCTGGGCTCATGCTGCAGACTTTCCTAATATCTCTCAAAGGTTCACAAAACCTAAACAAGAAGACTTTGGCCTCAGTGTTCCCCATACCTCTTGCTCAGCAGCTCCAAGCCTTACACTAATGGCAACCAGCTTCAGTTCATGGCTTGGCTGCTTGAGGTACCTTCAAGACCATCATGGTTGTCAGCCATCTGCAGATTGCTTGGTGGCTCATGCCAGGTGGTCCTGGGCAAGGTACAGGCTGCAGCTGAACTTGACCTGTGGTGGGGCCCCTTTCAGGAGGCTGGCTTTAGATCGAGCCAGAACATCACCTGGGGCTACATCTGAATATGACACACTGAGTAGGCCGCAGAGCCCTGCTAAAGCAAATCCTGCTCCACAGGGTCACCCCTGCACAACACATCCTCCACTGTAGTCACCAGCCAGTCCTCACAACCAATCATCCTGAGGGACAATCTCTCCCATTGACATGTAAACAGCAACCAAGGCTCAATGACAACAAGACAGCACACACAACCCATACGAGAAACACCTGGAGCACCCAGCTCAGGTGACCAGGGGGACAGTGTCACTGGGCCCGACAGGATATCTACCATATAAGGCCACTCTACTAAAACCAGGAGACATAGCAGCCCTACCTTATACATAGAAATAAACACAAGGAGGCAGCCAAAATGGGGAGACAAAGAAATATGTCCCATGTAAAAAATTGGAAAAAAAGCTCCAGAAAAAACTAAATGAAATGGAGACAAGCAATCTACTGGGTGAAGAGTTAAAACCCCAGTTATAAGGATGTTCAGTGATCTCAGTGAGAACTTTAATGAAGAGGAAACATAAAAATGGAGACAAATTTTTTTAAAAAAACAGTCAGAAATGATGAATACAATAACAAATAAAGAATACATTAGGAGGAATCAGCAGTGAATTAGATAAAACAGAGAATCGAATCAGTGATTTGGAAGATCAGGTAGCAGAAAACACCCAATCAGAATAAGAATGAGGAGAATCCACAAAAATGAGGATAGTGTAAGGGGCCTCTGAAACAACAAAAAGCTTACTAACATTCACATCATAGTGATACCAGGAGAAGACAGAGAACAAGGAATTGAAAACCTATTTGAAGAAATAATGATGGAAACTTCCCTAACCTGGTGAAGGAAACAGATATACAAGCCCAGGAAGTGCAGAGTCCCAAAAAAGATGAACCCAAAGAGGCCCACAGCAAGACACATCATAATTAAAATGTCAAAGGTTAAAGACAAAGAGAGAATCTTAAAAACAGCAAAAGAAAGGCAGTTAGTTACCTACAAGAAGGCTCCCATAATATTGTGAGCTGATTTCTCATCAGAAGCTTTTCATATTAGAAGGGATTGGCATGAAATATTTAAAGTGATGAAAAGCAAGGACCTATGACCCAGATTATCTAGAAAAGCTGTCATTTAGAATCAAAGGACAGATGAAGAGCTTCCCAGACAGGAAAAAGCTAAAGGAGTTTATCACTACCAAATCAGTATTACAAGAAATGTTAAATAGACTTCTTTAAGAAGAAGAAGAAAAAAAAGATAAAAAAATATAAACAATAAAATGGCAATAACTACATATCTTTCAACAATTACTTTAGATATAAATTAATTAAATGCTCTAATCACAATATAAGGTAGCTAAATGGATAAGAAAACAAGACCCCTGCATATACTGCCTATAAGCGACTCACTTCTGATCGAAAAACACATACAGACTGAAAAGAAAGAGATAGAGAAAGATGTTTTATGAAAATAGACACAAAACAAAACAAAAAAGCTTAAGTAGCAATTCTTATAACAGACAAAATAGACTCTAAAACAAAGGCTATGACAAGAGACAAAGAAGAACACAGTATTCCCTCTTCTAGGTATTTATCTGAAGAAATCCCAAACACTAATTTGAAGGGACATGTAAATCCATGTATTCATTGCATCATTATTTACAAAAGTCAAGATATGGAGGCAACCTGGGTGTCCATAAATGGATGAATGGATAAGGAAGAGATGGTACATATATACAATGGAATATTACTCAGCCATAAATAAGAATAAAATTTTGCCACCTGCAATAACATGGACGAACCTAGAAAGTATTTTGCTGAGTAGAGTAAGTCAAACAGAAAAGGACAAATATATGATTTTGCTTACATGTGGAATCTAAAGAACAAAATATATGAACAATCAAAACAGAAACAAATTCATAGATAGAGAACATTTTGATAGTTGCCAGATGGGATGGGGGTGGGGGTGTTGGTTAAAAACGGGGAAGGAATTAAAAAGTACAAACTCGTAGTTACAAAATAGTCATGAGGATGTAAAGTACAGCATATGGAATATGGTCAATAATATTGTAATAACTATGTATGATGTCAGATGGGTAATAGATTTACTGGGGTGATCACTTTGCAAGTTACATAAATATCTAATTACTATGTTGTATACCCAAAACTAACATAATATTGTATGCCAATTGTAGTTGAAAAGTTATCAAAAAAAGAAAATTTGAACATACACAAAATTTGTATTTTCTTATATGTGATTTCATTCCTGAGAATCACTGGGTAAACACAGAAAATTGCACCTAGCTAAACCAAACCATATAGTGATACACAAAATGCGCACACGTACATTTGTCAAAAATTGAACACCAAACTCAGTTCATCGCATGTTTTAAGACAAACTATTCATATCTGTGCTAAAACTTTCTTTCTGATTTCGGACACCCCTCCTTCCACCACCTTGCAATACACTTATAGCTAAAGCTCTTTTAACACCCACTTTCATAAGCAAACTTCAGGTCTTTTTCAAAGTAAAGAGTTACATTTATCACAGTATTTATACAATTCTTGACTAGGTAACACATGTAAAACTATGCTACCATTTTTATGAGTTTTCTATGTCTTTTTTTTATGTCATTGATGAAGTGTTTAGTGTGTGCTGCAAACCTCTTTTCACTCATCAGCACTGTATTTTCTTTTATTGTGAAATTGTATATATATTTCATGATTTTTAAGAAAGCAAGTGTCATGTTGGAGCAAAAGTGACTGTAGGGGAAAAGTGAGAGAATAGAAAGCATCATAAAAGCAATGAGAAAGATGGGCGGAAAAAGACGGAGCCAGGTTTAAGATGTTTTCTAAAGATGACAGCTTGGTCTATGGACCTAACAATTTGACAATATTCTTAAACTGTTGTATTGCTGGTATCAAATCTCTAATTACCTAGTAAAAGGAGTAAGAGATATTACAACTAGATAGAAATGTTGGAGAGCATGCTGCAGTCGATTGGCCAGATCCTCCTTCAGAGTCTTCATTTCCCTCTTTGCTGAGATTGTTGCTTGCTGGGAAATCAGAGCTAAGAATGTCCCCAGGAATTGCTGCTCCTAGCAGAAGGGAACTGCCCGTCCAAAGTTATGGGGCATGCAATACCACATACATTGTAACACTGCATTATTGTGAAGCTAATGAAAAACAAACTTTTTAGATAGCTTTTATGGACATAAAACTCAAAAACATTGATAGTGACCTTTACAGATGTCACTAACTGTAGAAAAAAACTGAGAAAAGCATTTTTAATCACTAGGCAATAAATGAGAACTGGTTTAGGGAAGAAGGCTAGAGCCAATAAATTATATCCAAATTTGGGATAACTAAGGTACAATATTATAGGGTTTTTGTTATAATAGCAAATATCTTTGAACTATGTATAATACTTATAAGTAACTGGGCAAGCTTAAGATTTACTGGAACTTATATTTCCTCACATTGAGAACTTTCTCTACTCAACTAAAAAAAGGCAATTTTTGGAAACTACAAAAATCACTAGAAAATAAATTTTTACTTTGAAAATGTTTTATATAATTGAAAAATTACACTTAAGAATCTAGAGCCTGAAAAAACTTTGGAGAAACTGAGACTCAAGGTAATCGCACAGAGCTGATCTGAATTAAAATGTAGAACTTGTGAATTCCCAGTTTAGTTTATCTACCTTTTACCATGTTGCCTTAATCTTAGCTTATAAATCAACATGGTAAAGTTATACATGCTGTGTGATATAGACATGTACCAAAAGTATAGTGTGTGTATATGAATACACACACACATACATACATATTCAACAAATATTTGTTCACTGCAACTGAATGATGTTAATTTTCTAACTAGAAAAACAGAAATTGGGTTTTGGAAACAAAGTTTGAGATTATTTATTAGAGTCAAAGTGAATATGTTAGGTAGGCTATTGCATGAGTCTGCTGTTGGGAGTGCTCAGTATGTGGATTTTTTTCTATGAAAAGTTATAATACTGGATGAGACCAAGTGCAGAGTAAGAGGGGAGGATTATCAAAGGCAACTAAGAATACGTCCTTAGTGCCTGCTTCGAATGTTACTTTATTAGAGAATTCTTTCACCCCTGCCATGTTATATGTATTATGTTTGTTGCCTATGTCTTCCACCAAAATACATATTCCTAAAATTGCCTCTCTATCCCAGGCTTTAATCCTAACCTATATTTTTGTATAGTCAACTGCTACTCAATTTTCCTGCTTGAATATCAAATAGATATTCCAACTGAATCCAAATATTCAAAACCAAATTCCTATGCCCCTCCCCCAAATCTGTTTTGCCTTCATCCTTCTCTACCTCAATTGGTGAAAACTCCATCCTTCTATTTGCTCAGATTGAAAACCTTGGAGTCGTCCTTGAGTCCTCCCTTTTTCTCTCATCTCTCATCTCTTACCCAGTCTTTTAGAAAAACTTGCTGGCTTTACCTTTGCAATATATCTGAATCTTCTCCATTTTCATGACCTCCACTGCTGACATCTGTTGAGGAGGCAATTGTTGTGCCATTTGTCACTCTAAGAGATTGCTCAATCAGTGTCCTGGGCCTGGAATATTCTTCTATATGGAAGCTAGTGTCAATCTGTCTCTTGGTCTTGGATTCTTCTTCTTATCAGGAGAAAACTTTCTTTTGTTCTAGTGAACTAGTACAAAGTGAAATTCCTTATATTACTTAAGGGCATGTGTGTGTCATATGGTATTTATCCAGCCTCTCCAGCATAACTGTCCCCTTAAAGAAGAGAATGTATCTTCACCTGCAGCATGAGAGGGGTCCCTTGCCCCACTTCAGCTATCAAGAGGGTCCTCCTAGCCATGGGAGACCCGCATATGGTACAGGTGCTGATTTTGCTGTGTCTCTTCTTTCTGTGGGTAGAGTATTGTTCTGGTTAAAATAGAAAGATCAAAGTTTGAGAGACACAAGTGGGTTTAACAATGTCGAGTACCAGTGTAAACAGAATAAAATGAGCTACAGCAAGAGGATAGGAGTGGATGTAGATGGACAGATAATGTAGGTTCTTGAGATCACTTTAGGACCTTGACTTTTACTCTTAGTGTGATGGGCACCATAGGAAGGTGTTGACCAGAAGAAGGCAGTCAGTTAGAAAAATTTGTTTACTTAACCTTTGCAACATATCTAAATCAGACCCATTTTCACGTCCTCCTTGTATGACTAGGAGCACCTTGTGTTTTCAATCCTCTTTGGTGGCTTTGAAACACTAGAAGATGCAGTGGGCTAAGGTCTGTGGGTCCTGCTTCTGGAGATTGGCATTGTTATGGTCTTTGCCATGCAAATCCTCACCTGGGATTGGTAGCTGGATCTTCCTTCTCAGCACTGCCCATGTCTGGGTCACCTACTCTCACTTGAATTACTTTACCAATTTCTTAACTGGTCTCTTGGCTTCTAACTTTGTCCTCTTATGTTCATTCTTAAAACAGCCAGAGTGATCCATAGTGATTTTGTTATATTGTAGTTAGACGCAGTCACTCCTCTGCTCAAAACACTGCAATGGTTTTCCATTTTACTGAGTACAAAAGCAAAAATATTACGATGAGCAGTAACCACAGCCTCCCATCCCTCTTTCTCCTCCCTAATCCTGTACCCTTCTCCTGGTGCCCTTTTCTCTCCAATCTATCTCCTTCTATTCTTCCATTTGCTCTCTTGCTTCAGCCACACTGGCAACTTCGCTGCTCCTCTAATAAGTCAATCACTTTCCCATGTTACAGCCTTTGTTTTAGTTTTTCCTCCTGCCTGGAATGTGCTTTCCTAGTAATCCACATATGGCTACTAACCTCAACTATTTTAATGAGTCCAACATAGACCATATTATTTGAAAGTACAAATGTCCCCACTCCTACTGTTCCCCAAGATTCCTGATCCTTTTGTGTTTGTCTACTTTTTCTTATCTTCAATAGTATTTAACACCTTCTAACATAGCAGATTATTTACTTACTTTTATTTCTTGTTTATTATCTGCTAATCTCTGGCTTGCTAACATAAACTTCAGGAAGGAAAGAGCCTTTAAGAACATATAGCTGGTAAATTTTCTAGTTTTAAACATACATGGGTTCATAACAGTTACTCCACTTTGATAACATTTATTAAGTTCTAACTATGTTTTAGGGACAGTTTAAAGCACATCGCATGCATAAACTCTTTAATCTCTATAACAATGTTTTGGATACAAAAAAGGAAATTGAAGCATGAAATTTAAGTATTTTGCTTAATGTCACACTATTAAAGCCAGGCATTCTGATTCCAGCATCATATTTCCGGGAGCCTTTTCTTTCACTTTTCTTCCCTTTCTCCTTTTCTCTCTCTTTTTGCTCATTCTCTTTTATTCATTTATTGTTTCGTTTATCCATTCATTTAATCACCAAAATTCTACTATCTGTTTAACCTCTACCATATGTCAGACACCAGGTTGGGTGCTAGACTATAAGATTTCCTGCCTGAAAGTAACGTAATATGTGGGGAAATAAGAATAAACAAAATCAAGCGACCAGACAATTAACAAAATTCATAAGGACTAGAAAGCATTTAAGCACTGGGGAGTCTAAAGGCTTCAAGGCTATGACTTTTGGGCATTTTATGTCTGCCTACACTGCGTTTATTAATCTCCATATTGTTTTTTAGCTCTCAAAAATCGGACACGACCTCAGATTTCAAATAAATTTTAAATAAATTTTCAAATAAATAATTCCATTTGCCTTTGATTTGAGATTCTATAGCACAGAATTCACAGCTGTTACTTTTAATTCCACATTGACTCAAATCTGTTTCTTCATATATAAACCATCTATTTACAATGGCTGCAAACCTAAAGCCTAGAAGAAAGCAGACATTATAGTTGTATACCATATCAGTTATTCTCAACCATGACCAAACATTTGAATCCTTGGTAGCATTAAATAAAAATATAAAATGTATCCTACTCTAGACCATATCCAAGGGTGAGGTTTAGACATATACTTATTTTTAAATCTCTCTAATTATAATGCTTAGTTGGAGTTAAGAAACACAGATCTATATTATCCAGGTACCTCCCTAATTATTATTTCTAATTTAGTCATAAAACCTGCAAAACTGTCATAAAAAGGGAAAGATATTAAAGAAATAAAATGATTGATGAAATGAATGTAATAAAATATATAATAATAGACTTAAAAATTAGTATTCTTTATCCTAGTATCAGCTAATTATTTAAAAATAATGTTTCAAATGAAAAGACTTGATTTTATCTATTATTTCTGAGAGATGAGAAGAAATAAACTTTTAACAGAATTGATCAAATATTGACTTGCATGGAAACTTTCTAGACCAGGCGATTTCTTATAGTTAATTAGCATTAATGATTTTATTATTCAGCATTGAGATTTGCAAAGTCATATGACACAATAAATTTCCAATAATTTTATGTAATACAAATATTCAGCTGAGAGACATTTATTTGCCAGTTCTTTAGTGTGATTAATAGTGTTTTTTAAGTTATTATTTTCAAAGAAACTATAAGCCATTTTTATTTCCACCAAATTTAAGAACAATAATATTTTCACTGGAAGAATATGTGTTATTTTGAAGTTCTGATATTCTCATAACGTTGAAACTAAAATACCTTTCATTCACTATATCCTATGTATGTGACTTGATAGAAATATATTCCATGATAGTATCTTAACTCTAAGTAAAACGTGAGAAATTTCTATTCAGTTTTCCTATGAAATGTTAATAACACTCAGAAATGTAAAAAGTAGTTATTTCTCATATTACAATATGAAATAAACACATTGAATGATTAATATGGAAAAACATTCATTTGTAAAAATTTTAACTGATCTATATATAGTTAGAAGATATAAGGAGGTGAAGTATGTATACTGAGAATTTTGTTTTTGTTTCTTATTTATTTTTTATTGCAAATCTTCAAATGTTTCTTTGTTTAGCTATAGAACAAAGGAGTAACACTGGAGAGAATCTTTTCTCTTCCTGGAAGACTCACTAAGCAGTTCTCTTAGATATATAAATATAGAGTAAGTAGGCACTTCTGCCCCAGAGGAAGAATATTTCATGGAACCTGTCTCTTCCACTGTGTCTTGTTATGAGAGGGGAGAGGGATAATAATTTAATTACCAGAAAACTTCTGGAGAGAGATAAAAACCAAGACTGTGGTCCTTTCAATTGTGAAGGTTAATGTTATTCTGAATTCTCCTATAGACTAAGGCAATCAACTGGATCAGAAAGGTCTCCAAGCATTCACAAGGAAAGTAAGGGAAGTAAGGGAAGTAAGACTGTGGACTGGGACTCACATTCAACACCCGACGTCAGTGGGGTTACAGAGCGATGTGTGGTTGAGTGTGGGAGGCCTTCCTAGCTCAATCATGTTGATGAATTCTAGAACCTAAATGTGATGTGGAACTCAAGCCTCAAACTGGTATAACCTGGAGAAGGGAAAAATCCTCCCCGAAGAAGCACGCTGATAAGAAATGACACTACTGCTAATGGAACTTCAAAACTGGGTCAGTGATTGGTATGGCATGGTTTTATTTAGCCTGTATGTCAGTGAGTTATTGCAATGACACAGGGATGGTGATTTCGAGGGGCCACCTATTTTCAAAATGATATTCCGAAGACTCAAAAGAAGCAATAGTAGTTTAAAAAATGGTTGCTCACTTGTTACCTTATCATATTTTCCAGTTCTTCTTTCATAAAATGTTTAAATGAAGAACTAGTCCCTTTGGCATGATTAAAGTTTTGAGGTTCTTGGATAATTCAGGCAGAGCAAAAATGGCCCCAAGAGAGTGGTACCAGATTTAATGTTAATTGCATCACTTGGGTCCTCTGGTATTCAAGTTCAATATTCAAAAGAGGGCTTAATGTATCTGTACCTCGATCAGATCAGAACAATTATATATGTAAAGAATTAAAAATGAACATAAGAATAATAAATATGAATCTAGCATCAGAAAGTCTTTTAAATTTAATTTCTGTCAAAAAAAAGCATGCATATGGTTAAAATACAAAAATCAAAAATTTTGAGGGAAGTAGATGGGGTAAAAGTGGTCAAATATGTGGTGACATTAAAGAATTAAAAATAAATAAATTAAAAAAAAGAAGCTCAGATCGTCACTGGCTTAAAAGGGAGATAGGATGACCAAAAAAAAAAAAAAATCAAAAATGTTATCCTTAATGAAATTCAATAACTTTTTAAAATCTCTAATGACATCCACTACTTTAACAGATGAGTGTATCTTATTGTTGCTGATAACTCATAGAAAACTTGTAATAGAAGGGAGATTTCAAATTTGATAAAAGGTTGCTATAGCAGTTATGATAGTTAATGATACAATATGATAGCATTATAATTAAAGTCTAGATCTTTAAAGCTTTATAAAGTCCAATATGCCATTCTGACCCATGCTACTCTACATTGTATTGAAGTTTTGAACACTGTATGAACATCAAAGTCTTAGATAATGCACATAAAAAGTGAAAAAAAAAATTGAGAAGAAAAAGAAGAGAGACTATAACTCCTTACTTGCTTAACTACTTAGAAAAGTTCAAGAGCACAAGCTCTTGGAACTAATGCGTTAGCAAGTTTGCTGGATACCATATTAATATTGAAAATCCAATAGCATCTTTATATGCCAGTATTAATTTATTATGAAAAAATAAATATGAAAATAAGATAATAATCACAAAAGAAACAAAATTTTAAGTGCTTAGAAAGAAATATAATAATCTGTAAGATCTCAATGTGAAAAAAATGCACTACTTCATTGAAGAACATAAAAAATACACAAACCAATGGAGACGCAAGCTATTTTCTGAACGGTAATGTTGCAGAGATGACTATTCTCCACAAATTAACTTATTAACTTAAGTAATTCCAATGAAAATATCAATAGTGTTTTAAAATGGGATTTGAAAAGCTGGTATTTTAAAACACTGTCATATTCATGTGTGTGTGTGTGTGTGTATCATGTTCCAGGAGCTGTTCTAAGCACTTGAGCCTCAGCAGGAATAAAACAGAGATCCTAACCTTCATGAAGCTTAGTCTTTAGTTGCTGTTACAAACAATAAATTACAGATATTATAAATAAAAGAATTATACTCAGAATATGTTATGACATTTGAACAAAGTCTTGATAGAGGTAAAGGAAATAGCCTTGCAGATATCTAAAAGAAGGGCATTCTAAGCAGAGGGAAGAGCAAGTCAAAAGTCAACAGGAATCCAGTGTGGCTTGGGTGCAGTTGGAAATGCAGTCAGAAAATAAGAAAAGCCAAATCATGTAGGGCCTTGTAAATGGTAAACATTTGCAGAGTTCTGAGTATATGATTGACATATTCAGATTCATGTTTTAATACATCACTCTGATTCATGCCCATGGATGGTAGAGGGTGCACGGGTGACACAGAGAGACTGGGTAGGAGACAATTACAATAATCCAGTGACAGATAATAGTTGTTTAGACAAGAGTGATTAACAGAATTAGCAAGAAGAGGTTGAATTCTAGATATATGTTAAAGGTAGAACAAATAAAATTTCTGTAGGCTTCGATGTGGGGTGTGACAGATAGGGAGGGCTTGACGATGACTCCAACTTCTTTAGGTTGAATGACTAGAAAGGCAAGGTTTTGATTCTCCGAAATGGAAAAGATACAGCAAGCTTTTGGGGGGATATCAAGAAGTAAGTTTTTGATATTTTAAGTGTATACTGTCTTTTAGATATACAAGTGGAGATGTTTAATAGGTGGCTGGATATGTGCATTTGATTGTCAGGTCTGAACTAGAAGTAAAGATTTGTAAGTCATTATCATATAGGTAATATTTAAAAGTATGAGACAGACCGAAATCACTGAGAGAAGATATGGAGAATTGAGCTCTGAGTCACTTCAATATTAAGAAGTCAGGAAAAATAATATGATCCAAGAAAGGAGACTGAGACACAGTCATTATGAGGTAAGAGAAAAACAAAGAGAGTGTGGTTTCCTATAATGCAAGTGGGAAAAAATGAGAATCAAAGAGGAAAAAAAAAAATGACCAACTATGTCAAATGCTGCTCAGACATCAACTACAAGGACTGAGGATGGCCCATAGTATTTAGCAATATATATGTAGTGATGATGGTGATAGGAGCGATTTCTGTAGAACGGTGAGGCAAAGACCTAATTGGAATAGATTTATAAAAGAATGCAAAGAAAGTGTTTGGAGACAGTGAGTAGACAATCCTTTTAAGAGCTTTGCTGCAAAAAGAAATAGAACATAAAGTAATAAATAGCTGGTGGTAGAAGTAGGGTCAAGAGTGAATTTTATTTAAGTTGGAAGAACTTGTATGTTATAGATAGAATAGATAAAGAAAAAATTGATAATAAAGAAGAACATAGCAAGAATTTATGAAAAATTTAATGACTCCTGCCCAGTCCAATAAGCTATTTCATCCTCTTAGACACATGGGCAAATTTAAGACTTTTCTTAAAATTAATCTCATATTTTGAAATCCATGAAATCAGATAGTTTATATGCTGCCTTTTTTAACCCAGATTCACTTTTAATATTTGTATACTTGTTACATTATTTATATCCACTCCTGCTGTTCAAGAGCTAGATAAGTTTGAGCCAGTAATCTTTGCTCTACAAAACTTACAGTGTTATTACAAGGGTCAAATAAAACAACTTATGCAAATACACTTTGGAAAACAGTAAAGGGCTTTATATCAGTTATTTATCTTGTTCTTACTGGCATGTAGCCCCTGTGTTAATGAGGTTTCCAGACAGGCTTGAAGAACAGTTTGCCTATCTTTAAAAAACCAGAGCCAGCATTAAGAAATATCTTGCAGAATACTCATCCTGGCATATGCAATTCTCCTGCAAATAAAGAGGACCTCTGGTCACATAAGTTTAGGAAACACTGCATACTGTGTTTTCTCTTGGAGGTTGACAATATTAAAAAATAAAAATTCTAATAAATTCTACAGTAGTAATGCCAGTTTAAAATTGTATGGCAAAATATTTCCTAGTATTTTTGTCCTGAGAATTCTCTTTTACGGGGAGCAGGTTTTGTAAAACACCCATTAAATTTCTGGGGAGCTAGTGCTTCATGAACAGTTAAAGTGGATAAACTCTAACAAAGTGAAAAATGCATTTAGGTCGATTGTGGAACATCTGAACGACAGCCTTAAATATTCTCTTGGACTGGTTTAATAGATCAGACAAAACAATACAGAGGGAAGGAAAAGGGCATGTTCTTCTCTGAAACCCCTGAGGAAACAAATCCCTTGACACAAAATAGACACTCAAATTACACCAGTAGGATAAAGATATAAATGAACTAACATTCTGTCAAACTCTTGTGATTCAGTCAGTCTTTTGAAGTCTGAAGACATCTTACTTGAGCAAAATTATGTTTATTTTGCTTTCCTTAAATTTGGGCTAATATAAATGATATTAAATTTATTATTAAAGATAACAGAGCCAATTCCTCGCTTACATCCCATCTAGTAAGATCATAGTTAATACATAAAAATCTAGTCATTGCATTCAGAGAGAGATTTGTTTTGAACTTAATAAATTCCCACTCAACATTAGAAGATTTTTATTCATTGTATTTGTCACTGCACATAGAAGATGCCTGGCTTTTGGTCATAAGATTCCTCTTCAGCTCAGTTCCTATAAAATTGATCTGAGATAACTTCATGGACATGGGTATGACTACTGGAACAGCTTAACTTTGCCTTTTCTGGGAGTGTTTCTAGCCAATCGCAGACCTCCAGGCCACTTTAGCCACATGTATCCAGGGCTATACTTCGATTTTCTCTTTTCCGGGAAATGTGCTAACTCGAAAATGGCAAACTTATAAATCCCATCCTCCTATTGGGTTTCATTGTTTGAAATTCAATTGAAGAATAAAAGAGAATTATATACTTTATTATGTTAATATGAGAAATTAGATTACAATATATGGGATCGATGCACAGAACAAAACATTGTTAGTGCTATTCAGATGTAAATAAATCCAAATAATAATGATCTCTGATACAGAGAAGAAATTGGGGCTTAATCAATAATGCATGAAATAAGCCACAGTTGACAAAGATTGAATTTTTAGATGAGTGGTTCTTGGCAGTAGTTGACATGTAGTGAGGAAAGCTATAAAAATAGGCAAAATACAGTTAATACATGGGAGACATCCCTGTGGATAATGGTTTTTAGCTATAACTGAGCAAAGGTATTTAAAAGAATGGCATTTGTGATACTGGTATTTTTATACAATAATATGATATACTTATAAGCCAAAGATTCAAATGTATAGCTAAATTTAATTTATAATGTAAGCCCATAAAGACTTTGAAGGCAGGATAAGGTCTGTTTGGTCAAAAAGTCTGGGCTTCTAGGTACCTGGCATATGGTCAAGAAGGCAAGGTGGTATGGCTCATACATATGTAATTTCCTTCTGTCCTATGGACTCCTCATCCTGTAGACAGGAGAACAGAAGGCCAGATCAAGACCCGGTAAATTATGAGGCCTGTGCCCCCTTGCCCAGATTTAAGATTCATACTCATAGTGGTCAAATATTTTGAATGCCACTGACTTGAAGTACTGGTTCAAAATAAAAATTAACTGGGAGAAGTTGTGGGAAAAATTAAAGAATTTTAAAAAGCATACTCGAATATAATAAAAGAATAAACCCTAAAAATCAAATAAATATGTCTAATTATGAAAGAATAAATGATTGAAAAAAATGAGATTGGGTTAGAATAAATTTTTAAAAACCAACAAAACACCCAGAGAAATCATCCTGGTATGAAAAAATGTGAGAGCATAATATTGCTTGGAGATGAAAAGACCAGGGTTTTGTCCTGCTCTGGCCAAATAAGTCATTTAATCATCCTACGTAAGCCTCAAGTTCATTATCTGTAAGCTTAAGAGAAGGAAAATCACCTACTTCAGAAGTCTGATATGTGAAAAAAATGACAAGTCTATAGAAAATTATAGGGCAGATGACTTTTTAAAAGTATCTAATCAAGGTGTTTTCATGTTTAAAACACTATTATGTCTTATAAAACTGGACTCTTTACCATAGCCTACAAGAACATAAATGATCTGGACCCTGCTCACTGCTCCGTCCTGTCTACTGCCACTCTTTCCCCCTCACTACTGGGTTCCAGTTACCCTGTCACTCTTCCTCCCAGAGAATGTGCCAAAGAAACTTTGTACTTCATGTTTCTTTTGTTTCAAAATCTCCTTCAGCTTTTTGATATGGTTGACTCCCTGTACTCTTTCAGGTCCCAGGTCAAACTCCACCTCCTAAAAAGTCTTTCCTTGCCATGACTATTTAATGTCCCCTCCCAACCTACCTTGCACCTGCCCTTGGATCACATTCACTCTTTTTAAAAGAGCAATTTTTTTTCTTTTTACCTTTTGACTCTCTTTACCCATTTATATGCATTTGTTAATTGCCAGTACCCTCATCTCTTTTGTTGATGACTCTGACCCAACCACGCAGAACAGGACATATTTCCTAGCACCGTTAATAAGTCATCACTAAATATTTATTAAAGTGAATGAACCACACTAATGCTTGTAATCAATGTGCCCAAACTTTTGTCATTCATAGTCAGTGTTTCTATTCCTTCAACAAAGCTACAAGTTAGGCAATGGCTATTTATCTGTAACATGCTCAGGGAGGCTGAAGCATAAGGTCACTCAGCTAGTTACTGGCAGGAATGGAATTTGCATCTAGGTCTACTGGCTTTAAACAAATCACTAGTCCATGCTGCCTCTCTGACACCCCCCAATCAGAATTAATTTATCTCTTCTTTAAACTCTAACATTATTTTGATTCCAATTTATTCATCACTTTTATTGTAATATTAAGTTGGGAATGTTCATTTCTCACTTTAGTTTCTTAGTGAATTTATTGTAGGGACTATGTCGCTGAGTCTCCACAACTATCAATATTCTACTTATTTATATCACTTAGTAAACATTTGTGGGTGGAAAAAATAATTAAAAGTACAGAATATACAAGTCGTGCATTATCTCCTTTACAAGAGTAGCATGTTTATTGAAAAAAATTCACAAATTGCCCTCTAGAAAGTAACAAGAAAAAAGTTATTGAGCTCAGTTATGAACTCCTAATGAAGTAGAATTTAGTGTTCTGAAAATTTTTATTATCCTGTGAATATTTATGTTCTTCTAGAATAACTGATTAAATTTATGGCACATGAAAACATTTAAACATGTTTTAGTTAAGCTTATTTTTTCATTTTGTTCTTTAAATGTTTATAATAATTACACAACTTTCCTATGAGTAATAAGGCCTGTTTCAGAGTGTGCTTTTATGAGACTATTTTTATAAACTATTTTGTCAGAAGAGTTCTGAAGCCACTGACACAAAACATCTCCTGTTGGCTAATAACCCACCTCGACCATGTAATTTAAGTAACTTTACTGCCCTAAACAAAGAGTAATCCTTGTGACTAAGATTTACAAGTCACTTTCTGACAGTACCATCGTACCTAACTATAGTTTGGTGTTTTTCCCCAAAGAAACCACTTTGCAATTTACACACTGATATGATAGTCATCCTACACTGATAACTTTCATTACATAGACACTCCCCAAAATATTGTTTGTTTTTTATGTTTGAATATACCTTTTCAGCAGTTCTCAATAGAAACTTAAGTGTTAGGATTTAAATTACAATTCTATAATATTCTATGATATTCAATGGTATTGTTATACTTAAAATAACCATTTAATATCAGGTAATTTTGAAAAGAAAATATGCTTTATAATGCTATATGTACATTATTTAGAAGTGTTTACATAAGCATAATAAAAGAATAATTAGGATATTATTTTCAGAAAATATTTTGATAAGAAATAGCACTTAGCAGATGTATAAGTTCTGGGGATCTAATACACAGCATGTTGATTATAGTCAACGATATTGCATTGTATACTTGAAAGCTACTAAGAGAGTGAATCTTAAATATTCTCACCACACAAGCACACTCACACACATACACAGAGGTAACTATGTGAGGTAATGAATGTGTTAACTAATCTTATTGTAGTAATCATTTCAAAATACATACATATACAAAGTTATCACATTGTCATTCTTAAATCTACACAACGTTATATGTCAATGATATCACAATAATGCTGGAAAAAAATGTCAGGCAAAGAAATGTGATATAAATAAGTCTTTCATAGTACTTTCTTGAATCATCTCAGGAGTAACATGAACTGAAACACAGTTTACTTACTTTTAAGTTTTGACGTATATTTTAGGTTCACTTGGGAGGATAAGGGTATGCTATTTTAAATAATACTAGTATATCATTATTCCAGAGCGTTTGATAATCACTTTTCCTACAATTCTGGGACATTGAAAAAAATATCAATAATTGCAATGTTTAAAAATATTTTGTTACATTCATAACAAAGAGTGAGTAAGGTAGCAATGTCACAGAATTTCTCTTCTGCACTGGCTAAAATGCCTTTACCAAGAACTGGAAGGCAAAGAAACTTAAAGACAAGTACTTCAGGTCATCAACTACTCAGAATCTCCCACATATATACCTCTATTTGTGGAATCCAAAAGAGATGAAAATCAATTATACACAGAGCCTCATTCTAATTCTGTAACCAGTTTCTGAAAATTAATCTGACATATTTCATATTCTATAATGCCTAGATATTTAGAATTTATATTTTAAATAAATAATATTTGAGAAAAATATATGTGTGAGTACTCTTCCTTAGCAGTACTAAAAGAATACTTTAAGAATCAAATAGGTTTTTAGAGAATGAAAGGGATCACAAATTCTTTATGGCTTTGAAAGACATTATTTCTTTAATTCTAGTCTGGATTAGCATAAATATGGCATTGTTATAGCAAATAATATTTTGTAGATTTTTAAGAAAAAGACTAGATGACTATAAAGTCCATTTTCATACACAAACCAGTGATTCTATAATTCTCTAAGGAAAAGTTTAGCACTGTATGACTGATAACAATTAAAATGAAACAGTGGTAAAATAAAATTAAATGCCATAAAATATATACTATGAAATGAAATAAATATAAAATGAAATAAAATATAGTATTCATGAAATAAAATGAAACAGTAATAGAAAATTACATGTTAGTTTCCTAAACAGAGTTTTACATGCCAATGTCTTATTCTAAAGAGCTTGGTAGTTCATTTACTGAATTAATGAAAGTTTATTTATCTGAAAGAAAGACAAATAATTTTTATTCAAATCTGAAATACAGCTTATGAAATCTAGCTGTCAGATTGCAGTTTATTTTTAATACTTAGTTTAAGATTTCTACAAAATACATGGATAAAGGCTAAAACGATGAAGCCTTAAGCTAAGAGCTGTTTCTCAGTCACCAGAATTGATGGTGGTCTAAGGAAATTAGTCTGGTTTACTTGTTCGCCTTTGCTTTTACACTTCAGGTTGGAAATATAAGAAGCCCCTCCATTTGTTTCAACTGGATAAGTGAGGAAGTGCTCAATTTATTTTCTAGCAAAAAGTCTAGTGTTATTTTTTTTGTGGTCTAATCACTTGTTTCTTATTTTCTATGTTTTAAAATAGAGATTTTGACATTGATGATGACCTCTTGATATTGATGATGACACCAATTTATCTACCTAAGTCATGTGGTCTTGATGATTAAGGAGTTCAACCATCCAAAGTTAAAACTTATTAATGGCAAATATCCAGGAGATTGTTTAAGCCTCGTGCACAGAATATGCAAATGATTATGTAGTCTTTATCTGATTCCAGACTTACCAGCAATCGGCCTTCCCCTTGTGCTGAAAACAAGTGGTTCAGTACAGAAAAGGGCCAAACCAGACTGTTGGTTTCCTTGGCCTTGGGCCTAAGACCTACCCGAAAGCCCCACCCCCATGACTTCGGATATCCTTTAATGTAATTACTCAGTAATTGGAGTATTACTGGGACCTTCTCAAACACACAGAGAATACAAAAGTCAAATTAGAAATTACCAAAATATTTTTGTAGTGATAAGTCACAGATTATTTGCCAATTGTACATAATACCATTTGTAGATCAAAATTATTGTTATTGTATTTTAAAAAGTCCTGGACATATAGTACCAATATATCTATATTTATATAGATATATTTATTCAATTACATATATATGTTCAATTATATATAAGTGAATTATTTTTAAGAGAATCAAGTTAACAGCAAGTTGAGAAATTCAAATATACATAAGCATAAACACAAACATATATACAGTATCAGAGAATTAAATCAAGAGCCACAAATGAAAAGAGAAATAACCATAAACTTTTGACAAACAAATCAAAATATAATAAAGAGTGTTTATTACATAGATTTCATATTTCATATTCCTATTAAATGATATAGCAAGTAAACAATTTCATGTAAAAGCATGTCATATGGGTCATACCTTTTCATGAACTTTCTGGCCAGGTTCCATCCCTTCAAGATGTTCTGACTCTGTAGATCCCTCACTCGATGCCATTTTTCTTTGTATATGAACATTTTGTTCACGCAAAGCAACAATCTGTAAAATAAAAATGCTATGCTTTTAAAATCTAAAATAGAGCATAAATGTGGTTAAGAACTAATAAATACAAATAATCAGAAAATAAACATTTACTTTTACTCATATTATTATTTCAAAAAATATTTTTAAAATTTAGGTTAGCATTTTGAATAATATTTATAAGAATGTGAAATTTACTTAAAATTATTTCTAGTTGGCAAATGCATCTACCTAGTTGTAACTGTATCTAAATAAATGGCATGATCCATGTGTTATTAATTCAGAAATTATCTTTAGAATTAAATTATGAAATGTGATTAAATTTGTAGTGGTCTGTATTTTTAAACTATAAAAGAAACATAAATGAAAAGATAGAAAGCCAAAGGCTAATTATGAGCACATTCATTTACCTAAGAGATAGAGTATCTGCAATTTAAAAACTAGCAAACACATAAACTGGACTTAAATAATTTTGTGGCACTATCACAAATACTTAGAATTAAATTGGTCTCATTGTCATTATTGCAGTGGCCATTATCTTAGCACAACTAATCCAAATATAGTTAATACACAAAAAATTTCTCCAAAGGCAATTAATTTCTACAAATTTTCAGCTCAATTTTATAGATGTGATACTTTCAATTAAGCAAGATTCTCAGATGTAGTTTAACTGTTCTTGGTAATATATAAAGTGGAAAGTAACTTTGTAGCATTTTTTAAATGATGCTTCACAATATACAGTTGACCCTTGAACACCACAGATTTGAACTACACAGGTCCATTTTTATATGAATATAAACACAGTAAGTGTATTTTCTTTTTCTTATAATTTTCTTAGTAACATTTTCTTTTCTCTAGCTTACAATATTATAAGAATACAGTATATAATACATACAACATATAAAATATGTGTTAACTGTTTATGTTATCAGTAAGTCTTCTGGTCAACAGTAGGCTGTTAACGTTTTTATGGAGTCAAAAGTTATACACAGATATTCTCCTGCACAAGGGCTTGACACCCCTGAGTTGTTTAAGGGCCAACTGAATTATCAACTTAGATGTTGAGTCAGTATTGGTAAATGCTCTTCTCTCTTATAGTACTGAAATCACCAAATAATTGATTCCCTTGCTCCTGTTCTTGCTCATCTACAAGGTATCATCCACAAAGCAGCCAGATTCCTCTTTTAAACTTGTTATATTGTGCCATTTCTCAGCTTTCTAAAGAACTTCAATGTTTTCCCAACATATTTAGTGCACATGTCAACTTTTTAACAAGGTCTATAATGTACTACATGACCCCTTTGGCCACAATATTCTCCTTTCTGTCCCCTAAATATACCAGGCTCTTTTCTTCTCCAGAACTGAGAAACTTAATTGTCCTGCTTGGAACATTCTTCCCCACCTCAGATAGAGCCAACACAATCTCAGCTTTCAAAACTCAGCTGAAATATCACTCCTCGAATACATTATATTTTTATGTACAGGATATTCAATAAAAAAGTGTTGAATTAAATAATGAATCGATATGGGGAAACGAAGAGTGTAAATCTAGTTCATCAGAAATAACAAAAGATAAAGATTTAAAGTGTCTGGGAACTTTTTCAGAGATGTTCCTTTCATGTTAGTGTTGAAATGGATTACATCAAGGGAAAAGAAGAAATAGTCCCTGTATATATCATTTTAATGTTACATTCTTAAAATTTGCCTCTTGCATAAAAAAAAATATTTTATTACCATCAATACATGATAAAATTTTATTATGAATTTATTGGGTTTTTAAAAATTTAAGTATTGTATGCTGACATTACACTAATATCCATGACTAACAGTTATGTTAAGACAAAAGTAACAATAAATTTAAAAATTCTACACATTTTCTTTCATTATTTAATCTAAGAAATAAAAGCAGACCTTTTAAAAATATTTATACGTGAAATTTAATTACCAATTTAGGGATTAAATTCTAATTGGTTAGTAAATCAGATAAATTTCAAATATTTCCTTGCATTTAAAATAAAGCAGGCCATTTATAAAGGTTTACTGAATGAATCTGTGAAAGGATAAATTAATACCTTTAATAAAAAAATCAAAACATCAAATTCATATGGAAAACACTCTATGCAAACATATGTTAAAAAATTGCAAACTTCGAAGGAGAGAAAAAAAATGACATGGATGATGGAGGCTCTGTTAATTACTCTGGCGACCAAATCAAAGTTGTGACAGAAACAAGGAGCGAATAGTAAGGAAAATCAACTGGGTCTAAATGAATAAGTCATACAACTAAGGTGAAATCTAAGAAATCACCCTGCAACACAGAAGGTAGGACAGGGCAAGGATGAGATGCTGTCTGGTCCAGAGTGGTTGAGTGGGACAGAGGCCATAGCAGCGGCAGCTGCAGAGGCTCCTTAAAGGAGTCGTGTCCGCTATCCGACTTTCGGGGTGATGGATCTGCTCACTCTGAGCACTAGCGCTAGGTAGGCTACATGGGGGCACCAAGGACTTACAGGGGTATACTGAGTTGTCAGAGCGAGGGCTGAGGGGAGACTCGCTCTGTATAGAAGTGCTGGCAGTATCCACTGTTCCTCTGTTGAGCCCTCCCCTCTCCCAGTGTGTGGAGGCAGCACAGCCATATTGGAAACTGCATGAAACTGGATAACAGTGGTCTCTCTGCTCAGAGGATTCCCTGAAACCCCACCTCCCTCGACTCACCACATCCAGGTGTTTCCTCGCTTGGTCAGGCACCCCTTGCTGAGCAGAGCCTAGATTCACACTGGTGGCACCTGGCCTCAGTTTCTGGCATGGCCTTTTGAGGCAACTATAAGCCCAGCATCTGTGGATTGCTTGTTGAATCTTAACAGGTGGCCCTGGAGGGGCACAGACTGGGGCTAAATTTGGCCTGCAGCTGAACCTGTCTCAAGACTGCCATTGGACACCTACCACACAAAGCCACACTAATAAAACTGGGAGACTTAAGAGCTTTGCTTAGTACCTAGAAACAGACACAGAAAGGCAGCCAAAATGGGAAGACAAAGAAGCAGAAACCATATGAGAGAACAGAACAGAGATCCAGAAATAATGGAGTCAGGCAATCTAACAGATGCAGAGTTCAAAACACTGGTTATAAAAATGCTCAGTAAACTTATGGGAAGTGTAGATGAATTCAGTGAGAACTTTAACAAAGAGATAAAAAACATAAAGATGGAAATGGAAATCATAAAAAGGAACTAGTCAGAAATGAAGAACACATTCTCTGAGATGAGAAGTATATTAAAAGGAATAAACAAAGCGAATAAAGAAGAGGATCAAATGACCTATATAGAAGATGGGAAAGCCAAGGACACTCAATCAGAATAGCAAGAAAAAAGAAGCCAAGACTGTAATAATAATTTAAGGATCCTATGGGACACTATTAAAGGTAAAAATATCTGTGTTATAGGGATACTGGAAAAAAAACAACAAGACGTTGAAGAGCTATTTGAAGAAATAATGATGGAAAACTTTCCTATCCTGGTGAAGGAAATAGACAAAACTCTAGGAAGCTCAGAAAGTCCCCAAAACCAGAAACCCAAAGAGGCCCACACCAAGACACATCGTAATTAAAATGCCAAAGTTTAAATACAAAGAAAGAATATTAAAAGCAGCAAGAGAAAAGCAGTTAGTTACCTACAAGCGAGCACCCATAAGATTGGCAGCTGATTTCTCAAAAGAAACTATACAGGACAGAACGGTTTGGCACAAAATATTTGACGTGGTGAAAACCCAGGTCTACAACTAAGAATACTTTATACAGCAAAGCTATCACTTCAGAGTTGAAGGACAGATAAAGAGCTTCCCAGACAAAATAAGCTAAAGAAATTTATCATTATCAAGCCAGTATTACAAAAAATGTTGGAGGGACTACTTTAAGAAAAAAAAAAAACATATATCAAAAACAGGAATAAAGAATGCTAATAACTATATTCCTATCAACAAGTACCTCAAATGGAAAAGAATTAAGTGCTCCAACCAAAAGATAGAGTGGCTGAATGGATAAGAAAACAAGACCCCTACATATGCTGCCTGCAAGAGACTCAGTTCAGATTAAAAGACACATACAGATTAAAAGAAAGGGGATAGAAAATAACACTGCCTTAATGGACCTAGAAGGTATTGTGCTGAAATGGGTTGGATAGAGAAAGACAAATGTTGCATGATTTCACATACATATGGAATCTAAAGAACAAAATCAGCAACAACAACAACAAAAGTGGAAATAAACTCATATATACAGAGAATATTTAGAGGGATACTAGATGAGAGGGGGTTTGGGGGGCAAAACAAAGGCAAAGGGATTAAGAGGTACAAATGGATTGTTGCAGAATAGACATGGAGATGCAGAGTGTAGCATGGGGAAAATGGTTAATAATGTTGTAATAAATATGTAAGGGGGAAGAAGGGTACTAGATTTAGTGGGGTGATCACTTTGAGAGTTATATGGATCTCTGATCACTATACTATACAACTGAACCTGATATATCATTGCATGCTAACTATAACTGAAAAAAAACCTCATTGAATGGTACAGTATAAATGGTACAAGCAACTAATTTAATTGTCTGTTATATTTCAATAAAGATGGTAAAAAAGGTGGCATAATAAAAAAATTTGCACCATGTTCCCCTGTTTTCCAAAAACTTACAATGTTTCTTATATTTGTTGTTTGATTTTCCATCTCCCCTTGATTTATTCATGTTATTTTCTTTACTGAAAATGCAACCTTCTTCTCAACTGCGCTCTGAAAATTCTATACGGTTTTTAAAGATCCACATCGAATGCCTTTTTCTCCCCATGGTTTTAGTTGATTTCTTCATGTCAATGTTATTGAACTAAATACCCACAGTAGTCTATGTCTTTTCATCACTTTATTTGACAGCTATGGGTCCTTATCTTGTTCTTTTTCTACTATATAGTCTTCTTCATGAGAGTAGTTTTTTTGTACTACGTATTACCTGTCATAATTCTTGTTACAAAATATATCTTTAATAAATATCAATTTGAAATAAAAAAAATTACAAACTTCAAGTTTTCAAAAGTATAAGGGGAGGAAGCATTTCCTTCCAAGTACTGCTACCCTCTCACCCTGGAATTCTATATATCATTAAGATATGGATTCTTCCCTGGAGTGATTCACATATAGGCAAGTTTTGCATACATTTTCAGTATATCAGCCCATTGAAGGCCTATGAAATTGTAGTCAAGAGAAACTTTCCACAATCATTTTAGCTGTCCAACCATGACTTGCCAAGAGTTTGTTGACATTTGTTTCTCAATGTGCAGCATCTTTTCATATTCTTTTTGGTAACAACCTCTTACATTTTCATTGGGGAATTTCCCTTTCCTATTTTAATCCTAGAAGGACTGTCAATCGAGGCCAGAGTTGATGGCAACTAGGTGGGCACATGATCAAAGCCAGGGCAATCAGAATATTCCTTGAGATATTTCTGGCAGAAGTATGTGGGAAGATTCTCTCTACTATGAAAGATAAGCGGGTAGGATATCAGGTGCTGTTTGCCATTACTGTAGTTTCAGCTCATTGAGAAAGCAGGTAGATGAGATGGAGCCCTATTCAACTGCTTCTGATTCTGATTCTAGTCATCCTCAAATCATCTCTATCTCTGGCAGTTCAGTAATACAAGCCCCAAATTTTCCACTTGTGCTCATACTAATTTGGATTGGTCTTCTCTCACTTGCAACTAAAAGTGTCCTTGCAAATATAGCAATGAACATGGAAGGCAACACAGCACATGCAATCTCTAAGTGGAGATTTTAGAGAATGACCAAGAATTTACCAGAAACACAATGAGAGAAAACTTTACAGGTAGGTATAAGAGCTCTTTGTGTTTCTAGTACTATAGGTTGTTATCTATTTTCGTGCAAAGAGTATCTGAAGAAGATGGAAGTATGGCAGAAGATTAAAAAATTAAAGTACTTCAACTAAAACTCTGGCCTGTGTACTTCTTGCTTTCTGGTCTATTGTTTTTCCTTGAGCCTAATTTATGTTTCCTAATTACTCATTAAGTTTCTGACAGCCTGGCCCACTGCTTCTATGTATTCCCAAACGCACTATATTTACAAGGTAATCTTCCAAGTCTTGTTCTTGGCTTTGCTTCTGCCAGGTCATTTGGCTCTTATCAATCTCTGACAAGCTCAGACCCCATAGAGTGGACTACTAGTAGCCTTGGTAGTTAGTCTTCCAGTCTGGAAAATTCCCCAGCCCTCATTTCTTTTTTCATACCAGACTCTCTCTAGGATCCTACCATGTTTTCCAAAAGATCCTCTCCTATCCCCTTTTCTTCAAACACCTGTTTTTCTTGATGGCCTGGAGAGAGTCATTCATTTCACAAATATTTATTGAGCACAAGGCATTAGGGTAATATGACAGCTGGAAAAGACAGAAATTCTTGCTCTAAGAGAACTGTAATTCTTATCGGGGAAGAGAAACTATAAACAAAAATATGTAAAATACATTTTTAAATGGTGATAACTGCAAAGGGAAAATGAAAGCAGGGGAGGGTGGCGGGTGGCAGGGCTGTGAGGTGCAGCGCTGTGAGGTACAGCTTAATTAGGAATTAGGTGCTTTCTGAGTATAGACCAGAAGACAGGATAAAGAAAGCAATGTGGATATCTGAGAGAAGAACTTTCAAGGTAAAGGGTGAAGAAAATATAAATATCAAAAACAAGAGTTCGAGATTCACGAAAAAATGTTTTAGTGAGTTCTTCGAATAACGTAAAATGTGCTCTTCAAAAGAAAGCTAAAACGTCAGTGAAAGTTGATGCCTTGGAAATTTAAAGTGCCAAGAAATATATAGAAAAATATGTAATTCTTAAAAGAAGTTTAATTTTGGAGAAAATAACATAATCAATTCACTATCTTTATATTCTCAAACTTTGAGATTTCTCAGGTATTTAAGATGTATTAATCCATTTATTCAGCAAATACTTACTGACCATTGATTTAAGTGTCAGACACCACTGTGAAAAGTGCAGATAAAGTTTTTCTCTCAGGGAGATTACATTCTAGTAAAGAGTGGGGGTGGAGGGTGGAGAAGGAAGCAGTAAGACAACAAAATAACAATGATTTATTAAGCTCTTAAAGTATTTGAAACTGTGCTAAGCCTATTATATAAATTTGCTTCTTTACTGTTCATCTATACTATGCTTTCTTTCCAAGTTTGAGACTTCTTCAAAGCAGACCCTGAGGCAATTAATTACATACAAGTAGTTTATCTGGAAGATAATTTCCAGAAGCATAGCATTTCTTAAATAATCATGAAAGGTCTAGGATGAGTCCTGACTCTTAGGTGTTACTGGCTGTGTGACCTTGTACAAGTTACTTAACCTCAAGTTCACGTTCCTCTACTATATAATGAGGGATAATAATACTTACCTTTAGTGTGTTTGTACTGTAAAGTACTTAGTCAAATATGATGTATGTTAAACATTCACTTTGTAATGACAATAATAAAGACTTTCATTCACGTCTTTGACTTTATCTGCCTATTCACGCTTAATGCTCTAGCTTACTGCAAGGCCTTAGTCACATGCACACAAAATGCCATCTTGTATATGAGTTTTTGTTCATTTGAGTTGTTCTTTGTGAGATGATAGGGAAAAATATGTGTGTGTATGTATATGTATGTATACACACACACACACACACACACACACACACACATACATACATATATATTATATCTCTGCATAGAGCATCTTTTTCCTATTGAGGTTACTTTGCGTGGGCTGCTGGATGGCTCTTGGATGGAAGCTGTTCACCAGAAGGACCAAACTATGAGCAGAAGCTTAAAATTTTAAGCCCCACTTCTCCCCAACCCCCAATTATCCAGAGAAGGGACAGAGGCTGGAAATGGAGTTAAAGACCGATCATACCTATGTGATGAAGCCTCCATAAAAATCCCAAAAACACAGCATCAGGAGGCTTCCAGGATAGTAACTACTGCCACGTACTGGGAGAGTAATGCATTTTAATTTCACAGGGGCAGAAGCTCCTGCACTTGGGGACCCTTCCAGACCTTTCTCTATGTATCTTTTCATCTGCTGTTCGTCTATATCCTTTATCATATCCTTTATTAAACTCTTAAAAGTAAGCAGTAACTGTTCTGAGTTCTGTGAGCTGCTCTGGACATTAATCAAACCCAAGGAGGGGGTGTGTGGGAACCTCTTATTTAAAGTCAATAAGTCAGAAGCACAGGTAACGATTTGGACTTGCAATTGGCATATGAAGTGGGGTGGGTGTAATCTGGTATCAGAAATGTTGTGAATGTGCTAGTAGTATGAGAGTAAAGAAGAAACACAGGAGGTAGATGGGTTTTTCTCTGTATACCCTTCCTTCTTCTTGACTGCCTTTTAGTCATCTTTTAGATCTTAGCTTTTATATCACTCACTTTGGGATGGGTTCTGGGATGATTCTCCTTCCATAAATTTAATTTATATAATTTCTTAGCATTCTCTAACAACTCATGTCATAAAAATTGCCACTCTTTATCACAACTGGCTGTTAGTTTTCTGACTTCCCATTTTGACATTGAGTGCCTTGAGACTAGATCTTATTGATTATTTACTGAAGCTAGATCTTATTGATTATTTATTCCCACTTGCTGACAAGTATGAGGCACTCTATAAATCTTTTGAAATGTTAGATGACAGTAGACTATATGAATAGAAAAGACCTATAAGAAGTTGAATAAATTGGATGGAAAAGTACTCAAGAATTTATACATGAAGAAGAAAATTAGTCATCCCATAAAAGACTAAAAAAACTTGAAGTATTTCCCAATGTTCGTATTACATAATTCAAGGTTAAAAAGGAACCCTGAGCATGGAAGAGCTCACAGGGGAAATAAAGAAAGAAAAGAAAAAGAAATACTGACATAGCCTTGTAGAGAAGGGCAGCTTAATGAAAGTCAACAAAGATATTATGTAAATAATTGCATTGCGTCTTAAAATATTACAAAATATTTGCAAGTTTATTACAGCCTAGGTAATGTGTTTCAGGTACATTGCACTGCATGCTATGTTTATAAGTTTTAGATTTAGAGTAGATTGATAATAGATGGAAAAAATAAAATTCCAAGGAAATTCTTACTTCTTAAAGTAGGAAAAGCAAAGCAAAGCAAATTAATTTAGTTTTCAATTTTTTTCTCTTCACTTTTAAAAATATCAATGTATAGGACACTTCCATGAAGTTAGATAAAGAAGAAAGACAAATAAGAAACAGGAGTTTAGAAATTAAATTTGTAATTAAAAACTACTAGCAATAATAATAGCTTCCATATGTTGGACATCTATTACATGCCACATACATGCAAAGCAATTTACACACATTATCTCATTTAATTCTCCCAATATACTTATAAATTCGGTATTATTATTTCGATTTTACAAATGAAGGAGCTAGTATCGAAGGAATCAGTAACATACTTGAGGTCATACAGAAAAAAATAAGACAGTGACATTTCCAACCCAGGTCTGATATTTTCAAAATTTATGATTTTTAAGCATTACACTATAATGCTGTTTGAAAATTAATGAAATGATTCACAGCATACATAATCCAAATATTTATTTAGGTCATGACTATAGTTCTATGGTCACAAAGCAGGGGAATTTACTTGCCCTGATTTGGCAAAACAATTTAGACATAGAAGTCTTCAATTATTCCTAGGGAAAAAATCATACTCTTTACATTATTTGTCAGTTTTTATTTATAACTCTTATGTGGCACAGGCATTTCAGTTTATGTTGAACATTTCCCAACTACCTTTTAAATTAAATCATGTCTACCCCTCATGCTATTCTCCAGGGCTCTTCATTATGATGTTTTCAAATTCACATTTGCTTTTACCTATTTAACAACAACTTCCAGACAGTGCTCACATCTAATTAACAAAGATTTTTTTCATCTATTTTTACCCCAAACTCAATTAACAATTCCAAGAGTGAGACTTACAGAAGTCTCACTACACCAACACATAATTTGCTTCTATTCAGATAGTTATTCTAATTTAGATAAATTTTATGCTTAGATTACACTAAGGCTGCAGCATGATAAAACAAAACAATACAAACAACTAGTAGAATAATAGGGGTTTATAATTTACATTTAAGCAACTCTCCAGCCACAATAGTTTGGATTTGTGCTATTATATATTAATTGGGAAACCATAAAATTGAGACACTTATTCAAACAGAATTAAGGACCCCAAGCCAATAGCTATTTTACTTTCCACCTCTGGCTTTTGGACACAAGATTTATAAATATCACTGAAACATAATAAAACCAGTGTAAAGCAACTTCGTGTAGTCTAAGGCAGTTTGATCGGCGTAACCTTTATTTTCAATGTTTTTTAGTGAGCGTGGATAGACTTTGAACACTTGTGAAACTGAACTGATCCAATGAATGTTTAATCATTTTGAGATGAGAATCAGAGGTTTGCATTGTGAGAATTTGCCTCTTGTCAAGTTAAAAAAATAGTTATTTAATTAATGGTTCATTGAATGAATCCATTAATCCTCATGCATGAACAAATAACTTGGAAGTGGGAAACAGAGGTCACTTGGTGCTTTTTAAAGAATTTTTACCACTACATTATCTCTATTCAGTCAACAAATATTTGTTGAATGAATGAGAACATACTACATACCTTTGTTTTTAACCTCTTTCCTTTGGCTGACCAGCCTTCCCAATTTACATTAGGTGAATTGATTGGGTGCTAAAATTTAAATATACATCACCAGTAAGTTTCTGGTGACTCGTTGATAGAAAATACAGGATATGAATAGTACCTGAATTTTAGCTATTTCCTAATATATCTGAACCAATTTTGCATAACCTAAAAAATATAAGGATATCTTGTCTGACCATAAAATCTAAACTTACGTACTTTTTAATGGTGAAAAAAATATTTACAAAATAATAATAAAATATTTTTAAGATCATTCTTAAAATAATAACTGGCATACAAAACTGTTATTTTTACATTTAAATTTAAGACAATGGTTGCAATAGCAACAAAATTTCAAATGTTTGCTTAGGTAGATTTGTTTTTGCAGGGGATGTTTATGATATATATTTTCAACATTATAATAGTCAACAATAGTAATTTCAACAATAGCTATATTTTAAACACAGTTATTGATATGTAATTCTAATATAGATTACAACTCTCTAACAAACTTTCTATTCCGTTAACCTAATCGGCATTTCGGTCATCACATTTTTTTGATACTCGGTTATTTCACTTATTTCCACTATTCAAACAGTTGCTTAATATTTAAAATGATAATAAAATAAAAAATTGGCATTTTAATTAGAGGCATACAAGTGGTCACAGAAAATACAAAACAACTCAAATTGGGCAGAAGAACTAGGTGGACATTGTTAACCTACTACTGCTATTGTAGTAGGTTAGCAGCTGAGAGTGGCATAAACTGGAAGAAAAGTAATTAAAATGACCAAAGAAGCTGTTGATGTGGTAAAATACAAGAATTAGACCAGAGAACAAAGCAAAAACAAAGTCTTAAAGTTTTACAAAAGTATTGATAATACAAAAATGCATTTTGAATAAATTATATTTATCACTGCAAGAATGCAAGCTTCGATCTAAACTATAAATAAGCAAATAAATAAGTGAGAAAGGGTGAAGAGTATTCAGTCAGGTAAAAAAAAAATGACACTGAGAAATGCCATACCAAGTGTAAAACAACTGCAATAATTCAACGGTGAGTGCTGAGAATGTTGGCAGTAATTTAATTGAAAGCTTTGAGCTTCATGAAAAAAATGCATTACAATCTCCATCACCCAGGAAGATGCCATTGCTAATAACTTCTCCGCTCCCTGAAGAAGACACCAGAATTCTTTTTAAAAAGTAAACTAAATGTCTCTTAAATTAATTAAAGAGATCATTAGACTGGGGTGGCTTTAATGCCAGGTCAAGCTACATAAGCAAACCAAAATATAAGCCTATATACCTCAGGGTTACAAAATTAAAATGCTAAGGACAGCCAGTCACAAACAACCAATTAGGCTTTAAGCTATAGGCAAATAATTTCCTTTCTTTGCTTCTGAGCTTTCTCTATGGTAGTGGCCGTTTCGTAAAAGTGAAAATCCTCACTAGATTTCTTTTGGTTAGTGAAAACAGGTACTAATACAGGTCTTTCCTAAAAGTGAAGTGCTGTAAGGCAAAGTGTCAGAAAGTAGGATGTGCTCTTTGCTTTATGCTGTTTTGGCTTAGGAAAGGTTTCATAGGCATGCTCACCATTTGGATAGTGAGGGAAATCTATATGTCTTTACCCTGGCTCATTTTATAGAATGGTTTGACTCCACTTGATATGAATCAATTTTTGCTCAAATAAACTAAAAAAATTTAATATGTTTTAGTTTATTTTTTAACATGTCTCACAGTGAAAAAAGTAAATAGGACTTATTACAGGCATTGATTATTATAAAGAACATTTGTATAGAATAGAGGCTTCCTTCATGATACTCCCCACAATCACTCTCACTAGGCCCCTAACCCTCTAATTCCACTTGGCCTTCAGCTAAAAGCAAAAGGACAACTGACTGCAGTAATTATCCCACCCCTTCCAAATAGAAGAAAAAAAGAAAAGAAAAACAAAAATAATGAGACCAAGTTATGCTGAGAAGAGAGTCACAGCAAACTAAATAGTCCAATGGGTCCAGACATAATCAGTTTAGAATAGTAAGTACAGCATCCTCTGTGAATTAGAGTTTCTGTCTTCAAAAGTCTCAATAAATATTTATCTTTTATTAAATATGTTAAGACATGAGTAAGTTTCTACTTTATGTGTACTAAGAAGTATTAAAATGTTTTGAACAAATACTGATTATTAAATTAATAAAGGTAAATTTACATAATACTAATCATGTCCCTGTCATCTATTTATTCAAGTGTCATTCATCTGCTGTCAGGAATTTTGAGTGTTTTAGAATAAAACTCTTGCTTTAATAATCCAAACATGCTATATTTCCATCAACAAATATTTTAATTTTTAAAAATGTCACATTAAAATTAATCTCTCTGATCTGAGTACTAACCATGCCCCATCCTGCTTAGCTTCTGAGATCACACAGAGATTTAAAGCATTCAGGGGGTTGAGGTGAGGGGGAAATTAAGAGTTGTTGCTCAATGGGTATTAAGTTTCGGTTATGAAAGATTAATAAGTTCTAGAGATTTGCTATATAAAACAGTGTATACGGTTAACAGTATGGTATTGTGCACTTTAAAATATTTTAGGATAGGTATCACATTAAGTATTCTCGCCACAAAAACAAAAGGAAAAATGAAATACAAAAAGAAAAACAAACCAGCAAAGAACACAAGGACATTTTGGGAGGTGATGAATATGTATAGTACTTTGATTGAAGTGATGTTATAAGGAATGCATGCATATATCCAAACTCATAAAAAGGTATATGCTATTTGTAATTTTTTATATCAACTGTATTGCAATAACACTTAAAAAAAAGAGATGGCTACCAAGCATACGAAAAATAATAAATAAAATTAATCTCTTTGAAGATGAACTATATTCCTCTTTCAGTACCATGAGATTCGACCTCCTCAGCCAGGCATGACTAACACTGTAAGTACACACTTGAGTTTTTCTTTTTTTTTCCTTTCCAATCAAGGCAGAAGTGACAAAATTATAGGCTCTGTCTTGGAACAATTCTTTTTAGCTCTGTATGCTAAGGGAAAGAGTCTTAAGGGGGGAAAAAAAGCATTTCAAAGTGCTTGAAAAGTACTTGAGAAAATGTGCAAGGCAGAAACAATATCCATTAGTCATTCTTGCATATAAAAAAGCAAGCCAGGGCAATAAAAAGGATTTATCCATTTAGTTCCTTCCTTAGAAATAACAAAAGAAGCACACTAAGCCCATTATTCTGAACAATTCCTTTAAAAGTAATCCATTTGCTTGGATTTTAATGATATTATTAATCATGTGTTATATTCTTTTGCATGGATTCCAATTTTATTTTTATGTGATTTTTAAATGTGTACATATTACAGAATGTCAGAATGGGTTGGGACCAAAACTTATGTAGTGTTTAGCCTTATTTTTATGGATAAAGAAAGTGAAGTTTATAGAGAATGAATGATAATAACACTTCCTGTCCCTCAAATTACCACCTTGTTAGTCACATTGTGGGACACATATTCTATCTCTCTAGATTTCAGTTCAGTCATCTTTAAAAGGAGTTGGAAAGTATCATTGCTAAAAAGATCAACCTCAACATCAATAACAAGATTATTTTTTTAAGGATACCCTCTGCCATGCACAGTTTTAAGCACTTCGCATGTATTAACTCATTTAAACCTCACAACGACCTTGTAAGATAAGTTCTATTATTAGAATAGAGCTAATTGAGGCAAAGATAATATAAGAAAATTGCCTATAGACACAGAGCTAGCAAAAGGCAGAACAATTTAGGGAGAAATTAAATCTCTCTGGGTGGAGATTACTGCTCCTGTTTTCAGTGTTTGTTCTTTTCATTTCTTGTCCTCAGCCTTCTTTTCTCACCCAGGGCAGAACAAATTCACAACACCCAATTAAACATTCTATACAGAATTAGGGTTTTATATTTACCACTTTCCCTCCATTTGTCCATGCTGACTTCTAACTACTCCCTACTATCCATTTTTAATAGACTATTTCAAATTTGTTAGCTACTTCTTATTTATCTCACTGTAATCTGCAGTTTATAGGTTAGATGTTCTATGTTTATAATATATTTAGGTCAAGGTTTTTCTTCGCAGTTCAAAATCACTTGCATCAAAATCACCTATGATGCTAGTTAAAAATGTGGACTCTATTTAAATGAATCTGAATTTTAATTAACTTCCAGGTGACCCTTATACACCCTGCAGTTTGAGGACCAATGCATAAGAATTCTTCAAGGGCAGAAATGTTTCTCTTGTGGCTATATCAGAGGTAGAGGCAGCAGCCTAGTTAAAGGCTGCTTAAGGCCTGTAACAGACTCAGCCTCTAGGACATGATCTAAGTGATTTTCTAGTGCAGGAGGAATCAACTTCAGGCTGCCTATTTTTGTCAGGCCTGCAAGCTAAGAATGGTCTGTACATTTCTGAATGGTCAAAAAAAATTGAAAGGATTATACTTTGTGACACATAAAAATGATAAGAAATTTAATTTCCAGTGTCCATAAATTCATTTTTTTTGGAACATGGCCAAGCTCATTTCATTATGTTAGGTAGCTAGTCAGACATGAGTGACAAGGGAACAAAGGAATAGGGGCCAGCCTATATACTACCCAAAGAACACCTTGTTGGTAGTTAGAGAATCCCTCCTGCATCCCCAGAGACAAAGGACAGGAGGGCCATAATCTATAGCAGGTTTAATCTGGCCATAGACACCTGTGCAAAAGGTACTACCCTAATCTGCCCACAATCTAAACCTCATTATACTGTCATTATAATACTATGTTTATGCCCAGAAGTTCATGAATCTAATTATCACAGACTGAATTCTGGTAAGCACATGCACTAGGCAAAGTGTTATACAGCAGCCAAGTGTCAATTGAAATGACCTCACGTGCCAATCACCTAGGAATGCCTTTGGAACCACACATTGTGGCCCAAATATAATTCAAACATTCCAATTTCTGGAGGTAACAGCTGTCTTCACTGAAACCATGTTCTTCCTTTGAGCATGCTCTGTCTTTCTAAAATGTACTTTTAATAAATCTTTTCTAAATCTCATTGACCTGTGATTCTTTGCTGCATTAATGAGGAAGAACAGAGGAAAAATGCTAATTACACTTCTGCACTATTATCCCCATTCCTGCCATTGGGGCAACAATGAAGTTCAAATCAGCCCCAATGGTGACAATTTGTTTACGTAATTGTCTATGGTTGTTTTTACTCTACAATGGTAGAGTAGTTGTGACAGAGACCATATAGCCCATTGAGCCTAGAATATTTACCTGATAACCCCTTAGAGAAAAGCTTGCTGATCCCTGGTATAGTAGTTCATGTCCATCTCTTTCTTAAAAAACTGTTCAAATGGGCCCAGTGAAAGTCAGAACTATAGCTTTACTTCCTGATTTTTAGATTTAAGCTCTCTATTTACTTGAATGCTTTATTTTGAATTTCAGTTAAATCAGTAGAAACATAGGATCACATATCTGTAAATGCAATTACTTAATGAGTGAATGCAATTTTTCATATGCTCTTTGGTATACTTGCGTCTAAATAGGAATATTTTGGATGACATGACATGACATTGGCTAATAATATTACAAAAGTAAGAACTAAGAGAACACAGAAAAAACTTTAAAAATAAGTATGGATTATATTTTCAATACTCTCTATCCATAGCTTTGTGTAATTTGTTTCATAGAATTCATTAGTACCTAAAATTATTTTTAAATTTATATTTTCTAATATAAGCTCTTTGAGAACTGGGATCATTTCTGACTTCGTTACTGGTATGTCTTCAAGGCCCAAAACTACTTCGTGCTGATTTGGTAGATAATACACAGTACTAATTAAGAGTATGAACTATGAAGTAGAATTCTGGTTCTACTACTTTTTGAAAGTGTGGACTTAAGTTATTCAACCTCTTTTTGCCTCAGTCTTCTCACTCTCTGTCTCCCTCTGGAAATGATGGCATTTGTAATACCAGTTACAGAGGTTACTAATGTGAAGATAAAATGAATTAAAATGTATAAAACACTTAGAAGAGGGACTCTCATGTAGTTACTTTATAAGCGTTAGTTATTAATGTTGTTTTAATAAATGTTTGTTGAATAAATATCATTTTTGCCAAATATAAATAAGGTCTTAAATTATTATCCTTATACATATTTTCGATTAATCATTTTTCATGGTCTTCAATTTTTATTATTTAGGTTTTGTTACTTTTCACTTCTATTTACTGCTGGTATGGGAATGCTACTGATATTTATGTATATATTTTTGTATGATTTTATTAAATTCACTAATGAATTCTAAACATTATAATCTGTGTGTTCTAGATGCTACTTGTTACACTTTAATATCCATTCTCTCACTCTGTAGCAATAGAACTCCTGCATATGGCCACCTGAATAAAGAGTATACTTGCTAGTCTCTTTTACATCTTAGAGTGATTGTGAGACCAAGTTTTGTTCAATGGAATTTTAGCAAAAATCATTTATGCTACTTCCTTACATTGTCTCTAAAAGTTATCCTTATATGTCTCTTCAATGCCTTCCATATCCTGCTGGCTAGAACTGGTGACAACTATGGTGGCATTTCAACTCAAAGATAGAAGTTGTGTGTGTGTGTGCATGTGAGCGTGCATATTTTGGGCCAATAAAAACTCTATCGGTAAGGAAAGATAAAAGTAAGCTGCATAAATGGATTTTATGATTTAAAACCAGCTGCATATTTTAGAAGCACTATATTGAGTTTATGCACAGATAAACTTAGTTATTTTGGTTGTTACACAGGAAGTATGTCTAAGATTATGTACTCTCCTGTGAAGTAATTCTGATATAAATGGAATGGACTTCTTTAAATTTCAAGGGGACATAACCCTTAGCAGTCAATTCAATAACCATTAAGGTTTCTGCCATCATGGTTAGAAGTATACAAAGGTAGTTGAGAACCTTGGTCTGAGCACCATGTTGGACTGCAGATTTTTCTAAGAGGTGGTCATGATGGACAGATGGAGCTTAATATTCTACTGCAAATAACTAGAAAGGCAAGGTGACTCAGGTTTGGATGTTAGCTCAGTTGAGTATGAGACATATGTCAGAGTCCCTTGGAGAACTAGCTATGATCTAAATGTCTAAAGCCATAAAATAAGACCAGAGTATAAATTGGTCCAAATATTTAGATCATCAGTGTCCTCCTATAGCAAATCCAGGACTTAGTCCTGCCCTCATGGGGCCTCCACACTGAGACTAAAATGGTCATCCCCTGAATATTGAATTTTATACCTGAAAAAATGTTTTGAGCATGTTAATTTTACTTTTAAAGAAAAATTTCTGGTAAAATTTAGTCATATTTTTCAAAACATCCATAAAACTTGCTCAATATATCTTATAGGATTTTTCTTTTTTATTTCCCAATTGTAGTTAGTGCTTTCAAATTGGAAAATAACATACTTGTTTTATCAATATATTATTAAATAAGGAGATATTCTCAACACTAAGTGTTAATTAAAAATTTTTCAATTAAGACAGAAAGGTAAGATGATTTTTACCTGTGCAGTTAAGAACTTGGCTTTTCCCAAAGAGAATTTAAACCTTTGCTTTTGGGAAGTAATCTATATCATATCAGCTAGAAATATCTTTGCTTAGGAAGAGATCTGGCCATAGCGGATCTCAGTATTGGGCTGGCCATATTTAATAGTCTTATTTTAGGGGCTGGTTAGGCCAGAAAGACCTACCATATGATTTAGGATGGTTTGTGTCTTGACCTGGAGGCTGATATCAACCACATGGACAAATAATTAATGATGCTTCTGTAATAAAACCTCAATAAAAAACTCTGGATACTCAAAACTTGGATGAGCTTCCCAGGTTGGTAGTACTCTGCATATATTATCACATGTCAATTTTAGGAGGGTAATGCATCCTGAAGACAATGGAAGTTTAGTGTTTGAGACCCTCCCAGACTCTGCCCTATGTGTTGCATTCTTTGGCTAATTTTGATCTGTATCATTTCCCTGTAATAAGCCATAACTGTGAGTATACAGCTTTCAGTGAGTTCTGTGAGTACTTCTAGTAAATTATAGAACCTGAGTGTAGATTTGGGAACCCCTCAAACTTGCAGTTGGTGTCAGAAGTGAGGTCAGTGTTGTGAAGGATCGTGCCCTCAGACTTTGAGTTGGCTCACTACTGGCCATGGTGTTATGGATTGAATGTTTCTGTCCCTCCAATGTGTTGATCATGGAAGGTAGAGCCTTTGGGATATGTTTAATTCCAACTTAACATTTGGCAGTTTAAACGCAGAATAATTTAACTAATTGATTTAATGTTTTATTAATTTAGTTAATACCTGTTTTAGCTCTGTCAATATAATGAAGCTATGAATCTTAAAATAATCCATAGAAATATAACAAATATGAAGATGTCATAATTAATTTAAATAACTTTTAGAAGGTAAACTGTTGATTTAGAAACAGAGTTTTCATGTCTAAAGAAATTTTGATATTAAGAGAAAGGCCAGGCAGTCTAGTGGCTACTGTTAAATATTCAAATTTGGAGTCACATATCCTGGTTTTGGATTCCTGCTTGACTTGTGATAATATGCAAAACATTTCACTTAGTTCTTCTAAACCTCAGTTTCCTCATTTGAAAAATGCTAGTAATAATTATACTTTTCTCATAAGTTAATTGTGATGATTAACTGAAAAATATGTGTGTGTGTTTGAGGGGGTATATAGTGCTCACCATGGTTCCAGGCATACAGTAATCTACCCCGCAAAAGGGCAGATCCTATTATTTTTACCAATTGTGTAAGTAAATTGCAAAGTCATTTATAAAATTCATGTAGTGCTACAGAATCTAAGAAACAAATGACATACAGTACTTATTTATACAATGAAAGGAAATTTAGTCCTAGGTATAAAATAATGTTATTTTGTTTATCATCAAGTTCAAGTTATTAACAGAAAAGAGTTTTTATCTACTCAACTAATAACTACCTGATGTTGGCCTTTGAGTGTAATAATAGCAATACAACTTTAGTACTTCAAGTTGACAACATTTTTTGTATATTATTTCATCCAAATATTATGAATTCTTTGAATGATAGGTCATTACAAAATTTATTAATCTTCTGTTTCACAGATGAAAAAACTGAGGTGGAGAGGGGTTTAATAAATTACCAAATGTCATCTAATTAGTAATAGATAAAGGACTCAAACTAGAATCTTTTGACTTCAAGTTAGATATTCTTTTTTTTTTTTACTTTGTATCTTTCTTATAAAATTTCATTAAAATATATACCATTTAAATTCTTAAAAAGATAAGTAATCTTTCTCCTAAGAATACTGTATCTAGTAAGCACATGGGTAAAATTAAATGGGTCAATTTATGATGTTTTTGATCAAAATATTAATATCAAGCTTGATCTTGCTATTAAGAGAAAGAGAATAAAAGCAGTTCATAATCTCCATGTGCAAAGATAAAACAACCATGTCTCCTATACCAAGCAAAATGAACCCTATGCTTTCATCAGAGGAGAGATTTATTCAAAACAGAAAAGAGAGTCTGAAATACTGCAAACAGATTTCATATGTCTATACACAACAGGAGACAATTTTATCCTATATTTTAAACAATTGCTTCACACAGGCCTTGGAAATAGTAAAAATAGTGAAAGTAGCAAACAGCAATTCCTTAAACTCTCTTTTCGTTGTTGAGTTTTAACATAGTTGTCTTATGACATCTTGATTTCCTTTTATTTGGAAAAGATTCTTTGTACTGGAATAGTACAATTATCAACAATAAAGAAGGCATTTTCTATTGATGATAACTTAGGTAATTTAGTTTCTACACTTATCTTTACAATGCAGTATCATCATAAAGGATAATCTAGAGGTATAATAAGGAATTGTAGGCATCTGTGAATAGCTGCCTGTTTGAGAATGCTGAAAATTTGAGTTTACCATTATAAAGCGAAAAAAGAATATCGTTCAACTATCATTAAACAGGAAGACTAGGTTCTCACTAAGGGGGTCCATTGGAAACTCGTAACAGTTTGCAGGTAAGCTAAGAATATCATCAGACAGTTTTATGTTATCTTCAAGAGATATAACTTTGGAGCTGCAAGGATGTCATTACCTTATGCAAATACTGTTATTAAAGAAATACTATTTTCTGGTAAGTTCAGTCACGGTGACTTGCATCAAATGCTAATCAAACAAAAAACTTGTATTTGAATTTCTGTTAGAATGTTAATTAAAAGTTAGTCATAGAATTACTAATAATGAAAATGGTTTCATGTATTTACTAATGATTAAAATAAGCTAACTAGCTGAATTAGGATATGTAGTATGCATAAATATAAGGAAATTAGAAAGTCATAAGATTAATCATTTTTATAAAGGGAATGACAGACATAAAATATTAAACCTGCTTTTATTTTATAGAACTGGGAAAGATAGAATTTAAAGATGAGTAATTGACAAAGGCCTATCAAGATTAATAATATCTCTTTTAGAATTCTGAAATAATTTAATAACTTTAGATGAGTACTGCTATCAGTTACCCCAAGGCAAATTCCTTTAATAAGCACTGCCCAACAACTCTCTCACTTTCTGCATGATTTTCTGGATCATCTTCAGCTATTAAATTTATTTCTAACTATTAAAATATAGCTGAGTTACTTATGGATTTCAGGAGCTTCCTGATTTTTACCCCTATTAAGTTTTATGGAAACATTTCACCTCTGGATTTATTCCAAATGACCAAAGACATCTGAGACCATTTTAATTTCATATTTGTATCTCTTCCTCCTAAATTATGATGAATAACAGAACTTCATAGGTTTAGATAAGGAAATACTGTTGTAGAATTCTAATTGTTTCAATTGCTAAGTGCTGTGGAAACTGGTTTTGTTTACTTTGCTAGGGTAACAGTGGGAACTTCCTCTGGGTCTACCATCCTACACTAAAATCGCCTTGCATAGTTTTACTGGCTCCTCACCATTTCCTACATTATCTTATTCTCAGTCTCCTTAAGCTGAAAAAAAGTAACTCTGTTCCACCTCCCTTAGCAGATAACCCTTGTTTCTTTGAGAAGACTCTCTAATAAAAGTCCTGTCTTCTTTCCTCATTCATCTCTACACTACACATTCCATTCTTCTTCCTCCATTTCTCAGACGAAGTCGTTCTACTACTTGCAATTGATCTTGAAACCATGCTTACCCTCTACTGGGTTGCCCTACTTTGTTTTTTCCTTCTTTCTTTCCATTGGCTCTTCTTTGTTGCCAACATCTCATAAGAATATTACTCGACAGCTCTCATTTTAAAATTTCTAATTAACTCAAATTCTTTTCATTACAGCTATTCTCTTTCCATTACAATTTATAAAGGGGCCAAATATGTGATGACAGAAAGAAATCTAATTATGGGCAGTGAACACACAATGCATATTGTATACCTGAAACTTATTGGATTTTGTTAACCAATGTCACCATAGTATAAAATAAATTAAAAAAAAACAAACAAACCTGTCTTTCCAAACATTTCCAGTGATCTCTTAATCATGAGTCTAATCACCTCATATTAGACATACCCTACATACCTTTGGGAAATATTTGACACTGCTGACAACTTTCAATCCCTACACTTAAAACTCTCTCTCTCTCTCTCTCTATTTCTTTATCACTATCATTTTTTTTCTTCAAAGACTCTTGACTTTCTTGAGTTTCACATCTCTCATTGCTCCTTTCCAGCCTCTTATTGGCTTTTTTGGGTAGGTTTCACCTTTGCCTGTATCTATTCATCTTTTCAACATTTTCATTCATTTCCATTGATACAACTGAGTACTAGTTTTTAACCCAACTCAAAAGATTGTTTTGATCATTAAATGGCATAATGCATTTAAAACAATAGCCATGGTCCATCCATGGTCCTATAAAGCCCCCCAAACATGTTTCCTCTACCTCTTCTCACTATCCTGATCCAGTTTATTTCTGAATGTGAATGGACTCTATTTCCCCATGAAAGCTCTTTAACTTTTTTTTAGGAAATTAGATTTCAGGGATAAAGCTGATTGTAGATGAAATACAATGAAATGTTAATTTCTTTAAGAAAATTATAATTGAAAGTTAGTAAATTCAGTGGTTGGAATAAACAAACAAGATATGAAAAATGCAGTTCAGCCTACAACTAAATATGCCATTTCAAGTATAATGTAGAAAAGCTTTTAAAATAAGCACACCTGTGTATTCATTTTAAATTAGTCTGTCAATTGAATTTTTACTGTAGCTCCTGAATGATCTATTTATTCCTCTTTGCATGTCTTTTTATTGTACATAATTTGTCATTTCCAGTTTTAAGCAGTAACGGAAATACTCTGCAAGAAATACAGGCTATATTGTATTTTCTTTATCTAAGTAGTCTGGACTCACTTTTTTAGGATAATGGCCTGGAAAATGTATTCAATGTTAACAATAAATAACAATGTTCCTGTGTGGGGCAAAAAGTAACAGCAAACTTTGATTGTATATATCTATGTATATGCATATCCATATACATATGTATTTATAATATTGCTTTGGTTCTTTCATTTATATTTATGTTTTCCATTATTAAAAAACAGTACCTTAACTATCATATACATTTTTTACCTTTAACTTTTGGAGGTATCATTGGTCTGCAAAATTAAAAATATGATTATATCTCTTCCCTCCTTAAAAACTCTTTGTTGATTCACTATTGCCTACAGGAAGAAGTCCATGCTCTAGGTATCCCTAACTCAGATCTGCCTCTCTGCAGCCTTGTCCCCTTCACTACTCCTGCTTGCTTTCCTCTTCTTCTTCCAAGTCCATCTTGTAAGCTCTTTATAGTCACCCTTGAGATTCTTGGTAATTTTTTTTTCTCTAGAAAGTTTTTAAAAATATTTTTTCAGCTCTATTGAAATACAAGTGACAAATAATATTGTGTAAGTTTAAGATGTAAAATGAGGTGACTTGATATATGTATATATTTTGAAAGGATTATCACAGTGTTAGTTAACACATCCTTCACCTCACATAGTTACTTTTTCTTTTTTTCTGTTTTGGTGGTGAGAACATTTAAGATCTATTCTCATGGCAAAATTTAAGTATAAGACACAATATTGTTAGCTCTGGTCACTGTGCTATACATTAGATCCCCTAATAAGAGCCTTTAATCTTATTCATCTTGTAACTGATAGTTTGCATCCTTTGATCTGGATCGTATTTCCCCATTTCCCTCAACCCCTCAGCCCCTGGCAACCACTAGTCTACTCTGTGTCTATGAATCTGACATTTTTACATTCTATATATAAGCGAGGTCATACAGTATTCGTCTTTCTCTGTCTGTCTTATTTCATTTAGTGTAAGTTCCTCAAGATTCATCCATGTTCTTGCAAATAGTATGATTTCTTTTGGAAGATTTTTTTAACACCAGCTGTTTTTCCTCATTCATGCCCATACAATTAATTACTCTCTTTTGTAATACTATTAAACCTTATACCTACTTTCATTTTCACATTAGTGATAGTGTTTATAATTATGTTTTTGTGGTACAATGTACCTAACATAAAATTTACCATTTTAACTATTTTTATGTATACAGTTTACATTGTTATGGAAACATCACTTTCATCTTCAGAACTTTTTTCATCTTCCTGAACTGAAACTCCACTCCCATTAAATACTAATTCTCCTTTATAATTACTTTCTACCATGTCTATCTCCCATACTAGATGGGAAAGAACTATTGGTTTATTAGTATGAGTTTTATTATTATATGTTTATATTCAGTACTTAATACAATGACTGACAAACAAAATATACATAATAAAATATTTGTTAAATTAAAGTGTCATGATGAAAATTACAGATTAATTTGCCAGCCAGCCATATCAGATTATGTCAGCTCTGAAGCTTTATTCCCATCTAGCCTAACACTTTACAAAAAGAAAACAAAAATAGAATAACTCTCAGTGGTGTTCAGTTCACCATAAACAAACAAACAAACAAACAAACAATAACAACAACAACAACAAATTATACCTTCACTGCTTTCTCATTTTATAAAGTATGAATTCTGATTTTGAACATGGTATTCAGGGCCCTCTAAAAACAACCTCTCCCCTCTTCACATCTACACCTTTTCACACCCTGATTCTTACCAATGCAACATCAGCCATTATTCCTGAAACAATTAATTTCAGGTTTTCTTAATCATCCTGTCTGCTCAATCTGAAATGTTTTCCCCCAGTTTTGAAGTCAAATCATAGTTTTCCTTCAAGGGTGAAGACTTCTCTAATCCTTTGTTTCAGAATAAATATGCTTCTCCTCTCTGCTCTTGTGTATTTTGGTTGGGCCTCTATTTTGCATTTATTTAGTTTTGCACTACATTGCGACTCACTTGTCTTTATATGTTCATCTCCATCGGTTGAGAGCAAATTACATAAAAATTTACATAAAGTTTCATTTATCATTTTATTTTTTCCTACTCCTCCTGTCAGAGACTCACAGAATTTTCTGCATATGGTAGTTACTCAATAATTATATTTTGAAAGAACACACATTTTATTCATTTGATGCATATGATTAATGTATTACTCTTTATTGAGCTTGACTAAGGTTGTTCAAATTCTCTATTAAGGGAATAGCCAAGGAACAATGTGCAAACACTGGTCAGAACAAACTCTATGCAATAAAATTTGACAAGTATATATTGATCACAAGGTTTATATCACTGTACTGAGTGAGATAAATACAAATGAGCAAGATGCAGTCCATTTTCTCAGGGAACTAACAACCTAGGCTTAAGCAGGTATATAATTAACCCTAAAACTTGTTGAAAAGTCATAATAAATGCTGAAGCAATAAGCTCTAGCAACTTAAACTAAGGAGCAATGACTGTTGGCAAGAAATCATTAAATAGCTCATTAAAATTATGGTGATGTCTGAACTTTAGTTTAAATGGGGAAGTATAATTTCAGTGGGTGAATTGGAGTTGTGGAGGCATTCCAAGAGAAACATTAGCATAAATAAGATTTAGAGGCAAGAAAAATGTTGGCTGCTTTCAAAAATAATGAATCCTATAATTTAACAGAAACTTAGAAATGACTCAGTGAGGGCTAGTAGGAGTTAAAGCTGGATTTGTAGGTTAAGACTGAAGAGGTTCTCAGTGGTATATTATAGGTCCATGTAATATATATCATTATACATATATTAATAGAGTATATTATTTACGTTATTAATATTTTACTCTCTAAGCTTACTATATGAACTCAGGAAACAAATAGATTTGAATTATAAAGGATGCTTGTAAATACACTGTAATTTTAATTTAAAGTCTGAAGTATCAAATGAAAATTTCCCCAACCCCTGACTCATTTAGCCACATGCAGAAATTTTGTAACTGATTATTTTTGTCTATCTTATATAATTTTATTTGACTCTTAAGAATGTATTCTTAAATAACTTTCTCTTTTTCAATAAAAATTTTCTCTTTATTTCTAAAATATCCTCTTCAATTACTTTCTCTAATATCCAAATTTCATCGAGTTCCCCTTTTTAAAGCTGCCAATAGTATGGATTTTTCTAAACCAATTTGTCAGGTCTCTAAACGTATCTTGTTATTATCAATAAATGATGGTTTACTTACAAAATTTTTTTGTACCTATTGCTGTTACTATAGAGAATCAAGAACTCAAATTGTGGGTGTCTTCTGATGTTATTTTTAGTATTTCATTATAAATTGCATTATGAAGTAAAAGCTGACTTTTTCTATTTACTTTCTTTAAAAATCACTAATTATTTATAAACAATTTATTATTAGAAAATTAAGGTACCTTTTAATTTAGTTAGTTTTTAACTGGATCTGTGCCTACCTAAGTAGGAATTCAGGTTAGGCTCCATGGAAATTAATTACAATCAACAACAACAAATACATTGAAGTTAATAATGAGTGCACAATTACTTTTCTCTTATTTATATAAATCATTTAAAACAAAACAAAAGCACTCAGAAAGGCTGCGATATTTTGAGAGTCATTTTAATGATTAAAATGTATTTAATCTACGTGCAAGCAATCAAATGTACCATATTGCCTACAAGAGACTACAGTAATATTTGAGGGCTAAAACTGTAATAAAGACAATGGTCAAAAATTGTTTCTCCACTTTTGTTCTCAAGTGCTGATATCCCATGTTATGTGTAATTGAACTATTCAGTTGCCATTTCTGGAGCAAATTTTCAGAACTTCACCTGTATATATGGAACATTTTTATTTCAGCGTTAATATTTCAGCCAAGTGGTCTCATTATACCTTTGTTTATGACAAATAGAAATTTTATTACTGCAATACTAAGCAAGGCTTTCATATTAGTGGTTCCAAACCTTTTTTTGCTTGTACTTATCAATAAACTACTTTGAGGGATTTACTGAAAATAAATGTAAACATACATGATAATCAAAGTTAACAATGATGAAATACAAAATGAATAAACATTTAAAATTTTCTTCTTGAACACTCAGTAATAAGCAGTCACTTTATAGATAATTTTATATATTCTGTCTCATAAAGGGACTGGGGTTTTTTCTTGTCAGTACCTATTATCTTAGAGTTTCTTTTCTTCTACAGTGACTGGGAGGTACCAATCTTTTACTTTTTATTTTTTAGAAACATCAAGTTTGCTAAACTGATCTGGTTACCAAAAAGCTTTCTCTCTACATCTTTTTCAAACGATTATGCCACTATTTATGCTTTTAATACTACTAGCCTTTAATTAATGGAACTCGTTCTTCCTGTAGTTAAAAGTCTATTATTTCTAAAGCTTAAATTGTTAAACCTGAAACAAACATAAGCATATATAAACTACTCAATCGCCCTCGCTTATTTTAAAGAATGAGGATCTTGTACTGGATAAGAATTTTAGCCTGGTTTGAAAATGTGTATATTTTTTTTGTGTGTGTAATGCAAATGTAAATATTATTTTGTTAAGAATACCTTGATAATACATAATTAATTGCATTAACTTTCTACTTCTTTAATTATTTAAAAGTAGAAAGATTTTGCTAAATTATTTTAGTTTGTCTACTATTGGTAATAAAAATATTTATACTACTGAAATAAGCTTCTTCCAAAGAACTTGCTTTGTAAATAAAATGTGTATATGTGTGTGTGTGTGGAAGAGAGAGAGAGAGAGAGATAGATAGGGCTATTTTAGTGGCCTACACAGATTAAATTTGTTGTGTACATTTATATATATTTTTAATATATATTATAATGACCCAAGTTCATTTGTACACTAACCAAAAGAAGTAAAATCTTCTAAAGAAAAACAACTTTTTAAAACTCAGAGATAATTATAAAATACTTTCTTAGCATCATGAATGACAGTAATATAAATGGATTCAATGATGCCACTAAACACGGGCACAATGCTTTTAGAAGATAACAGTAAGGACCTGAGGGGAAATATATTTATATCACCAAGGAATGAACTTGATTTGTAACATTTTTAAGTTTAACAGATATTTTGCATGTTTTCCAATTTCGGAGCTGTGTTTTACTTCTCAAAATGACTGGCATTCTGACTGTAGTCTTTCTAAATCCCCATCTCACTAGCTCTTGATAATTTTCCTTTCATCTCTTAGTGGCAGATCTGAATGACCAGAAATGAGAAGACATAATTCTGGCAACTAGTTTCAACAGGGCTCGTTCAGTGGCATATACAGAATGTAATTTATTTTTCTGACAGTTTTAATAAAAGTGACGTGAAACACAAGGGATATAATGTTAGCGATATTGCACCTCAAAAGAGGAGAAAGTTTGGTATGTTACCTCCTGATTAGCAGCAGCTAGTTCTTCTTCCAGTGCAGAGACTCTTTCTAAAGAAACCCTCAGTCGCTCCCTTACCTAGAAGAAAAATCAAAATATGTGCCGTAATGTACATCCCATACACATTAAACTGTGCTGAATCTATCATTAGCATTATCAGAGACAGTCACATTTGGCTATTATTAAAGTATTTATAGCACCAAGTGCTCAGGAATACTATGAATACATTTTCACCTCATAATGTCACTGTATCAAGGGATTTCCTTGTAATCATGTCGTTTTAGTGTTTCAATGATAGATTTTCCAGTGAGGTTGGAGATCGACCCGTCTTGTTCTCAATTTTGATGCATTGTAAGTGGAGGCAAAGTTCAAAAGTATATTATGAATTCATCTGAAAAATAGTCACCGATTAAGCATAAGACATAGGCAAAAAACTTAGTCTCTATTTTTAAAAAATAATAAATAAGTTTTCATTTGGCATTTACTACCTAAGTTCAAAAATTATTTGTCTAAAAGCAAAGGATTTTTAGAATTTGAAAAATGTTGTTCACTGCTCACGCCTTTTTATTAATTAGAGGTCTATATTGTTCATGAGGGATTGGAAACTCTTTAATTAGTCTAAAATTCCTAACTAGCTTCCAGACATCAAAGGTTAAATCATTATATTTTATAGAACAAAGGACTCTGTAAACATTCAGTTTGAAAATAATTATAATTTGCAAATGTTTCATACATAAAAGAAACTCAAAGTGTTTTTTTTATTTTCGTCTTCTTAAAACTTATAAAATTGTTATGTTTGTTACATATTTGGATCAACAAGTATGCTGTATATTACACTGATCTAAAAAGATAAATATGTTTACCATGTAAAAAATATTACATTTATGAAAAAAATTCAGAGAAATAAATTTGAATGAATTAAAATGAATTACTATAGCAGCTTAATTTTCCTTGGGAAAAAAAATCATTAAAATTTATAGCTTCAATGCAATTTATAATGAGTTTTTGAGCATTTATGAATTAACACAGATTTTTCCATAGAAATATTATAGTATTTGTGTAGTGAATATTTATTTTAATATACAATTATATTTTTATAAACTTTAATTTTATTAATTTGTTGATAATGTATTTTAATGAATGGTATTTTTATTTTTTGTAGTAAGATTTAACTAGAAACATACATTAAGTATATAAAATATACAAAAGCATATGTATCAATTTTGGAGTTAGAGTTATAACAGTATGTTCCAATTAGCAAACAAACAAAAAGCACTAATGTTTTATTAATCTAAAATCTAATTTAAAATTTTTAAAAGACGATCATATTTTTGTACTGTATAATGATATCTGGTATATATTCAGGTGACTGGCTGCACTTAACTCCTGAAATACATCTTGAATAATAAATATATTTGAGTGGAGTTTCATATTAATTATATTTTATTATGCTCAAATTCTCTGAAAATTAATAATTATATGTACATAAATGGACATTTAATTTCAAAGACATTTGATTACACAGAATCTTTCATGCTACCTAGGTGTGCTAGATAGACTTTCAAGTACCAGTACTGTTAGACAAATATCTAATTGTTCATAAAAATGCATAAAACTAATGCAGATTAATAACTGAAAAAGAGCTACTTGGAAAGAATTCTTTGATGATTTGACTTGGGGAATGCTTTTTATGAACATCTTGAATAGTTGCAAAAGAAACAAATATCCCAAAGGCATGAAAATGAGGAGGACTGCTTATATGTGGAATGCAGATAACAATAAAAATCTTAGTAGATGTGCCTGGTATTTAACAGGTATGATTGTAAAGTTTTATGTCGACTTCCTAAAATACCAACTATAAAATATAGGTGTTCTGATAAAGGTCTAGAAATCCTAGTTGAGAACAGCAATATGAAATGGTCTAAATATAAGTTAATGATCTCACACAACACAACACTGATCAGATTACATTTACATTGCTGCGAAGAGGTTAAAGTACCATATTTTAAAAGATATATTAACACACTGGAATGTTTCTAAAAGAGTCATTCAAGTCACATAAGGAATAGCTGAAACCAGGCTATCTTGTAGGTTAAAATATCTTCCTGACTTTCTTTGCTCAACTAAAAATCATAGAAACTGTTTCAAACTGTTTCCTATTTACCACAAGTTAAAAATTTATATTCTCATTATATTGAGCTTTCAATGATATGAAAATAGAATCACCCCTCGATAAATTTAGAACAGCATTTACAACTGGAGATTTTATTAACTACAAAGTAATAAATCTGAAGCTGTCATTATAAGAAAATAAAAACAATGTCTGAATATATTTTGAATTAATGTAATAAATGTAAAAATTAGTAATATAAATATCAATACATTATGATATGAATGTTTTATACACATTTATATAAGGAAAAAAGGGGTAGGATCCAAAGGGGTAATTTTTCTAGGGTATAAAGAATCCTAACATTTTACCTGTGTACATAGATGGAACTCCACTGGTAGAAAAAAAAATATATCTCTGACAAGGCTTTTAGGTTTTTGCTCTGCTCTGAGCATAGCATTAGCAGAATGCCATAATTATCTTTATTTTTCTTGTTGGATTTGGTGTTCTTTTTTTCCTCCTAAATATAAGTACATAGTTGACAGCCTTAGCTCTATACTTAACTTTTTAAATATTTTTACTATTTAACCATGTTTAATTAATCTATTTTTGCATAGTCTTTAAGTTACGATATGTTGATTACTTATTTATGGAGCTACAATGTTACCCCAAAATATATTAGTTATGTATATCTACAATATTTGATTTTTAATTTTATCTGCTACATTTATTTTCTTCATAATGGTATAAAAATAAAGAGAAAGATTTTTTTCTTTCTCAAAAGATGGTTTAAAGCCACAAAAATTTTACTTCTGGAAATTAAAATAAGTCCCTAAAATGACAAATGTGTTTCAGGATGAAAGGAACTTTGATGGGAGAAGCATACATTTAAAATGAAATTAAGCCATGGCAAGGTTTCATTTTGGAATTATCAATCTTGCAACAAAAAACATTGTGAGGAAATCTTTGTAGAAGTTCAAATCCAGTTTTAACATTGTGGTATTAGATCATGGAAATAACTGTGGAGTGCATATATATTTAATATTTTATGATATTTTCCATACATATTAAATATGTACTCTTTTAAAAAATAGTCGCTGAGTGATTGCAAAACACATTTATATTTTTAATTTCTTCTAGCCCATGGAATTGGTGAACCTGTTGGAGAGTGATGTCAAAAGTATTGTTGGTCTTAGCTAATTGTGAAAATTCTACCCTACGATCAGTGGATGTATAAATGAGCATATGAAGACTGCCAGTCATTATAATTGTCCATAGTCATGATCAATTTTTTATACTTTTTTTTACATCTTCATGTAAATCCTGTATGATAAAGTTGGTAGTTTCTTGTGCTCAAGATATGGTTAATTGCACCTTTATTTGATCTTTTCAATATTTTAATATAATATCCATTGCACTTAAATTAGAATATTGTAACTACTAGTTTATATGTCTATCTCCCCACCCCTTCTTGCCCCCACGAGGAGCTGTGAGATATTCTTAGGGAAATTGTCCATAAAGATGCTTAGGGCCATATTAATCCCTCAATAATTAAATGAAATACTATTTAGAACAAGCATGAAACCAATAGTGATAATAACATATTCATGTAGTTTGAAAGTTTTGTCAAATGCTAAAACTTATTCATATTAATAATAATATTAATATTACATTCACTGAGCATTTGCCATATGCTGAGCACTGGCTGAGAGCTTTGCATGTTGATCACACCTAATCTTCATGACAACTCTGTGAGGTAGGTACTATTATTCTCTCCTCATTCAAAATAAGAGGAAACAGCTGCTAAGAGAAGCCACTCTGTCTAACTCCAGAACCCAACATCATAACATTTTTCCTTTAGGCTGTTTAGCATTACTTTGTTGATAATCAGTTCAGTTGCCCCTGAACTTGCCAAGGTCCAAGGCACTTCTGGTGAGTTATTAAATCCTATTATAGCTCCTGGGCCTATAGTATAAAATACTTCATTTAATTATGCTAAATTCACTGACTTGACAGTAAATTATTTCTACATTCTAAGTTGTACAACAACCATTTTCTTCTTAAAAGTACTCATACCCATCAGGTTATTTGTCTTAAACACTGTTTATTGCTTTCTATTAATTCTTTCATAAAAGCATCTCTCACTTAAATGATGTGGAGTGTTTCTAGGGAGTATCCAAACCAATTATTCTCAAGTACCTTTATTCGAATCATGTTAAATTTTCTCTGAACAGGCCATGGTTTTCTTATAGCTCTGTTATTTTACATGTTGGTCATAGTATTTAGAGTATCTTTATTTCTCTGCTTTAAACACCCTAACTTTTTTAATACCCAGATCAAATGTCATCCCCTCTGTGCAGACATTCTTGACTTGTCACTTTTTCAAGCAGAATAAGTCACAACACTTCTATGACTCCATATTGCTATGTACATATCTCTTAGTATTGCCCGTTACTAACATTTGACTCTCTGGCACTAATTATAAATTCCTCAGTTGTAAGAATGTATTATTTATCTTTGTGTGTTAAATACCTGCCAAAGAGTCTGAACCATAATAGATATTCTCTAAAGTCTTACAAATTCTTAAAAATGTACTTTTATAATAAGAAAATATAATATTGAACATTAATTATATTAAATGATTATTTGATAAGTAATATTCATTGATATTATATTTATTAGAGCTCTTCATATAATTCCCATTCCTGTTTTATTCAACATTATTCATAAACTTGTTGCCTCTTATAGCTAAAATGAAAAATTAAATATACTTTCTTTTTAATAATCTAGACATAATAATAGTTATCATTATGTATACACTCCACATAATCTCCTGCTCAAAGAACATCTGAAAACCAATGATAAAAATATATATGTATATAAATATTACATGGAGCAAAAGTGTCTCCATGCCAAAACCTGGATATAACTGCTAATAATCCCTAGTTTGAATTTTAATGCTCAGAACTTGTCAAAAACTTTACAATGACTGCCCTAATTCCCACTCTACAAAATCCTAAAGGTTCATTAATTTTAAAAGGTTTATTCTTTGAAATTTCAAAAAACTGAAACCATGTCATAAGCCTTACTGATCTCCAAAGGATATAATCATCACTTTGGCTTATTTATGTCACTGGAATTTATTTGAGTAACAGCTAAGAGACACAGCTACTTTTAAAAAGACCTAAAGCAGGTTTTTCCACTAAAAATGTATATTCAGAACTAAGATATTAGAGACTTAAAACAAATTGGTATGCTTCTAATATAAACCTCTAAAGGTTAAAGAACATCCAATTTATACCTCAAGATATGCTTAACTGCCAATTAGTTGTTTACAGTGTTGGCATCTATATACATGCATTTCAGAGAGGGGTGAGGCAGGAAAAAATTAGAGAGAAAGAGAGAGAAGGGGAGAGAGAGAGAGGAGGAGGAGGGAGAGGGAGAAAGAGAGAGAGAGAGAGAAAGAGGAGAGAGGAGAGAAGAAAGAATGACAATATTAAATTTGGGACCGTGATACACCAAATAGAAGTTTAACTTGATAAGCCAGAGATTCAGTGATAATTTTAAAAACATAATTATAAATATTACCAATACACACACAATAATCCAGTTGCATTTTTTAAAAATGATTTTTCTATAACTCAAATATGTTCCTCTGAATTGACTTACTTCAGGAGTCAGGGGCACAAAAATGAAGACAAGGAGCACAGTTGCTGTGATCCTCAGCACAGTTGCTGATGACAAAAGTACAGTTAAGCTGAAATCTTTTGTCAATACTATGCCTTTTCTTTAATACATTCTATTTTTTAATTTCAGCGTTTTGAGGTATAATTGATGTATAAAATTGTAAGAACCCTTTTACAATACTGTACCTTTTCATCCAAGGCCTTGTGGTGCTCAAACAAAGATTTCAGCGCCTTGAGAACCTCGACTTCGCTGGAAACTCCCGAGGGGGACTGGGCTTGCCGTTTTACCACTGTCATTCTTAGTGACCTTTCATGTCGTGACACAAGGCACTCCAAATGCTCCAGTAACAGCTATTGGGTTTAACAGAAAATATAATTATGTAATAGATATGAGCCACCAGTGGTATCTAATGATTATACTATAGGTAGCAGCAAAGATTATACTATAGGTAGCAGCAAAGAAGTTCAAATCTAAGTCTAAACCAGGGTTCGTAAAGTACATTAAAAGTAAATTGCATTTATATTAAATAACAAGTGACTACATTTAAAAATATAACGTATATTTTGCATATTCTTTTAGAAACTTTAGTAATTTCAGCATGAAATTAGTAGAAGTATAACAAAACATACTATGTGTAATCCAATATGATAATTATTAAAGAATATTGCATAATGCATAATGATTTTTTAATAGCGGTGAAAGTCAAAATTAATTTCATTTACATTTGTTCACTTAAAATTTTGAATGGAAAGAAATGAAGATAATAAATGTGATTATAGTGATAATCACATGTTGTATAGTGATGATCACAATCACATGTTGCTATAATAATTATAATGATAATTAATGACTAATGATTTTATGCACAATTATTAGATTATATAATAGAAAAATATATGCGATCAGCCAGAATATGGTAACTGAGATTTGCAATAGTCATTTTGGAAAAAAAAGTTAAAGGACATAAGTTTTAAACTGAGTACCCTATAGGAGCCTACATTCACCCAGAGTAGTCTTTGAGGCCTTTGATAAAGGTAGAGGTAGACAGATCTGTGAGCAGTGTTTCAGTCTGTTCCAGACTATATGTTCTGACTTTTTCCAGAGAAATTTTACTTTTAAATGTTACATGAATTGGGGTTCCACCTTTGTTTTATTTTATAATGGAGTTTTGCCACATTTAAATAAAAATACATGAAAAGAATTAAAAAATTGCGGGGTTATTAATAGTTATTAAAATTTTGCTAGTGACGAACAACGTGTCTCCAGTAAGTTTTGTAGGAGAGCTTTTCAGAAGGATGGTGAAAGCATAGGCTAACAAATAATTAGCCTATGCAAAATAAAGAAGTTAAACAAAAGAGGAAAAAGTCAATAGATACTGGAGTAAAAAGAAGTATGGCATAGGGAATGTAGTCAGCAGCAAAGTAATGACTATGCGTAGACCCAGAGGGAAGATAAGAGTAATCAGGGAGGTCATTTCATAAACTATATAAATGTCTCATGAATATACTGTATACTCAAAACTAGTAATAAAAAAAGAAAAGAAAAAATAAAGATGAAGAAAATTGAAATGAAAAAAAAAAGAAGTCAAGAGGACAATTTTCTTTTTTTCAGAATTTTCCTAAAGCTTACATTGTAATGAAAAGTTGTGGCTTTCGAAATGTCACGTTAGATTTAGTGTCACATACTGTTATCACATTTTTTTAAAAAAAATTATTGGGGTGACATTAATAAAATCAAATGTTTCAAGTATATAATTCAACAGTATGTCGTATATACATTGCATTGTGTGTTCACCATCCAAAGTTGATTTCCTTCCATAACCAAATATTTGACCCTTTTACCCCTATCTACCTCCACCCTCCCCTTCTTCCCTCTGGTAACTGCTAATCCACAGTCCGTGTCCATGAGTCTCTGTCTTTTTGTCATGTTTGTTTGTTGCTTTCAGTTTTACATCTCACAGATGAGTGAAATCATATGGTTTTCAACTTTTTCTATATGACTTATTTTGCTTAGCATCATAATCTCAAGATCTATCCATGTTGTTGCAAATGGCGGTATTTCATCTTTTCTTATGGCTGAGTAATACTCTATTGTATTGGTATCACATTTCTTAGTGCCTAATAAGTTAATTTTTCTACATTAACTGTCCTTAATTATTGTTCAAAGTGTCAGAAAACTTTGCCATGCCATTGGCACAAAAGAACACAAATATCTGAGATTCTAAATGAACACAGATCAGGAGGTAGGAGTCATATTTAAGGGTCAAAATAATAGTAATAGAAATTCTATTGTGAAGATGACATAAGTATTAATATTTCAAAAAGTTTTCATTTTATCAACCTCTGATTATATTTATTCCATATTTATTCTATTCTTGAATTCTACAGATAACATGTGTGTATTAGTTAAATCCAGGCTGTTTCATGCAGGTTATATAACACCGTATGACCTTAACCCTGCCTATTTCTCCAACATTATTTGGTGTTAGTCTTCTGGCAAACCGTGCTCTAACCATACCAGCTTTCAGTTCCTCAACATGCCAAGTCTTTGCATATGTTGTACCCTCTGCCTGGGATATTCTTCTTTTGGTTTCTTCTTTGGCCAGCTCTTTCTCATTATTTAATCTAAGTTTAAATATCACCCTCTCAATAAAACATTTGCTTCCTACTCTCTGTAAAGTAGGTCACTCCACTTCTCAGCCCTCATAATTCTCTATTTGAATCTCTTGCTTCATTTCTTCATAACATGTCATGTGTAATTTCTTAAGAATAGTTTCACTAAATTTCATTCTGTATTTTCCATTGAAATATAAACTTCATGAGGGTAGGTAGCATATCTGTCTTGATCTTCTTGATCTCTGTATTTGGGTATTTGGCTTAGTTCCTGACATCTATAGGTATGCAATAAATATTTGTTGAATAAATAGAAACAATGATAAATTAGGTAAATTTTTCAGTGTATATACTGGCCTATATCAAAGCTAAGTCTGCAGCCATGGTTAATTGATAAACATTTTCTAAAAGCTTAAGCTAATCAAAATTGTTATATACATGTTTTACATAGATGATATACTAATAAACAAGTGTTATAATAAAATGAAAACTGATTTCTCTAACTGTAAATTAGAGATGTCTTGATTTACACAGTAATTTAAAAACTATCTGAACGTCAACATTGTAGGACATTGTGTAGGATACAGAAATATATAAGATATAATCATCACTCTCTAGGAAAGAAACACAATATGAATATTATACTGAAGTTATAAAGGACATTTGTTATTAGAGACTACCTAAACCTTTTGATCACACTCTCTGGCAAGTTCCTCACACTGTTAATCCCACTTTCCCAGCATAGAGCACAAAAACAACAATTCTTAGTGTTTGGTGCCACACAGGTTCTACTAATTATACACCTATGCGAGAAATGAGCTGTGTGAATAAGTTATAAGCTGTATAAATAAGTTAGTGAAGGTATCTATTTGGCTGGTATTAGAAGGTATCTATCAGTGTGAAGTGGCAAATGAATTACGATTTTATTCTAAAAAGGATAAAAAATCCCCTTACTATCTTTGCAATAAAGTTCTAAAATTTGGTCTTAAAAGTTCAGGCTACAGACTGTTTTTATTAAGAAGTTCTTAATATCTATTAAAAACTACTGTTTGCTTAAACTAGCTAGATTGTTAATTCTGTTATCTGTAATTAAGAATGCTGTGACATTGAAGTAATTAGGCAGTGTCTACTGCTACGTTTGTAATAGTCACCTGCCATGCCTTGGGTCACTCTCCATTACTTCTTAAATATTTTAGCAAGTAGATAATTGTCACTTTTTCTAGCACTACCACAGTCACAATCCTTGGTGATTTTTATTATTCATTTAGATGATTTCCCCAGCATATTGGCCTCTACATTTCTAGACCTGTGTACTCCAATGGTCTCAACTTCTACCCTATTTCCATAACCCACATTCATGGTTTCACTGTAGATTCCACTGTTATCAATAAGTGCAACTCTCCCCAAATTTTAGTTTTTATCATATAACTCACAGCATTACATTTTAATTTACTTTAGATACTCAAACTCTAAAAATACTTGCACCCTCAATCTCTTTATTTTAAAAATGTGTTACAGCCCCTCACCATACTCATGCCTTCACTTTCTTATTCATCTTAAAATTTATAGTCCAGTCTTTAAAATCACTCTTTTTTCATGTTCTTGCAAATTCTAGAATCTTACCTCTTCCCACCTACATCCATTGTTACCACCTGAGGCCAAGACACATAATCTACCCCTGAATTATTATAATAGCTTCTTAACTGGTCCCCCTGTTTCCATCATTTCATTTCATCAGACTGTTCTCAAACATTATTTAAGTTAAAATGTAAGTTAGGTTATGTACCACTGCTTAAATCCTCAATGTTTTCTTATTTTCTCAAGTAATAGCCAAAGTCCTTGCAAGTACCAAAGAGATCTAAATTATCTGAACTCATCTCCTAGTCTTCTTACTCTGACTGCTTGACATCATTTCAGTTTTGTTTTGTTTTATTTTTTTAAATATATCAGACTTCCATGCTCTTACATAAGATCCTTTGTGCTTGCTGTTTTCTCTGCCTAAAACATTTTTTTTTTTTCAGGTACCCACATGACCATCCCATTCCACCATCTCTATCTTATTTTTATTCAAATCTCACCTTTCAACAAGGCTTTCTCTAGTCACCTCCTGCACTAAAAATTCTCTTTCCAGCTTTATTTTTTTTCTTATTTGTCTATATCTAGTATACTATTTATTTTATAATTTATCTTATTTACTGTCTGTCAAAAAACAATGAGGTCCATGATAAAAGATTTTTTTTATTTTATTTTGTTCTTTGCTGTATTGTCAGTGCCTAGAAGATTGGCACATAGATGTTCTTAAACTTTTGTCGAATGAATAAATGAATCTTGATTAAAGCAGTAGTTTGTAACAGGTATGCTTATAAGTAACAATTCCTCAGACAAATGGGAATTCGGGATATATGACCTGGATAGATTGGACTAAGCAATGATCAGATTAGTATCAAAATCAGAGACATTATCTTCTTTGTTACATGGAGGTAAAATAGTTATTTAAATAATCTCCTGAGTTCCCCGGAAATGAGGTGCCTCTGAAAGTAAGGCTTATATGGACTGAGGCATAGCTACAATAGACCATTTTGATGGGCATGAAGAATATACAGACAATGAGGTAAGCTAAATGCTTTGAACTGCACTTTTCAGTTTAAAGAAAGAAAATGACAAGTTTAAAGTTTTAAGTTTTTAGGTCAAGCCTCAGAGAACCCAGGATTTTTTTTAATAGCTGCTCATAATAACCTCTTACTGAGTCCCAAGACATAACAGAAAGAAGTTAAAGAGCCCGATCTAGGAGAGGTCACTGAATTACAATGTATGATGAATTCATAGCCTTACCAGGTGTCCTATGTGGAAATCTTGGACCACTCTAAAAATAAGAAGGTACCACAAGATCTAGAAAAAGGACATTTGGAAAGATTCAGATGAGTCTTAGTTACCTGATCCTCCAAATCCCAATGATCTCCACACTTCTCTGATAAGCCCAATCCTATTTTTCTTGATAAATAAAATGACATCATTTACAGAATTTATCTTAGAAAAGAAAGCTACTGCTCCTCATGTCATGCCCCAAACACCCCTCTTTTCCTACAGATTTTTAACTAGAATACCAAGTTATACATTATAAAGTCTTATCTTAGAAGAAAGGATTCCAAATCATAAGACTTGTATAATTTTGCTAATTTGTAATCTCAGAAATCTGGAAATATCTGTAGAAATAGATCTTTAATAGTGCTGGAACAGAAAGGAAAAAACAAACAAAAAAATGATCTTGTTAAAATAATCAATGTAACTATCAGAGAATCTGGATTTAACGTTGATATTAGGCAGCTGGGGTGGCTGTAATTGTTTGTTTTGTTGGCTAACTAAAAAAGAAACTTAGTAGTGGTCTGAAATAAGGCCATAAATGACATAGGTAAAAGTGAGAATCCAGAAATTCTTTGGGTATAAGGTAGAAGAAAAAAACTGATGATTTAAGGAGTTAAAAATGGAGAATTTTGCCTACCTCTATTTCTTTTGAGATGAAAGCAACTCTATCTTCACTCAGCCACTAAGAAATATATTAGAAATATATATATATGTATGTGTGTATATATATATATATATATATATATATATATATATATATATATATATATATTAGAAACTTACAAAATCCCCATGACAGAAGTTCTTTATAGACAAGGGATGAAAAGGGAGAGATGCTGGTACTAAATGAACTCTGATTTTCCTGTGGATAACAGAACCCTGCAGTGGCAGAGGTTAAGTAATCATCTGAAATAAAGTGAGTGTGGTAACTATAACAGGAAGAATGGTTTGATCCATTGGGATCTTTGGGATCTTTGGTAATGGTAATTGATCATAGAATCCTTCACAGACCAGTAAGGACCAAACTGTATTAATAAAATAATAATAGTAATAATAAAATAATAGTAATAATAGTAATAAAATAATAGTAATAATAATAATAAAAACTCTGGAGAACTGAATCCTGACGAGTCACCTGATAAAGTGTCTTGTTCTCCAAATATTATCTTGAGTCACTTTAAGGTGGGAGTTTTTTTTTTTATTAAGGTGATATTGAATATTGTTGAGTAAAGAATGCTGTGCTAATACCACAAGTAGCTGATATTCTATTCTATTCTATTCTATTCTATTCTATTCTATTCTATTCTATTCTATTCTATTCTATTCTATTCTATTCTATTTTATTCTATTCTACTCTATTCTATTCTATTCCATTCTGTTGTGTTCTGTTCTGTTCTGTTCTAGTATCAGCTACCACAAGTACCTGTTAGCAGGGGTAAACCAAGTGTGAGTACGGCTCCAGGGGCGCTTTTGCTTTTTTTTTATTTTTTTATTTTTTTTTTATGGCTTTTTCAAGTTGGCTTAGGTAGAATTCTCCCCTGAGCAAAAAAAGAAAATGTGCTTCCCACTGAACTTTTTCTCCAATTCGCATACTAGTTGGACTTGGATTTTCTGGAAAGATTTCAGTTGAGGAACAGAAACAAAGATTATAATAGCTTTCCGACCACCAGCAATTTCAATTTCCTTGGCTGCTGTTATATTCAGCTCCCATAGCTGGGCCTTGAGGTCCAAATACATCTCCAGCTCAAGGAGTGCCTAGGAGATGTGGGACTCAAACTCGTTGGACTTCTCACCTTTTGGCTTCATGATTTTTGCACTCAAAGTGAATATAGCCTTCTTGGTAAGCGGGAGCCTGAGAAGAGCTGCTTTCCTTTGTAAGGAAATAATTTACTAGCACATCACTGTCACTAGCCGTCAAGTCATCCCAGCTGAGAGTCTGAATATTATGGAAGTGAGAAGGCCATCGCAACTGTGCCCTGACCCATGGAATCTGTCAGTATAGTAAAATGATTTACACCATTAAATTTTGGGGTGGTTTGTTAAGAAGCAATAGACAATCAGAAAATAGTCCCTAGAAGGACTTGCAACCATTTAACAGGTAGTAGTTCTGCGGAAAAGAGAATACCAAAATCTCTCAATATTAGCTCTGAGCTAGGACTAATTCTTTGGTACTCACTGTTATAGAAGCTTTTGATAATCTGGTGTATAAAATGATTCACCTTGTGAATATTAGCCTATATCTCTGGCCATCATAGCATTTCTCAATGGCCATAAAAAAAAAAAAGTGACCATGATTTCAGGGATAGGAGTTATTTCTTAACCTGAAAAAATGGGCTTTTTATCACTAAGGTTGATAGGGTTACCACTATATATTGGTAATAGCTGAATGGCCAAGTTACTGGCTACAGACAAAAACCTCGAACCCCTGACATGATAAAATACACCTGGACACCTGCTATTCACCATTAAGCAAGCAGATTACACTAAATCACTTCTATTAAGGAGGAAGCAGCTGTCTTTTCTTATTGCGATAAACACTTTTTCTGAATATGAATTTTCCTTCTCCGATGGTTATGCTTCTACCAGCAACACCATCATACTAGATTTCTGCTTAGTCATGTTTTGCTTACATCACTTATTTTATAATGAAAGGAGTAATGCAATTGACTGATGCTCTCAGCTCTGGTTTTACCAGGCTATCACATGATGCAAAAACAGATGATTTTATAGAATGATTAAATGATGCAGGGAAGAACCATTTTAATTCAAGCTGGTAGATAATACATTGCTAGGTTGCGATGCTATCATCCAGGAATCCATATATGCTCAGAATTACTGATAGAAGTAGGGGGCAGTTTCTTTCTTAGAATGCATACGTATAGGTCCATATACATAGGTCTAAGATTAAAAATTTAGACATGTTTGTCAAGAACGAGATGCTTTTCTTTCATAATGGCAGGTGTCTGATTGTATTTGAATATTTATATAATTCCTTTAGCTCAAAATAAAAGGGCATAGTAAGAAATGTTTCAAATTAAGTGTTTAATTTGAATTAAAGACAATTAACCTTTTAAGTTTATGACTAGTGAGATAAAATTACAGCTTTATTATTTTTAACTGACATTAAGATGCTCTTGAAATCAAAACTTCTTTTTCGAAGTCATGCAATAGTTACATTCTAAAATGTTTTCAATAATATAACCATTCTTTGAGATCTTCAGCCACAAAAACACTTGAAACAGTTCCAAAACAATGACAAAAATTCCCCATTCTAATATTAAGAGAAATCTGAAAAAACATGGTAAGTTTTAATAGTCAATTTGAGTATGTTGAAATTACAGCAGGATTACATTATTTTCTGTAAATATAAGTATGGTCAAAGAAGATTTAGAAATGACAAATTTTGTTTAATTACTTTGGCTACATTTTATTTATGTGGAAGTAAACAATGCAGCTTGTTTAAATGTTTTGGTAAATATCCACTATAATTTTTGAAATTTCTACCTTTGTACAATAAAGAATATTGTTAGGATGATTTTATTTGGTGTTCTCAATTTAATTATTGAGGCAGCTGGATTTAAGAGCAACTCTAGTGACTACTTCAATTTCTTTCATTATTCATTAAAGTTATTTCTGTAGTGACAAAGCGATAAACGGCCACAACTTTCAGCTCTGACATCACTATAAATGCCTACTACATTACTTTCTACATAAATTACTGAACAGATAAGGTATGAATTACAAAAAATTGAACAAACTCTGCTCTTCCCTAAACACAATGCCTTGTGTCAAATATGATTTGTGATTGACATAGGGATATGATTTTTTAAATCTATAGCTTGCGGTTAAGCTGAGGAGTAGATTCCCTGGGTTTGTCACTTATAAGTCATGTGGCCTAAGGCAAGTTACTTACTATGTTAGTTTTTCCATTAGTTAAATGGGGATAATAGGATTGTCATAGGGATAAAGTAAGTTAAACATGTGAAGCTTTTAGAAAAACATTTTGTACTTAATTAATTTTAGTTATTATGTTATTATCATTATAATTACTATATATATTAGATAAATTTCATTCAACTCCAGGTGAAACTTTATTTTCTATTTAGAAAAAAGACATAATTCATTCAAATATCATACAGAAGGGCCCTTTCTGACCTATTATTTTGGATGATACTCAAAATTAACACAAATAACTTTACCCACTTATGCATTCTCTTTGTGGACTGCCTCTTTTTGTATTATTTATCTCAATTCATGAGCATATATTAATTACTCAACATGGAAAGAGTCACGAGTTTATGAGAATGCTAGAAATTAAAACATGTAATTCTACTTTAAAATTTCTCACCATCTAACATAAATCAAACTTTCTTGAAGTGTGAGAAGGAAGTACTATCTTCTTGCTTTCTCTCCATGACCAACAAGTAGGTCTTTATAGCAAAAAGGAAAACACAACAGGTGGAAGGATAAACTATTATGTAAAATCTATATTTAGCAACATTTAATAGGGCATTTGGGGGGAAGAGAGGAGATATGTCTGAATTTCAGCCTTGGATATTTTTTGGGTGCTGGGGGAAATAAGAGGTGGTTATGGAACTTAGGGAGTTGTCAATTAATCAATACTCTGTACAAGGAAGGTTTCATAAATCCATCTTCCTTTGACATAATAAAAAAGCAAAAATCCTCCATATCACTACTTTTAAGGAAGGTAGGAAAATGTTTTCCAGGTGGGAGGATGGGCAAAAATATGAAGGGCATTAAGAAGTACAAACCATCAGTTATAAAAGTAGTCACAGGGATATAAAGTACAGCATAGGGAAAATAGTCAATAATACTGTAAGAACTAAATGGTGGCAGATGTGTACTAGACAAACTGGTGATAACTTCATAAGGTACATAAATGTCTAATCATTATGTTGTACACTTGAACTAACATAATATTGTATGTCAACTATAATTAACAATTTTAAAAAAGATAAGAAAAATGTTTTCCAGATTTATTCATGTATTCAAAGTAACTATTATTCATGTTTAAAATCATTGGCTTCAATTTCTGTTATCATAATGAAACTTAATATTTGTATTTTGCTCACTTTAATTCCTGAATAGATGTATTTTGCCTTAATTCCTTAATTCCTTGCAATAGCCACAGATATTTTTGGGCTTCTTGGGCTGTATTATGATGAAAATTGTGTGGATGATGTCCTCAAATATCCTAGTTCTCTAAAATTAGTCACAATCAAGATAAAACGACACACTCCATCCTGCATCTACTCTTAGGCAACGTCTCCTCTAAGCTGTAGTAAATCCTGGGAGTTTTTCCACAGCATGAATAATTGTGCCATGGCCTTATGGCTAAGGGCACAGGCTCTGGAGTTATTCTGCCATTGCTTTAAAATCCCTTCACTGCTATTTATTCACTGTGTGACTTCTGGCAAGTTATCTGCCCTTTCTGAGCCTAGCTGCCTCACTGGAAAATAGGGATAATTATAACATCTCCCTCATAGGGCTGTAGAAAGGAGTAAAGGGTTGTAGATAGAAAGGTTGTATAAAGGAGAAATGCATACACAGCTAATGCAAGAGTTTCTGTGCATTTTAAATATGAGAAATGCCGGAAGCCACCCAGAGGTTTGCATCTTCCTCCATTTTCAACATCTTGTTTCTAATCGTAAGTTTGGTTATACTGTGCTACATCAGGGGCTGTGGCCAAAAGCGTTAAAATAGAAAATAGTAAAATAGGGTGGAATAAATCTCATGGCATAAATAAACTTTGAGTTTACATGAAAAAAAAAAAATGTAATTTAAGAATCAAGGGTGGGAAAACCAGAGAGAGAAAGAAATAGAAGAAATTAATCCAACATCTGATAACATGATCTAAACTCTTCTCTGTGTCCTATTTGAGGCAGTCCATGTGACTGGCTCATCAGTCTCAATGAAAACCAATTCCTTGTGGGCACACTGTGTGAATTCTTTTTACCATAATATCCTAAAGAACAAGGAGATAAATCGAATTCGATCATATAACCATTGTTCAAGTAATGGCATCTCTCATTAGAGGCACAAGCTCTCTGTTTGTAGTGCTGTCATTTTTATGTTACTCTCTAAGACCAAGCATAAGATGAACACATTATCAACTATATCTTATTTTCTCAGCATTAATCTGTTAGTGCTCTAACACTTAAAATATTTTTTACCTACTTTATAGTGAAATTGAATTATATCCACACAAAAGTGATTTTTCCTACATTCTTTTAGTAGAGAAACTACTCTCATTTATCTCTCATTTATGGGTAATATGGTGATTTATATATTTTATGAAATTTAGTGACTTTTTCTTCAGAACTAGAAAATATAGCATCTTTGATCAAATTCTAAACTTTAGTGTTATATGTCATGACACTGAAACAATACATGTTTCCAAAAGCAGAATGTAGTAACTTCCATCAGTTTCACAAAATAAGAATATTAGAATCTAAAGGCAATCTTCTAAAATAGAAAAGGTATGCCTCATTTAACTAGGAGAGTTCTGTTCCAGTGTTCCAGTGTTTAACTAGGAGAGTTCTGTTCCAGTGTTAAAATGTTACATTTTAACATTTTTTTCTTTCTTTAAATAAATATTTTGTTGGGGTGGGATGAAGTGCAGGCCAATGCCATAACACTCCTTCATAGCAGCCTCATAGTGAAAACTCATGCTCCTCTCTCAAACCTTTCCTCTGTTGCTTGTCTCCAGCCTCTGAGGTATTGTTCCCCCACTTCAATACAACAGTTTGAAAATCTGAAATTCTCTGTTGAAATCCAGTCCTTCCTTTTGAAGTTAAAAAAAGCAAAGGCCAAAAGGAGTAAAAACATTTTCTAAGCAACACAGTGATTTAGTAGTAGCTGAGACTATAATTTAGGTTTTCTGTCTTCCTGTTTTGAGTTTTGTAGTATAGTCTCCTTCATTTTAAATAACAGACGATGAGTAGTGTCTGCTTAGTCTTTCTAAAGTTTTTAAATGTTTATATTTTTATGCACATACAAGAGATGAGGCACTGCCCTACACTTGGAATTAATTCCAAGTAGAGGCAGTTTTATACTTACTCTTGTGTTGTTTCGTTCAGCTTTAAGCTCAGAAATTTCTTCTTCTTTTTCTAGAAGTTGTTCCCTACAGGCATTTAATTCTTTTGTCAGTGCAGCAAATTCCTGAAAGGGGAATAAAAATGTTTGAATACATATTCTATATATGAAAAAATTCAAAGTATAAGCTTTTGATGGAAAAAAATGACTCAATCGACTGTCCAATATATATATGTTGCTGTTATTAACTTGCTTCCAATGAAAAGCTAATCCATGATATTTAACATACACATTTTATTATAGCATACTGCTCAGATTAATGTATGAAATATATTTCAAAATGCATCATATTCAACATTAACATTACTGTAATAGGATACTAATAATATAGAATGATTTAAATTTGACTAATTTTATGAACTCAAAAAATCTTACATTTTTACTCCAATATAGCAATGTCCCAACTGATTATACTAGATCATCGAAAACCAAAACAAAACAAAAAAACAAAAAACACCACCAACACCAACAAAAACGACAAAAAATCCTTCTGAATGTGATATTTACAGATTATAAGATCATTTATTTGTTAACAAGATGGAGAATATACCTGTCTCTTGCAAAATAATAAATGCATCTAAGAGTCGATATCATTATCCAAGAGTCTCATTAATTTATGCATTGCTTTCCTTTTGAAATGTAAGGTCCATGTGAAATGGGACTTTGTCTGACTTCACTGCTACACTCCCAATGTATAAGACATAATGGGTACTCAATTATTATTTATTTTCAAAAAATTAAAATGGGTCATGTTGTTATAAAAAACTGGGAGTTTTTGGAGTAATCCTTTATATGACAAATTACACTTTGGAGAAATCTTCCATAGCTTCCTTCCCCCAAATGGGATCACAGATTATATAACATGGGCATTTTTTACCACTAGACACAGAGTTTAGACATGGTAAAAACTGATTTAAAAGAAGATCATGAAACCCAAGTTAACTATTCTGCTACTCTAACATAATATTATTTTAAAATAATTTTGAAAAATAGTAAACAGATCCATGTTATCATTAATCATTTAGAGTGGTTCTTAGTAAAATTGATGCTTGTCAAATATTTAAATATTTGGGAAAATTTAGCTGCAGGCTGAGAAGACATTGTCAGAAGATCAGAAAGAAAACCAAAAATGGGAGAGACAGGTTTGGTTAACCTAACCACCACAAAAGCAAATTTGGTATAAATGAATATGATGATTATGCAAAGCTTGGAATGTTGAGGGTTTATATTTTTGTTTGCTTAAACCCACTTATTTTGCTGAGTTTCTCTGAGTGGCGTCAGCCCAAATGGATACTTGAAAGCCCTCAGAGTAGACTTACAGCTTAGAATCAGGATGAAAGAGTCCATTGTTACAATTTGGCTGGCATTACAGATAAATGTTTTCACCCTTTAATTGCTTCCTGCTTAAATGCTATTGATATTCTCTGAGCGTATTATTTACGTGGAGAAAGGAATAAATAAGTAAAAAACAATAAACATTTTCATAAAATTGAAACTTTATATAAACTGCATAATTTTGATGAAGAGACAAAATTCTGCATCGTATGTTAATATATCAGCATTTAAAATTAATCCTATGCTCGTGACTATTATAAGATAAAGCATAAATCAAATCTGTATATTTAACATCATACCAATTAAAAAAAATCCAGGTTAATCTTTCTAGAGATTTAGCTTGCTATCTACAGAAAGATAAAAGATCAAAAGAAAATACTTTAGAATTTTAATATTGGATATTTTCAGGTAGTGAAATAATGAGTTGTTTTTTGGCTTCTTCCTATGAATTTTTATTATAAAATTCTCTACAATGGAGAAATATGCCTTAATGCTTAGAGAATAAGAAAACATAACTCTATAAAGGCACTGAAACCATCATGTATTCAAAACAGGACAGGAATTAGTCAAGATGTCATTGGTGACAGATGACTTTGTATTTTTTATTTATTATCATGGCATAGATTCTGAGAAAGCTATTTAGTGACTCTGTGTATTAAGAGTAGTCTTACATTTACTGACTTCTTGTAAATTTCAAGTACTATCTTCACATTTATTATCTCATCTTGCTCTCTAAATAACCAGTGAGAGAGTCGCATTCCCATTTTATAGCAAAGAAACTGAATTACTAAGAATTACGTCCAAGTTCAGGAAGCTTGCAGCTCATAGAGAGTGAGTGAGGTTGCGAACATAGTTCTCCAGACTGCTTGTTTAGTGCTTTTCCACAATACCATTTTGACCCTAGCTTTTCATCAAGTTTAAATGGTTCAGATTTGGAGTGCATTTAGCAGTACTCTTTTTCCTTATCTGAAGAATTAGACAACCATTACTTACAATTACCTTGCATAATCCTTCTTAATTAGTCCAAAGGGAGTGTGGGGAACTAGGAGGCCCAAGGCAGGGTACACCTTCCATGCAGAGCAACAAGTCTTAGACAACCACATTCTGCATCTCTAGAACTGCAATAGATGCAGTTACCTCATATGGAGTTAAATTATCAAAAGATTTTACACTTTTCCTCTGATATTTTTCTCTTCTGTATTTACTTCTCCATCTTTACTGTCAACAATTGAGTTTTGCATCATCTTTTATCAGATAATAACAGCAAATATAATTAACATTGATTGAGCCCTTATAATATGTCAGGCACACTGTCAAGCAACTTATATTGATTATCTCATTAATCTTAACAAAACCCTGTAAAAATTACTAAGATCTCATTAAACAAAACAACGCTCTTACCATACAATCCAGCAATCTCACTCCTCGGTATTTATCCAAAGGAGTTAAGAACTGTCTACACAAAAACCTGCACGTGGATGTTCATAGCAGCTTTATTTATAATTGTCAAACCTTGGAAGCAATCAAGGTGTCCTTCAGTAGGCGAATGAGTAAATAAATTGTGCTACATTCAGGCAATGGAATATTATTAGTGCTAAAAAGAAATGAGCTATCAAGCCAGGAAAAAATAGGGAGGAATCTTAAATGCATACTACTAAGTGAAAGAAACCAATCAGAAAAAGGCTACATACTGTATGATTCCAATTATATAACATTCTGAAAAAAGTTAAAACTACGGAGACAGTAAAAAAAGAGATCAGTGGTTGCCAAGAGTGTTGTGTGTTTGTGTGTGTGGGAGGGATGGATAAATAGACTGAGCACAGATTTTTAGAACAGTAAAAATACTACGTATGATATTATAATGACAGATACATTTTTGTATCAGTTATACATTTTTTTGAAACCCAGAGTGAACCATAATATAAATTATGGATTTGAGGTGATGATGTGTCAATATAGACTCATTGATTATAAGAAATGTACCACTCCGATGGGGGATGTTTATAATGGGGGAGGCTATGCATGTGTGGGGGCAGGTGGCATATGGAAAAGCTCTATCCCTTCCCTTTAATTTTGTTGTGAATCTAAAATTGCTCTAAAAATATAAATGAAAAAAAAATTTTACTGAAACCTAGAAAAATTAAGAAATTTTCCCAAAGTTAGACACTTAGTCAATGGTGAATCCAGACGATCCATTTCATACTGGATGATGGCAATAGGTTGTTTTTTAGCTTTCCCCTTTATAATTTATTCTTCTTTCAGTCTTTGTAAAAATTATATTTTTATCAAGATCATAATACTTTTCAGAGCTATCTATTTTCAAACATCAACTTTAAGCAGACTAACCTAAAATTCGAGTCATCCAAAATTTGGCCCTTCCACAATTAATTGGCTTTTTTTTTTTTTTTCACTGAGCAATAGCAACTACCATTTTGTGCAGGAATCACTTTGCTCTGCCCTGAGCTTAGCATTTTATATGAATTACCTCGTCTCCTCCCTATTTTGAACCTAAGGATTCTAAAGCTTAGCATAGATGAATAACTCGCTTACGGTCACACAGTTAAAAATAATCCACCCTTATTCCAAAACTCTTTAATTTCTGCAACTCTGCCTCCTTCTGACTGAAAATGGAAAATCATCAAATTCCTCAACTGTACCAAGTCATACAAATTTATCACCCCTCTAACTATACATCCACACATACAATATTTATTGAGCACCTACTACATGTTAGAGACTGTGTAAAGATGTAGAGATGACTTAGACATAGTTGTTGCACTATGAAAGACCCCAAAGATCTTTCGGAATTCACATTTAAGCCACATCGAGATTTCCATCACTAATAAAACCTATCACCAAAGTGCCACACACAGAGTGATATTAGTTATGTGCTTAGAAACACTGTCGACATACGAGTGAGACTGGCCCTCTAAAGCCTCTTTCTTAAAAGGTTTATATTCTGCATCTTCAACAGATTTTTCTTTCTTGCTTCTATTTCTACCTTTCCATTTTTCTTATCTATTTTCATTTTCTCTCACATACTGTTTCCTATATCTAAATACCTTTCTCCATCCTCTTTGCCTAACTAATTTATTTTTAAAGCACTGGCTTGCTTTACTAATGCTCTATAATAAATACCTTGTTCAAAATCTATCAATGCACTTACCATATTGTTTTTATAATAACCAAATTATGTGTTCATCTCCTTCCAGTAAATAGTATGATGCTTTAAGGCAAGGTTATCTTATTTTTATAACCTTAGGACTTCACACAGCTCCTGACAAATTGTAGACACTCAGCAAGGCCCTGTTGTAACAACAGATGAATGGTTCACTTTCCCTAAACTTTTTGACTTTACTACCAAAACATTTTTTAAAAGGTATAAAGTTACTTCATTTTCCAAGTGAGATTATTAAAATTTGCTCAATATATAACATGTTTGATATTCACTTTACTTTGTAGCTATTGTTTTTGTCTATAATCTGAAATATTATATGATACCATATTCTATACAGCAATGACATTTTGTCTGCTATATTTTATTGCATGTATATAAAGTGATACTATTGCTCCCAATAATTTTTACATGTAGATTTATCATTTGTTTATTGACTATATTATATTGGTCTTACTCATTCTTAAAGTGAAAATACATATTTAACCCATATGTTATTTCTCTAATCTTATTTTTTCCCAAAATACATTCTACAGAACAGTATTTCCACAAGATTCCCAGAAAAAAGAAATCCATCACCAAATAGATTTGGAAAATTATGTATTCTATCTTTTGCTCTTTTATATCTACTACAGGAATCGGAATATAAAAGATTCTGAGGAAAGTGGGTTTTGTGATTTAGAATTGAGAGCAACCGGGTTTGCATCTATAATAGAATGGATGAATTAAACATATTAAATGCACATAATGGAATATTGTACAAAGGGTAGAATAAATAGGCTAGATCTTATATAGCAACATGGGAAGATTTCAAAACTATAATTTTGAGTGAAAAAGATAATAAACAGAACACACCATGTAACGGCATATTGTCAGAAGGTGTAAACAGTGAAGGATAAATGTTAGAAGAAAACTTTATTCTTACTTCATGTCTGAATTCAAAGTAGTCTGTAGAGAGAGCTGAGTTTGCTTTGAATCATCCTGAGACAGGAGTAGTAGGTCAGTTACCAACCACAAACGATATTCAACAACTTTTCAGGGCAATCATTTTGTTCCCCAACCATTGTTTACCAAAATTCTTACTTTGCCCAAGGATCGAAATTACTTCCTCTACACTATTTTTTTCTTGGAATTTTAAAGAGTGGTTAGGACAGACAGAACCATACAAGCACCCTCGGATGGAAGACAGTGTCCTGTCTTTACTCAGCATGAACTCACGTATATCACACATACACACATTTAAGTGGGCACACCTTTTGCATGGGGGCACTATTCTAAGGGCAAGGCAGATGACCGTAAAAGAAGCAAGTTAAAGTCCTTGCCCTCAATAAGTCTACATGCATTCAAGCATTCACCATTCAAACTTCTTTTACTTAGGAGTGAATTATTTCTAACTATATCAGTCCCTCTCAGTACTAATTCAACTCATAGTGTAGAGCACTGTTTCCTTAAAAAAGTAGAGCAAAATAAGGTTTTGTTCCTGTTGATATCTTACAAAGTTGAAGGTATCATTTCTTATTCACTAACACAAGTTATCTAATTTCTGTATGCTCCTAATTCTAAGTTAAAAGTCCCCTAAAATGCATAAAATCTAAAGTCCTTCAATTTTTGCTAAATTCCTAGTTTTCTCCCCTGCTCGGCTTATTCTCTTCTCTAGCTGCTGTTTCTTGAATGTTTAGTAAAGGCTAGGGATGATGTTAGGAACTTTGCATCTGTAACATCATATATTCATCATGGCAGCTTTATTATTCTCAGAACACAGAAAAGAAAACAGGTAAAATAAATTAACTCTAGCAAGGAGCATGCTAGAATTTGGCAGTCTCAGTGCTGGTATCATCAACACCCCTCTGGCTTTTCAGATGCCAAAGCAGAGGTAACCTTCCATTATATCTTAACGGTGGTTTCACCTGTGCATGTTGACATTGAGCTGAGGGCGAACATGAGTAATTCAAGAGTCCGAGCTGCTAACATTTCACATACTAGCCCTTAGGTCAGTGGTTTGTTCTCAACCAGTTTCATGCAAAGAAGTTTCTCTTGTTTTGGTCCCCATATGTGTTTTTCTCAAAGAGAAAAATACAAGGGCAAAGTACAGATTCACTCAGTTCCTGTGCCTACTTACATTCTGTAGAAGTAACCCAGTCAGAAGAAAAGTATATAGAATTAGAGCTTCCTCTGGCCATTCTTCCTCTTCTCTTCTTGTGCCTCTTTCTACCCAGCAAATCACCATAGCCTGCCGATCTGTCTATCTTGAGACAGATGTAGAACATTTTATTTTTATACATGTTTACCTTTAAGTCCATTTTTTTTTTGGTATTTAATATTAAACACAGAAGAAGAGGGACTGGTAACTTTTCCTGACTCATTACATGATGGTATGCTTATTTGAAAGGTTCATTTGGGGTCGAGGGAAGGGTATACTTTCTCATTAACTAAATGTTTGAAAGGCCTTGATTTATTTAATAGATGAGTCCTCTCCTCGGTTAACAGGTCAGGAGAAGCCGCATGACAAGAGAGAAAATAAACCTTTTAATTTCAAGTCATTGACACCAGGCAGCAGTCTCCAGAGAAATCTGTGACAATCCATTCATCATAATTACAATTTTAACACTCTTTACCTTTCAATAAAACCTACATTCTCTAATCTTGTGGGCAATTAAATTAATGAACTGACAATGGCCTTATTTCTGTAGCCATGTATCTGAGTAAGTACTGACTAAACAATCACAAGTGCAAACCAGTCCGAGAGAGAGGAGAAAAAAATAAAGGGTGAGTTAGAATTTGGCCTCACTAAGTACCACCAACACCCTCACCAAGCACAAAAAAGCATCTTTTAAGTTTATTCTCCAACCACCTAACATTTGTGCAAATCGAAAATAGCTCTGAGGAAAGCATATGGCATGGAAGCATGCTGACTTGACCATCGAGCATTTAAATTAGACAAAATTAACTATTTCAATATGTTTTTGTAATGATTTCCTTAAGCTATGCCTTCAATTTACTGTATTTTGGTGTTTCTCCTTTTGAAAATTAAAAATTCTTTTACCAATTCTATTTCTAATACTTGGTAGAACACTTTGGATTTAAAATTTGTATATTTATGGACATTACTGAGCATATATTTACATATATAAATATACATATCTTCTTCCCCATACCACAGAATGTACTTTCTAGAACAAATTAATAAGAGGAGTATTACATTGGAAAGGTAAAAAATAAGCAACAAAAGATAATATATTCCTTAAATTTTATATGTATTCATATCTCAGAATATTAGTTATAAATTCACAAGGGACTTTAAAAAATGTAGCTTGGAAATCATTTAGTTCAGAAACAAAAAAAGGACTTGTTTCATAAAAATTAATACCCCATCACTATATGTATATATGTATGTGTATATTATAATTTTTTTCTATATTATATTATGTAATCAAATGCTGTGTTAATGACCTCTGGTCTTATAATTGCCTCCTAGACTTGCATGAGCTCAGGATAAGCTGTCATCCAAAATTACTGTGTGAAACAGCCATGGTTCCTGGTCAGCCTTGGGCTAAACAGCTCGAAGACAGAACTGTCTGCATAACTAATAAAATTTGACAGGCACCACTGGACTCAGAGTTTTCACAGAAATTGTGAAATAAGGCTGCTCAATTTAAAAGGAAAATGAGATTTAAACTCCATGCAAATACTATTTTGTGCATCCTTGATTTTTTTATGTACCCATATTCCAATAAGAGAACTGTTTTGTCTTTTCCCTAAAACTGCATGGTAGATTATTTTTTATGCATTAACGGTGACCTGAGATATGCAAGACTGTTTAAAATCAAACATTCCACAAGAGTCATTTTGTGGTATGTGGACATAGGTATTGGGTAACATTTGTTTTACAATATCTTCCAATCAAGGCAACTGGCATAAAGAAATCCAAAAAGTAAATGTTTGTTGAAATCAAATATAGGTGCTGTCAGGCAGCCTCAGGCCATCTGAACAAGTCATGTTCCCACCACGCCTCACTCACTATATTCCCCTGAAATGTGCCCATCTTATATTTTATCCCCATATGCTCTCCAGACTTTAATTTGTCAGTATGTGTACAGAGCTGCCCCAGGAATCGGGTGCTCTTTAATAGCAACTGTTAGAGAAGATTCATCTTTGTTGCTGAATCCTGGAGGGCAGGCACTGTTATGATAGATTGGTTAGGAACATATTTAGAGGCAAGTACCTCAAAACTGACTGCTCTCCCAGCACTGCATATATATGGCTTTTGTTGGCCCTAGGTACTTTAGCTTTTGTGGGCCCCCTTCGGTCATAAAAAATATCAAAAACTATATTTTATGACTGTGCTGTTACAAAAATTAATATAATCCAGGTTGGATTATATTTATTTTTTCTTTTAATTTAAAGGTAATTGAAACATTTTCATGGGCCCCCAAAGGTATTGTCAGCACTAAGTAGAGATTTCACTGTGCCTAATGGGTAAATTGGTCTTATACTCTGCCTACTCCAGGAAGTCATGTGTTGCGTGGTCCAAACAGTACCAATTTCAGGGTGAAACAGAGCTAGATTTATATCTGGGCTCAACAGCAGTAAACAGTTTAAGCCTCAGTTGTTTATCTGGGAAATGTCGGTAGTAATGTCTTTTTATAGAATTGGTATAGGTAAAAATGAGATCATTAGTCCATATGATTCAGCAGTCATGTTTCTTGATATTTACACAAAGGTCTTGAAAAGTTACATCCACGAAAATATCCTGTACATAGATATTATAGCAATTATATTCTTAATTGCCCGAACCTGGAAACAACCAAGATGTTCTTCAATGGGTGAATGGATAAATAAACTGTGGTACATCCATGCAATGAAATTATTCAGTGCTAAAAAGAAACAAGCTGTCAAGCCATCAAAAAACATGGAGGAACCAGAAAATAATATTATTAATTGAAAAAAGCCAATTTAAAAATCTGTATACTGTATGATTTCAACTATATGACGATGTTATATAGTTAAAACTATGGAGACAATAAAAAGATCAGTGGTTGTCAGGGGTTGAGTCAGAGGGGTTTGAAATGAATAGACAGAGTATAGTAGATTTTCGGGGCAGTGAAAATACTCTGTATGATACTGTAACGACAGATGCATGTCATACATTTTTCCAAACACATAGAATGTACAACACAAAGAGTGGACCCTAATGTAAACTATGGACTTTGTGTAATAATGGTATGTAAATCAATTGCATGTAAATCAAATGTTCATCAATTGCAGAAAATATACCATCTGGTGGGGGATGATGGTAATGGGAGAGGCTATGCATGTGTGAGGGCAGAAGAAATACAGCAAACCTATGTACTTCCCTCTCGATTACACTAGGAATCTAAACTGCTCTAAAAAAATTAACTCTTAAAGTTCAAAAAATATAATACCATTATTGTAAATGTGAGTAGCATAGTTACTGGTTATAATAGATGTCCAATAAATTATATAGGCTCAGTAATTTTTGTGCTACTTGTAGTTATTTTACATGCAATTTTGTTTTCTACCAACACCTGATTTTCCATATTAGGATAGTATATTTCACTAGATGTATCAGGAAATACAAAAATCACACAATTTTTTTTTTTTTCATTCACGGTAACTGAAATGTAACTCAAGAGTCACATAACAGACAAAAAAATTACTTACATAAATCTCATCATTAAGCATCCCCACTTTTGGGGACCAGCATATTAAAATGATTGACATTAATATGATAGAGTAAAAATACTCCACACATTTTTATAAGATAAAATGGCTTTTGTATCCCTTTGTTCCTTTGCACTTAGTAAATTCTTGCTGATCAGTTAATTGTGTTATTACTACTAAAGCACATCAAATAATACTCTATATTCTCTTATAAAAATAAGGCATAATATTAATGGTAGTTTATATAAAGGTAGAAACTATGATAAAATTCTCCATAAAACTGTTCTTAAAAGCCCCCTAGAACACATGTCTCTGACGTTATCTGATATTATTCCCTCCACATGTCTCTGATTGCATCTTTTTCTACCCAGGGGCTCCTACAACTCTCAAGATGATGTCTGGAGTCTGAAATAAAATGACAAGATAAAACATATTTGAAGAGTTGTGTTGCTTGTTATGATATACTGTTTGAGAGGAGCCTAACTGCCTACAATAAGTCTGTCCAGAATCCAGGGTTGTAGCCTAAAGCCATAGATTTCCTGACCCAGGTGAGTAGGATGAACCATGTTGAATGAAGACCCTTCCCTTTTGGGCTCTAACTCTTTGAGTAGCTTCCCAAATCCTAAATTTGAGCAGCTTCTCTCACTCCCAAATTCTGTGTATGTTATTACTGAAATGAGAAAGACAAACTCAGTACCCTAGATCTGAAACTGAAGTTACCCACTCCAAGTATCCCTTCCCTTTAACTTGCTCTAGCTTTCTCTGTGCTCTTCCCCAAATAGAAAAAGGCCCTTAGGCCTGGTCTTATAGTGTCAGATATATGAAAGAAGAGAGAAGATCATCAGAGAGAAATCTTAATAGAGTAACCATGCCTTCTAGTTCTGTAACCCAATTAATGATCTTACCCTTAATCTTGACTCATCTTTATAAAAAGAGAAAATATCTTTTATCTCTATTACCAAAATATATTTTTGCTTATTTGATGCTTGAAGCATTTGAAAATTTATTAAAACTCAACATTCTAAGACATTAGTAAAATCACCTGGCCCAGTAAGCATTGTAGCTAAAGCATGTCAGGCTGAGTCATTGCCAAATGAAAACTCTCTTGGCAGAAAAAGCCCATTTTCAACAGCTCTCACAGTGTAAAGCAGAAGGCATGTTTGACAAGATGCTGCGTATTAATTTCAAAGGCTTTAGCATCTGGTTAGGTAACACCTGCTGTGGCAAACACTCCCAGGCACACAAAATAGCATCCAAGCTGAATATTTAAATCTCCCAACATAGCCTGACTAAGCTCTAACTCTAAACAAAACAAAACTAGAGCACATCTCTCTGGCAAACAACAGAGTTAGAATTGTATAACCAAAAATATTTGGGCTATGACACTGTTTCCTATTACTGAGTTAAAATGCTGTAGCGTGTGCTATAGAAGTTATAAAGTATATCAAAACATATTGTCTAGACTTGGAGAATTTTACCATATGTAGTATTTGGAAGAGGAACATGGCTCAGAGAATAGCATTTTGTATCATATTATATTGCATTAATATGGAATTAAAGGAGAATTTGTCAGTGAAAAGGGGAGGAGATGGCACCAAATAACAGAAAAACAAACCATATAAAAGAAAGAGCTGGCAGGGCTCTTCTGCACACTCTTTCTCTAAAAAGGAGTCAAGGCTCAAGTAATATAATCCACTGGGAAAAGAAGTAGACACAAGTATACACTGACACAGGACACACTGACATGATATTGTGTCATTAAATATTCAAATAACTGAACGAGTTCGGAGTCCACAAATACCAAGAAATGTTCTTTGAATAATTGATTTTTTTTTTTTTTTGCATAGTTTCTTTCAGAGCGGAGACTTGCCTTTGTCAGCCTAGTTTGAATACCAAGTCTGCTTATCATTTCTACTTCTCACTGTAAATTAATAAACTAATATTTTGATCATTCCTTAATTGACTCTACAAAATATTATTGAATGTTTAACATGTAGGAGATCCTATAATTTTTCAGAGATTATAATATATACAATGGTGAAAAAGAAAGACATAGTAATTAAAGGTAACTGAAGCAATTACAATACGATGTGACAAATGTAGTAATGAAGCTGTATTCAGGATGCTTAGAAAAGACAGGAACAATTTAACTAACCCATGTAGACTGTACGCATGTGCAGGGAGCATCTAAGATGATGTGAAAAATGGATAAGAGCCAGACAAAATATATGCTGAGTAAAACTTTGCCAGATCAAGGGAACAACGTGAATGACTTCCTAAAGTCCAAAAAACCTAAGTACACTAAAACCGTAACACTCTTAGAAAAACACCAAAGCAGTAAATTACAATCTTGGATTAGGCAAAAGTTATGATATTAAAAGCTCAAACACAAGAAAAAAACTGATGAACTGGACACCATCTGCTATGGTCTCAATTGTGTTTCTCCCAAATTCATGTGTTTAAGCCCTAGCTCCCAGTGTGAAGGTATTTGGAGAGGGGGTCTTTGGGGGATAATTAAGTTTAGAAAAAGTCATAGGGGCGGGCCCCTCATGATGGGATTACTGCCTTTAAAAGAAGAGGAAGAGACAATGAGCTTTCTCTGCCATTTGAGGACACAGACAGAAAGTAGCCATGGATAGTCAGGAAGAGGACTCAGCCATGATTGCACCATGAACTCAAATTTCTATCCACAAGAATTGTGAGAAAATAAATTTGTTTAAGCTACCCAGTCTCTGGTATTTTGTTATGACAACCCGAAATGACTAATACACCATCAAAATTAATAACTTCTGCACTTCAAATGAAATCATCCGGAAAGTGAAAGACAACCCACAGAATGAGAGAAAAAAATTTGCCAGTCATATGTTTTATAATAAGAACTTGTTTCTAGAATACATAAATACCTGTTATAACTCATTAATAAAAAGATAAATAACACAATTAAAAAATGAAGAAAGAATCTGAATAGACATCTTCAAAGATATATGTGGCCAATAAGCAAATGAAAAGATGTTTATCACGAACCACCAGAGAAATGCAAATCAAAATCACAATGAAATCAATTCACATCCACTAAGTAGGCTATAATGAAGAAGATAAATAATAATAAGTGTTGGCAAGGATGTGGAGAAGCCTCCTGCACTACTAGTGGGAATGTAAAATGGTACAATTGCTTTGAACAACAGTCTTGCAGTGTCTCAAATGGTAAAACATAGAGTTATCATATGATTCAGCAATTTCACTACTAGGAATATATCCAAGAAAATGGAAAATACGTCCACACAGAAACTTGGATATGGATGTTCATAGTAGCATTATTATAACTAAAAAGTGGAAACAACCCAAATGTCTAAAAATTGAATGGATGGGGAAAAGAAGTAGTATATATACATATATATATATATATATATATATATGTATGTATGTATCAGAAATAAAAGAAACACTGAACCTTGAAAATGTTATGCTAAATTAAAGAAGCCAGTCACAAAGTACCATATATTGTATAATTCTATTAATATGAAAAGTCCAGAATAGGTAAATATGTAGAAACAGGAAGTAAATTGATTAATGGTTGCTAGGACTAGAGGGGATGAGGAGATTGAAGAAAGTGACTGCTAAGGGGTGTGAGATTTCTTTTGGGGGCAAGGAAAATGTTCTAAAGTTGATTGTGGTAATGGATGGACAACTCTATGAATCTACTAAAAACCAATGGATTGCATTTTAAATGGGTACATAAAATATTTTGTGAATGATATTTCAATAAAGCTGTTAAAAAAAGCAGTTCAGTATGGACGTATTGCATGTAAGCTATGGTAATTATTGTGGTCTTTGATAAAGGGCAATGGGAGCCATAGAAGGGATTTAAGCAGGTGAATGACATTATAATTTATCTTCTTTCTTATAAGTTTATAGCAACCACACAAATACATTGACAAAAACATTTCTGGACTTGCCAAGCTAAGGGTCAGATTCTTGACCTTGCTCAACTTATCAAAGTAGTAATATTCTGACATACTCCTTTTAATAGCCATTCAGTCTTCTTGTGGACATCCAATGCTTTCAACTTCAGCATTTGTTTATTGTTACCTTTGGAAAGTTTTTCATTCCTATTCTGACCATCTCGATGCCCCTTCCCTAGCAACAAAAGATTTAAAATATAGGAGAAGATATTTGCTTATGATACATCTGTTAAGGGGTTAATATCTGAAGTATATAAATAACTTAAACAACTCAACAGCAAAAAAATCAAACAATCAAATTAAAAAATGGGCAGAAGACCCGAATAGATATTTCTCCAAAGAGGAAATACAGATGGCCAATAGACATGTGAAATGATGCTCAAGGTCACTAATCACCAGAGAAATGCAAATTAAAAACCACAATGAGATATCGCTTCACACCTGTCAGAATGGCTATCATCAATAAATCAAACAAGTGTTGGCGAAGATGCTGAGAAAAGGAAACCCTCATACGCTGTTGGTAAGATTACCAATTGGTACAGCCGCTATGGAAAACAGTCTGGAGGTTCCTTGAAAAACTAAAAATGGATCTACCTTTTGACCCAGCAATCACACTTCTGGGTATTTAGCCAAGGAAAATGAAAACAATAATTTGTAAAGATCTATGCATCCCTATGTTCGTGGCAGCACTATTTACAATAGCCAAGATATAGAAGGGACTTAAATGCCCATCAACATACGATTGGATAAAGAAGGTATGGTTCATATTTACAATGAAAAATTACTCAGCCATAAAAAAACTGAAATCTTACTATTTGCAATGACATGGATGGACCTAGAAGTTATAATGCTGAGTAAAATAAATACCATATCGTTAGGTAGCTAGTCAGACATGAGCGACAGGAGTTCAAAGGAATAGAGGCCCAGCCTTGAGACCACCCAAAGAACACCCCATTGGTAGTGAGAGAATCCCTCTCGCATCCCCAGATACAAGACTGGAGGGCCATAATCTTAGCTGGTTTAATCTGGCCTCAGACATCTGTGAATAAAATTGCATAGAGAGAGTGAAATGTATAATCAGGTACATAAAGATTGATATTTATTCTTATACTGTTTTTCTACAGCTTCATTAAATAAATCACATGTGTGTTCACACTCTATCTTCCCTTGCCTGAGACAACATAAAATAATTACTGTTTTCTTGAAGCAGTCTCGTAATATTCCTTGATGCTGCACTTTAAGCAGCGACTACTTAATAACCCAAACCGGCATGCAAGATGGATCCTATTTGCCACCCTCTTCTGGAACTACTTTTTTTTTTTTTTACATCTTCTTAAAAAAATAAAGCATTGCAATAGTCCAAGTTAGAAACATCAACTGTAAAAAATTCTTCAACTACAGAACCATTTGTTTATATTACATTGGAATGACTTGTCCACAATATGCAGAGAAATCAACACAAGAAAGCCACTTTATTAGTCCGAGTGTCTTTAGTACTTCATACTCCTTTTCTATTTTCTTAAGCTAATATTGTTTGAGAGGATAAAAAATGGCCAAGAGTTAATGTATGTATATGTTCAGATGTTCTTTCTTCATAATTTAATCTTTTGGTGTTAAAATAGTTTATTTAATGATATACTTCAAGAGAAAAAACATTCCATGAGTAAGAAAACTTTATACAGAAAATAGTAAAAGAAGGTTATAATTCTTTGAGAAGAAAACATTTTCAACATTTCATGTTGAATTTTTACATTTCTTTTAAACAGTCTCACACTTGTAAATATATGCTACCACCAGGTCCCATTTTGTGATAACTTAATTACTCAGAACATATTATCTTTTCATTGATTGTGTTCTTTAAAAACTCTGCATCTATACTTCACAAGTAAGCAAAAATCCAATTAGTTTCTAAATCTCTGTTTTCAAGGTATGAAAGAAGGTTTAGCCTTCTAGTTAGCCATAAGTTTGCTAATTTTGCTCTATTGCCTTGAACAGACCACTCAAAGGATCACTAGGAAGTGAATCAAAGGTACATACAAAAGTGGGATCCCTAAATGGTTGAAGAATCTTGAGAGATGTTGAAATGTGAATTGTTTAGAACAAAATAACACATAACACATAAAAATAAAATGATCTTTTAAAATTAATGAGATTTTTAGGTGAGTTAACTTCATTTTAAATTATATATGCTACTCTTCCTTTGATTTTTGTTAATCTATGGTAGTAACTTTTCAGATTACATTAAGTAGTCTTCTACATAAAGACTAGAAGTTTTCATTCTAATCCAATATAAAAATCTCTGCATCAGGATGGTAAACTCTGTGAAGGCCAGAACTAAGAGTTTCTTGCCTCTGTTATATCGCAAGCTCCTTACAGTGGGCCTCTCATAGAGGTTACATTTGTTAAATAAGAACAATGTTAGATTACTGTTACCATTTAATGATGAAAACTTTTTAATGTAGATTAGTAAGCATTTTTAAGAAAAAAAAACCTAAAATCTTGTTCCTGATTCATTCTATTGAAGAATGAATTTTAAAACATGGCATAACAGTTTCATTGTTTTTAAAGTGCTAGTCTTTAAACATTTCAAACTTAATTATGGGTATTATAATTGTAATAATTGATATCTTTGAGAATAGAATTTTCAACTTAGTGTTTCTTCTGATTCTAGCACAAGGTAACAGTTCTTGTGACTTAAAACAGTGATTGCAAACCCATATTTGGTTAACTTAATCTGTGGGAATTCTGAGGTCTGACTGAAAGAAGTTCCTTTAGAAAAGATATATATTTTCCTTTTGATAGGCACTATGAAGAACAGCCTACTTTAAATTTAAATAATTAATAAAAATCTGAAGTCCAGTCCTTTCCAAGGGCAGTATTGTTATAATCCTTTTTTTCTTTCTTTTCCCTCTAAACCTTAACTTAAATTTATATTGATAGTCTTCCTGACATCCTTTTGCTAATGGTAGATTCCTTCTAGGCTATTCTGTCTCTGAGGGTGGTTTAGGATTTATACAGGGTTTTAGTTCCAATTTATTTTTTCACTTTCAAGGCCTTGTTTCCTTCCCTGGTCTCAACATATGCCATTGACATTAAATCTTGAGTTTGTAGTTTCTGGGATCAGCAAATGTCTTTGGGATGCTCAAGTCTTCAGAGAATACGGTACTGGTTTATCAGAGGCCGATTTGTCGCATTTTATCTGGGTTTTTGTACTGGGAAGATCTTTTAGACTTTCAAATTTGCTACACTGGCAGCAAGTAGAAGTTAAACCTGATAAAATATTTATAGATGTTGAGTTACTATATTAAATTAATATTAACTATGATTCAAGTCATTAGAGAATTAGCCTTGGAAAATTTTTTTCTGTCAGTTAACGTGGTTTGTGAGACACATGATTAAATATGACATAAATAATTAATGGGTTCCTAAAAGAAAAACACAAGAAATCTAGGTTTATGTCTCATAAAATATGAACTGTATTTACAATAATTCAGTTAACTAATACATTTACATTTCAACAGTGAAGTGCTTTCTGTTAGTTTTATCTAAAGAAAAAAAAATCTCAGTATTGAGAGTAAAGGAGGAGATGAGAGCTGCCTTCAACTACTTGAAAGGTTTTCACTTAGAAGAGTTGCTTCAGTCAGATAAAGAATAATTGTAAGAAAGTCAGAAAGACAATTTTATTAAATGATAAATCCATATGACCATTTATTTTTCCAACAGTTTAGAAGTGATTGTCACATGTCAAAATTGTGCTGGCATCACAAAGATGGATAAATGGGATTTAACTCTAAAATTCTGCTTACCATTTAAGGAGGTGATATGTTCTGGATATACTGTGATATTTACTATATTGTGATAAAAATTTAATTTTATTCTATAAAAGTGGAGATAGAAATCTGCAACTCAACTACGTATCATATAAACTTATACAGAACTTTCATTCATCATTTTGGTGATATTGCAAAAGGGTGCAGTCACTTTGGAACACAGTTTGGTACTTTCTTGAAATATTAACCAAAGAGTTACCATCTAACCCAGAAATCCTATTCATAGTTAGTTATATATCCAAGAGAAATGAAAACATATGTCTGTACAAAATATTGTATATGAGTGTTCATAGCAGCATTATTTATAATAGCCAAAAAATAAAAACAACTCAAATGTCCATCAACTGATGAATGGATAAGCAAATTTTTGTCCATTAGATTGTAGATCTATACAAAGGAATATTATTTAGCAATAAAAACAAATGAAGTATACTGACAAACTACAATAAGGACATATCCTTAAAATATGATAAATGAGAAATAAATCACAAAAGACCACATATTGTGACTCCAAGTACATGAAATGTCTGGAATAGACAAATCTGTAGACCAAAAAATATAGTTTAGTAGTTGCCAGTCTCTCAGAGGAGAGGGGACTGGAGGATGACTGCTAATAGGTACAAGTTTTTCTTGGGGGGTTTATTAAAATGTTCTAAAATTAGATAGTGGTGAAAGTTGCACAACTCCATGAATATGCTAAAGAACACTAAAGTGTATACTTTTAAAGGGTGAACTTTATGGTCTGTATATCTTAATAAAGAATATAAAAGAAAGTTATAAAAAGTATTTAAAATTCTAAAGAATCGAAAAGAACTTTCATAGAAGACAGTTCTTCCATTTCTGAAGTTTAATAATTTTCAATTCTACACAATGTAGATTTGAAATTTAAATTCCTGGTTGCACACTTGGGAATTTATAACATTAAAAAAATAATCATTTCAAAATACTTTATAGAATCACCCGCCACACACACTTATTTTTTTGTAGGTGGGGTGGGGGGATGGTGAACATATAAATTAGTCCTGCCCTTGTACAGAATCTTGAAGTACCCTTGGCATCATTTTTAAAATGCCCAACTGCTTCATTCATTTGTAATACTATATTCTTAAATGACATTGAAAAAATAAATATGGTATTGACTGGGCAAAGGTCATTTCCTTATTAAAAATTCCATTATATTCTAGCAATTTCAGTTTTATTTTATTTCCTTATATAAGACCAAATAAAAAAACCTAATGTCTTATATGTCTTAATGTTTTATATGGCAGAGTTAGTATTTGAACCCTGTCATCTGGTGGCAAAGTTCCTGTTTTTAAGTACTGAGACTCTCAACTACTTATTATAACATGAACACTGTAATATAATCTAATATACAAAGCCTAAAACTTTAGGATATAAGCTTAGAGGAAGAATAACTAACCATGGTATTTCTAGAAGTGATATTACCAATGCATTTTCCAGGCTAAACTGCATCGGGAAGAATTCCACTTATTATAAACATATACCCATATTTTCAAACTACAGATTACTTGTGATAGCTCTAGTCAATAAATTTGCACAAATATTTTCAAACTTCAGTGCTAAACCAGCTTGTAATTACATCTTAAAAGTAATAGATATTCCATTTTAATTGACACAATTCATACTAACAACAATAGGAAATTAGCTATACATCTATAGCTTAGAAGAGATGTACTTATATTCACTTTTGGATGATAGTAATCATTAAAATAATAGTTTTTAGTTCATCTAAATATATTACTTTTACATAACTGTCAACTCTAATTTGTTGAGCTCACTGATGAAGGAATACAAGCGAAGCTAAAAGAGAAATGTCATCCTTTAGCTAAATTTTTGAGAAACCTGAAAACGTATTCCAATCAACTCTATGTCCTTCTTATAGTCCGATAAGGCATCATGTCAAACTCTGGGACCACATTTATTTTTAAAATGTATCTATTAATGAACTTATTCAATGGATATTCATATTTCCATTCCAGTAAAACATAATATGATCTCTGCTCTTAGGGAGCTTCTCTTGGGAATGAAAAATATGTGAGCATGCACAGCACCCTATGAGCTTTAGGTATCTAGAATATCAATTGGCCATGACTGGGTTGATATAGAATGTCTATTGGGGTGAGTTTGTTATTGGTCTATTTACATGAGAGAGAAAGATGACCTCTGGGAAGGTGAAGGAGCACAGTGGTTAAAACCTCCAGCTCTAGAGGCAGCTGTGTTTGAGTTCTAACTCCATCTTTTAGTAGCTGTGTATCTTTGGCAAATTTTCTTTACTTTTCTGTGCCACATCTTATTCACCTGTAAAAGAGGAATAAATCACAGAACCAAACACACAGTTTCATTAGGCTGTTGTGAGACTTAACTAAGTTATGCATGTAAAGTGCTTAGACAAGTATAAGTATTAACTATTTTATTATTATTGAAACAAATAAACAGCTCACAGCATTAAGGACTGGAGGTTCAAGTCACAGGTGATTCTAAGAGTAAGCTGCATGTCCCCAAACCCCAACAATCCATAGAAACTGACATTGCCACATTAATCATCAGCTTCCATGGCTGATATTTCACATCCATGTCCTCAGGTCCACTATTAGAATTCTATCATAGTCAAGTCCAGTTATTTCTGTTACAGTAAGAAAAGATAGTGACATTTGGGATAAATATCCTGATAAAGACAGCTGTTTGAGAGCTAACCTGATGTTTAAAGGATCTGGACAGAACAAGATGGAAAGAGAAATTAATATAAAAGACAAAAGAAGAAAAATATATCATACATATAATTTGGAGGGTGTGTGAGGGTAATAAGTCCCATGATCTGATTTTATGGTTAACATTTATATTTCCATTTCCAGTTTTATTCATTCTCACATTTAAATTGGTGATTTAAGACATGTAATATAATTAAATACTTTGCAAATATACTAATCATCGCTGAGAATTCCAGCACTTATCCACAGAAAAGTTCTCTTATGTAACAATGCTACACAAAATAAATTAGAGAGTTTTGATGGTCTTTCATTTTCCAAAACTGTTGTTTTATTATTCCAGTTTTAAAAAAAAATATTTGCATTTGGAGAATAGGAGGAGACAAATGTGAAACATTTGTCACATACAGAGGGTATAACCATAATAAGCCAGAATTCACTTCAAATTTCACTAGCAAATGAGTAAAATGTATTACATTGTCATCTGTTTCCTCCCACTACTACTACTTAAAATTCTCATCACTTGCCATTTTGCCATTTCAGGATTGGGTCTTAAAGATCATGTTCCATGCCTGCCTGCTCCATCAGAACTGGGGATTTCACTGGAGTTACCACCAAAACACATGCATACAAACATAAATTAAGAAAGGCGGAGACAATACCAAAGATTTCTTCCTGTCTTTCTGTCAATATCAAATATCAAATTATCAGTTTTGTCATTCTACTTTTTTGATCTTTTGCATCTATCTACCCTCTCCTTCACTACCATTGTCTTAGTTTAGATCAGGCTTATTTTTGCCCAGTCTCTTATCAACTCTTCCTGCACCCAGGGCCTTTTTCCTCCATGTCACCACCTAAGTGGACTTTCTAAAACGCAATTATTATTCTGTACCTCCTCTGCTTAAACTCTCTGTGTGATCTGGCTCCTCCACTGCCTTATACCATCTACATAAGATATCACCATATCACGGATTTTGCACTATCATTTTTTCCCTCTGCTCATGTTGCTCTTGCTTGCCTTGTCTCCCTGAAAAACTCCTCTTCATTCTTTAAGACTTAGATGACATTTCTTCTATTTTAAGAAGCCTATCTTCTACAGAAAGAATTTGGAAATCTGAAGTTTCCCATACTAGAGTTACCTATTCATGGTGCTGCAATTATTTGCGCAGCTGTCTAAAGACCTGCCTAAGACCACGTGACTCTTCTCACAACAAGGTGTTTGAGCAGAGGAGGATCTCAATCTATTTAAATGAATAAGTTACCTAATGAAATAGAGGTACAATTGAGCACAGCACCATGATTCTAAGATTGCAGAGGTCAGACACATAAACAAGTTCCTGTACTAGTTTTACAAATTAGTCAGACCAGATCACCAAGGCCCAACTTTTCTTGGATCAGATATACTATTTACCATATTCTCAATATATTTTAATTTGGTAATATTGAGAATTACAAAAATGATAAACTTTAGAAATGAACACTGCTAATTATTCAGGTAGTTCATGAATGTTCAGATATTCAAAATGTTAAAGTGTTAAAGTTTAAAAAATGGTTTCCTAGTAGCTCAGTATTCTAATAATAATTAGAGAGAAATTATTAATGTATCAAAATATTTATAACATATATTTATTTTTTAATGTATTTTACCAAATGGTCTGGTGTGTGTGACAGAAAAGTTCAAGATAGTTTTCCTATGTCCAAGGACATTATTTTTAGTTTTCTGTTTATTTGGATGTTTGCATCTTTACCAGTTTAAAGCAATCAAAATAAGACAGAGAAAAATTATTAAGCAGTTTTAATTGTGGACTAGGAGGACAAAAAATATTTAAAAAGTATTTTTTTAAAACTTTTATGTAGTCACTATGCTCAGCTACCACACAACCCTGAAAAAACAATTCCCTGTCTTTGATAAAAGCTTAATTTTCTCATAACTTCAAATAAATCGACTGTTAACTGTTACTCCCTATATAGCTTTTTGTGTGAAATAAAATTTCTATCAAGTATAATCTTAAAGATCTTACAGTTTTTAAGCTATATATGAACTGAAATAAAAGTACCCCATATTCTTTGAAATTCACCTATGTATAATATGTGTTAGCCTCTACCTATAGCTCTAAACCATAAGTTCTACTATTCTTTTGAAAAGAATGTTCTGCTTAGGGAAACAAACATGTTTACATAGAGCCTTGCTAGTTCAGTTTAGTTTCACACCATTTCTCTTGCCTGGCTCATTTCTTACTTACCTTTCTACATTTCTAAATTTTACTTTTTTTTAAGACCTAGGTCAAGTCCTAGTACTTTAATAAACCCTTTTTCAACTATCCCAAAATTTAATAACCAATCCATTTTTCTTCATAGTTACTTAAATTTAAGCAGAAAGAATTTTGTGTGCCTGATTATGAAGATTATTTAAAATTGTCTTACAAATTGTTTTAGGAAAAGAAGTATTATGCTGGTTGTGTTTGATATAATAAAATTTGAAAAAAAAAAAGCCAAAAAATTTCTCAATTATATTTTCTTCAATAATTTATCACATTCATTCATGTAATCATTTACTCAAAAACACTGATAGACTTCCTAGAAGAGGTTCAGTCACTGCCAGCAAATGGAAATATAGTAGCAAATCCTATTCAGTCAAAACAGAAAAAATCTTTGCCCATAGGGAACTTGCATCTTTCTGGGATGGTGGCTGGGGCTGGAAAGACAGATAATAAAGAAGACAGGTAAATATAGAGTATATTAGATGATGATAAGTGCTAAGGAATAAAACACAATGGGAGGCGTAGAGCTACAATTGAGATAGGGTGGGCAGAAAACACCAGAGGGGAGTGAATCGTTTGAGTAAAGGCCTGAAGGAGATGAGACGGTGAGACAAGTGGAAATCTAAGGGTGAGTGGAATGCTTCTGTTATGATGGAAGGGTGAGTATAAAGGTCAGAATATTTGAGCAGAGTGAGCAAGGAAAAGGAGATGAGAGATAATAGTGATTTGAACCAGAGTGTTAGCCATGGAAGTGAGTGACGTAGTCAGCATGGGGTGTGTGGGTGTGTGTGTGTGTGTGTGTGTGTGTGTGTGTGTGTGTGTTAAAGCCAACAGGGTATGTTGAAAAATTATATGTGGGCATGAGATGAAGAGGAGATTAAAGGATGACTCAGAGAATTTTGGCAAAAGCCATTAGAAGAACAGAATAGAGATAGAAAAAATCATGAAAAGAGCAGGTTTGGAATAGTCGGAGGTCAGTTTTTGTTGCATTAAGTGAATTGAGGTGTTCATTAGAAACTAAGTTAAGATGTATTTTTGAAGTCTGGAGTTTAGTGGAGGGGGTCTGAGTTTGAGATATTAATTTTGGAATCACTAATAAAATGGTACTTAAGTCTATAATCCAGCCAAGACATGAGACAGAATGAATACAAAGAGAAGAGGTCCAAAGACTGAGTCTGGCACACTCTTCAATGTTTGGTTATTGGTGAGATAAGGAGAAAGCCAGTAAAAGAAACCGAGACAACGTGGCCAGAGAGGAGGGAGAGAAAACAGGAGTGTATTGCTGAAAGCCTGGAACATATTAAGGAGGGTAGTAATCAACTTTGCCAAATATTCATGAAGACTAAACATCAATCACTGGATTGGGCAACTCAGGGATCAGTGATGTTCTTGATATTGTTTCATTGGAGAGGTGGGGCAAGAGCCTGAGAAAATTAGGAGAAATTAGAAAAATCAATATTCGCAATTTTTTGAATCATTTGTCATAAAAGAAATGAGAGAAACTGGAATGGGAGGTATACTTAAGAAGCATAAATGGAATTGAAAGTGGTTTATTACATATTAATATTAACATTAAAAATAACCTAATTTAAAAAATAAAATAAAAGATAATATATACTCAAAAAGAACCCCATAATTTTGAACATTGATGTTAAGACCTAATAGAAGGGGAAAATCTATCGAGGAGAAAGAGAGAATTATTAAAACTCTGTCTGTGAGTAGGAGAAAGGCGGGCAGCAGGAGGAGCTGGCCTTTGGTTCTTCCACAGAGGAGATAGAACATAGGTGCATAACATACAAATATGTGGGGAGATGTGATGTTGGGAAATCCTATTTTCTCAGTTGGGGTAAGAAGCAGAGTCAACAATCAAATATAAGAAAGGTAGTGTTGAAAATGGGAGAGCAAGTAAAGGTGAGAAAATTTGTTTAGGATACCAGTCTTCAAATATATTTGTTCAATTATCCTCTAAAAGACATTTAAGAAATGTAACTCCTCGCATATTTTTAAAGTGAAATATAAAATCTGTTACTCTATCTTTAATTAGTAGCAAAGTGTTTCTGATATATTGTAAATTTTGGCAAATTAAAACTATTATATCACTTTTAAATACATTAAACTGAATTATAATAATTTTGTAATTTTAAACTCACCATTATCCACTGAAATACACACAATAAAAAAAATCCCACAAATTCTTCAAGTCAGAAATTTTGTATTTTTGATCTGCTTAAGTTGTATTTCTATTTTGTTTTTCAAATACATGTAATGTATTTTTAAGCTTCAAGTCACTTATTGATCACCTAATGGTATGCAATAAATATATTTAAATAAATTTAATTAATGTGTGTAATATTATAAGGCTTCAATTTTTGAATTTTATTTCTGGTTGAATTCTCACAAATTATTATTAGTCAAAATTATTGACTAATATTGTCAGTCAAATTATTAGTCAAATTATAAATAATATACATATATTACAAAGTTTGATGTTTAATTATTAAATATAGAAAGTAAATTTTATTGGCAATGCATAGCATAATGAAAAAGATATTATAACTTGATTAAGAAATACTTCAAAGATGCCAATTTTATGTTTTGCCTTATTGTTTGGTGCCCCGGGAATTTTTATAACAGCAATATACCATGAAAAAATTGGGAATGCGTGAAAGTGATTCACCTCCTCTCTCCAACCATTTCTTCCTTTCTTCCTTCTTTTCTTCCTTTTTTTCTCCTCTCTTTCTTTTTTATATACAAATAGAGAGACTGGTATTTGTAAAGTGAGATGTGATAGATGTAATAGAGAATCAGTTTGATTCTTCAAGTGGCAAAGTTTTAGGAAAGGGAATTCATGGAAAATCCAATCATGGATCAATATGTGATCCTTAGTTAAAATTCTGAATTGAATAAAAAGCTATAAAGAATAAGAATATTTTGGAAGAATTGGAGAAGATTGAATATGGACTATTTGTTAAATAGTACTATTGCATCACGTGGAATTTCTTGGGTATGATAATAGTATAATATACAGGAGAAAGTCTTCATTGTTCCAAGAGACACAATATGTCCTTAGGGATGAGGCACAATGTCATCCGCCACTTACTTTCAAATGTTTTAGATAAGAAGTTGGAGAAAAAAATAGATGGCAAAATAATCATAAATATAGATGAAGAAAAAAGTTAATAATAAACTTTTACTCTGCATATATTGCCAGCTTTAATATGGACACATGATCAGAATTCAATGTTTCTAGCCTACAATCCTATGAGATAGGATGACATAATTTAACATTTAAAAATAAAACAGAAAAGATAGTCTGAAAAAATATATCACAGGATGTCAATGTTGTTCTGTTTATATGAGTAAGACTAGAAGGATGGTTTAGTATGACAGAAAGGGAATAAGCTTTGAGGCATAAAAATAAAACTGAGAAGGTGGATGGATATCTTATGCCATGTACCACAGCTTTCTCTTCTTGACTCTGAATGCCTCAGTTGACTTGATAGGTTTTAAAATGGCTTTACCTCTATTAGAGCTCCAACTTTGGATTTTTTTTTTCTTTCGACATTTGGTAACAAAAATTTGTTATAATCAATAGTCTTGAATATAAAGGTCGAAATATATGTCCTAGCCCACGCTAAGTTCCTCATGCATATGAGTTGTTTGGCAGCAGTCCCACTTCCCTAGAGACAACCAAATGCTTTATTCACCAATGACAGAAATAATCCTCTTAGAGATTGTTCTCTGTGATTAATAAAAACGAGAACAGACATGATTGCACCAAGACCACTTTTTTGGGTCACTCCATGATTATTTTTGGCTCAACAATACAGAAAATTAAATATTAGAAAACTGAGATGCCTTTGAATTCCTATGAGACTAGTGATTTAATATATTTTCTTCCCAAGATTACATGTAAGTTAATCTTCTTTGTATTAATTTTCTCTTTATTAGAACACAGGTTTCCTCATGTGCTTTTGGAATATGAATTACATAAGGTTTCATAAATTACATAAGTTTTCTTCACCTTCCAAAGGCAGTGTTCAATTTTCTTTTTCCATAATTTTCCCTTTCTTAAGCTCTTCAATAAAATTGGTTTGAGAAATACGCAGATGAAGGGGAGGGCACAGTATCCCAAATGCTGATAAAACAAACAAAATTCTAATGGCTGCTGTTCTCACCAAGTTATAAAGAGAACCATATAATTTCACTTATATGTAGGATATAAAACTGAAAGCAACAAACAAGACAAATAGAGACACATGGACACAGACAACAGTTTAGTGGTTACCAGAGGAAAAGAGGGGAGAGGGAGGAGGTAGATAAGGGTAAAGGGGATCAAATATAAGGTTCCAGAAGGAAACTTTACTTCGGATTGTGCACACACAATGCAATATGCATAAAACGTATTATTGAATCGTACACTTGAAACTTATATAATTTTATTAACCAATGCCATCCAATTAATTTAATTAAAAAAATTTTAAAATTAAATAAATGTCATCATGAAAAGTAATAATTATTTTAATGAATCTTTACTAGTTTGTTTTAATATTCCTAAAAAAAAGTTATAAGGAGTTGCCTATATATGGCTTAAGAGAATACACTGTGGTATATACCATAGAGATATTTTTAAAATTAGTTTGAATAATTTTAGATTTATAGAAGAGTTACAAAGATGGTACAAAGATTTCCCATATGCCTTTCACCAGCCTCAGCTACTATTAGGATAATGACATAACCATAGCACATTTATTAAAGCTAAGAAATTAACATTGGTACAAAACTATTAACTATACTGCTCCAATTTCCCAAATTGTTCCACTAATATTCTTATTCTGTCCCAGGATCCAATCTGAGATACCAAGGCACCATGTTGTATTTAGTCATCATGTCTTCTTAGTCTCATCTAATCTGTGACAGTTTTTCAGTCTTCCATGATCTTGACATCTTTGAGGAATACTGGTCACATATTTGGTAAAATGATCCTCATTTAGGGTTTATTTGATATTTTCCTATGATTACCCTGAGGTTATAATTTTTTTTTTTTTGGTAAAAATACCACAGAGGTAATGCACCTTTCTTATTGCAGACTCTCAGGTATTTAAAAATGCATGTTTCCCTTGGGGAAAGTAAGGTAAAGAAAAGTATTGGGCATCAAGCAATGGAAGAAAAAATTGTTATGATACTCTTTCTCTGCTGGAAGTTTGGGCCTGCTTGCCAAAAGCCAATGCTATAAGCTGGTAGCTCAGGTGCTGCAAGAACTCAGTAGTTTTGTCACATTAATCTTTGTAAGCTCTGCCACTCCTGCCATGAATTCATGAAACACTCTCCCTGCCAGAACATATATACTGTCTCTGTATCATGCCTCTGTAATTCCTTGAATGGTCTACCTTTCCACAACTGCTCTTTATCTTCTATTGTCAACGACTACAACAACTACAGGGAGTTTCTGAGTCTTCTTTTTTTCTTTTGTTCCAGCTAATAAAACTATTCATAACATCAAAAAAGGGGCTATTAACTCTCATTCTCTTTCATTTTTCTCTCTCTCCTCTCTTTTAATCCACACCTGAGCAGAGAGGCTCAGTCGAAAGCAATCTCCCATGATGTCCATACTACGATCTCAGTTAATTCTCACCTTGGAGGTAGAGGTTCAGCTAATAATAATTATATTTTTGAAGAACAGGGAAAGGGGGAGAAGGGAAGACAAGTCATCATTTTTTGTAATAGTATGTTTGTAACATGCTGAGCACTTTCCATCAGATCCCTTAAATCTGAGAAGCCTATGGGGTAAATATCATCATCCCTATTTTATAGTAGAGGAGAGTGGAATTCAGTGGAATTCTTTGAAGTCAGCCAGGAGTAAGGGGTAAAGATAACATGGCATGTTCCTCCCTCCCCCACCTGGAGATGTAGATTACACATGCCCTTTGAGTATGTAGTTAAATGGCACAGATCTTCCTGATATCACCAATCAAATCCAATCCTGATCCTATTCTCCTGGAAGGTAGATGTCCTGGTAATCACCTTGAGATATTGGTAGTGGTATTTCTATGCCTTTGACCCATTTCGAAAGGCAGAGTGATGGGAGCAAATGTATACAGATTAGATCTCTGTTAGAAGTACAAGAAGGTTTTGTTTGTCTTTCTTAAAGAGCTTAGTGCCTCCCCTTTCTAATGGCTAGTCATACTCTAATACCAATGAAGAGTTATAGATCATGTAATCCTAGCGTACAAGCAAAAAATATGTATTTCTAATGGCTCTTTAGTCACACTCAACAATAACTAAGAATCCCTTGTAGGAATGTAGCAGAATCAGAAACTAAACACAAAGACTCTAACCTTTACTCTTAGCTTTAACATATATGTCTGCCTAGATCTTGAACTTACAGAATAAATTTCTTCATGCCCAAGGCTTTAGGGCTCCCTATTAAAAATGAAAAGTCCACTTGATACACCCAGAAACCCGTGCCTTGTGTTCAAATTCATTAAAGCCTGATTTTGCAAGTGAAAAAAAAAAATGATGGAGGTATGGACAGCCCAGCACTTCCAGGGCACTTTTCACTGCATGTGAGATTTTGTACTTGGGTCTCTGATCATTTCCCATGCCCAAGTGCTTCTTGATAATCTCTCCAGAATACCACTGTTCCCATATTTTGCCTTACTATTTTTAGCTCTTGCCAGGAACCCTTAAACCAAAGGATGTGATCCTTCTGTACTGACTTCAGCCAATTCTACTCTGACCAGTCCCTTGAAGCAGGGAGTCATCTGTGATTGTCATTAGAGATGCTCACGAATATTCCAGGTCTCTTTTTCTTTCAGGCACATAGCAACATGCACTTTCTTACAACCTTCGAATTTAGCTCTGGCCATGTTCAAATCCTAATTCTTCCCTTTGCTGGTTATGTGATCTGTAAAAGAGAGTTAACACCTCTGAACCCAAGTTTCTTCTGTCAAACTGGAAAAACACTACTTAATTCAGAGTACTGTTAAGTGTTAAGTGAGTGTGTATAGCACCTAGAATAGATACTCGCAGAATTTTCTTTTCATTTTCCTTCTCTCATTACTGCAAACAGAATCAACCTTTACCTTCTTTCCACTCCACACTCAGGGCATATAGCTTACAGGCAGCCTTAGGGAACACATATTCATGTAGTGTAATAGTTGATTCTCATAAATTACTTGTTTCCATCATAATGGAAAAGGGTTGGCAAAGATTACTTCTTATAAAGCTTTGCATTTTCAGTTCCTAGTTCCAGGATATAGCATACACACAATAAATATATACTAATTGAATGAGTGACAGTGAATGAATGAATGAATGAATGAATGATGGCTTCTACCTGGAAACTTGAACTCATTCTTCAAAATTCAGTAGATAGGTACATCCTCACCTATCTACTATGACATATTTCCTGATTCCCCCAGATATCTTTAGCACTTTATTTCTTGTAATTACATTGAGCCATCGATCTATCTAGCTAGCTAGATAGCCACTATAGCAATCCGTTTTATGACACATAACATTGCAAAGCTTAGAGTTTGCTATCCTAACCTGTACGCAATTAAACTCAGACAAAAATCAGCAACAGAGGAACTACCACCATTAACTGAGTCCTTATTATGTGTTTGGCTCTCCGCTAAATACATAATTATTGCATTTAAGCTTCCATTAGCCCTATAAAACAAATATTGTGATCACCATTTACATTTAAGGAAACTGAGGCTTAAAAAGATTAGTTCCTCAGTGTCATAAAGTTAGCAAGTCCCAGGGCTGGAATTCCATTCTCTCTGGCCCAAAGCCTGACCTCATAACCACTGCAATGTATACCTTCCCTATTCTATGTACCCTTGTACTACCCACCCCTGCCCAGCTCCTGTTCATAGTAAAGTGCTTGGAACACAATGAGCATTTGATAAATTTTGTTGAATTAAATAATTTTCATGACCTTTCATTCATTTTGAGTTCATTTGCACATTTTACCCAAATTCCTAGGAACTTTACATTGGAAAGCTTCTATATTAAAGAACACACTTCACATACAATGCTACTTTTGGCACACAGCATCCACTGATACACATTAAAAGCTGCTCAATTTTGATTTCTAAAATATACAGCGAATTATTCGTTTTAAAAATATAATTTAAATTAACATATTCAGATCTTATCTTTCTTGGGTATTACGTTATATTAAATAGTAGTGTGTCAAATGTTCGTTCACTCATTTGGGCTATATAACACATATCTTTGAACTGTGGGCTTCTCCAAATTTTATCTGTTAATTTGACTCCGATTCCTCTGTTTCTGTTTGTCCATGGATTTAACTTTTGTACTCCTGACCTCTGCTCCTCATAATCAGATTAACTCAGATAAAGCTGCTTCAGGGAAGAACCACTGCTAATAATAGTAGTTGCCCTACTTCAGTCTATTTTTAACATAGTAACTAGGAGATTCTGTTCACACCAAAGTCAGACCAGCACCACCACCCCCTCACAATCCTCTCTAGTGGCTTTTTACCGCACTCATGTTAAAAGCCGAAGTCATCGCTATTGCTAACAATGTCCTACCTGCACTGCTCTCCTCTGACTTCATCACCAACGATTTTTATTCTAGTACATTCTCCTATAGCAAAATTGTCTCCTTTGCTCAAACATGCCAGGGATACATTCACCTCAGCACCTTTGCACTTGCTAGTTCCTTTGCCTTTTCTCAGATAGCTTCTCCCTCATCTCAGCCAAATCTTTATTCATATACTCCCTTTTCATCAAGGCATTCTCTGATCACCTTACTTAAATTTGTAACACTCCTTCTTTGCTTTATTTTCCACCAGAATATTTATCACTATCTAACATATTATATATTTGCTTAAATTATTTTATCGTCTACTCACTCTGAACACTTTATGCTCCATGGCACAGGCACATTTCTCTGTTTTGAGCATTGTTGTATTACGAAGCTCAGTGAAGTACCTGATACCTAATAAGTTCTCAAAACATATTTATCATACGACTAAATAGATAAATGAATAGACATACCATTATTGGCTTTTGCAAATGTCTGAGGCACGAATTATTCTTACTAAACAATATTAGCCAATTTATAAAAGCTAGTATAATGTGGTCATATTTTGCTAGATCTTTATACTTCTTGTTAGAAGTTTATCACTCACATTTTTATTCTTAAATTAAATTTTAAAAAGATATGCTAAAGACAGTGTTATTTCCAAGGTAAAGATTTGCTCTTAGGTATATGTAGTGCTCTTAACACTGCTATTTTCAATTTTCTGCTAAAGTAGATCAAAGAACAAGAAACTAAAAGCCAAGGATGCACAGAGCTGGAGACATTAATGTAGCTTTGAAGAAGAATAGATCTAAGCCCTGGCATTAAAAGGAAGTTACATAATAAAAAACATTTTCTCTCAGAAAAAGGGATGTGCAATTTTGGAATACTCTGTTTTCTAATGGAATACCATATTTTTATGGAAGTCATGCTCTGACTTAATTTGTAATTTTTAAGAAAATAGATCAAATGACCTTTTCTCATTATGAGTAAAATTTTCAATCTTTCTTTCCTAGCCTCATTCTTAGAGAATCTAAGCTCAAATTAATCTAAATGTATTTATTATCATGTACCTGTGTGATAGTTAAGATCTAGGAAAACTGGGCCACCACATATTATCCACTACAACTTATACGGCTCCCTTTACTTGGAATAACTCCTCTAGGAGAAAGCACAGACTCCATCAAAAGCCATTTGTCTACAGAAATTTTAAGAGATAAGTAAAGGGGCAGGGGGACGGAAGTAGAGAAGAGGAAGGAGAGAGTGAAGGAGGGGTGGTGAGAGAGAGAGAGAGAGAGAGAGAGAGAGAGAGAGAGAGAGAATTTAATTTGAGACCAGGGAAGAGCTCTTCAATTATTTTGAAACCATGTGTGGTTTTTGTTCTCCACACTAAACATTTCCACCTCCCATAACTAATACTTCACTCTGATTAGTCCTTTTCCCACATTTTCTCCCTCCCATAGCCACTGCCCTGGTTCAGATCAATTTCTCTTGTAAGAACTATGGTAACAGCCTTCTGACTAGTTTTCTGTCATTTAAAATCTTTACTTTCCAGACAGCCCTTCCGAGTTCCAAAAAATATTCTGGAAACTCAGATCTGCACATCCCATTGTCACAAGAAAAAAAAAAAAGAAAGGCAGGAAGGAAGGAAGGAAAGAAGGAACGAAAGAAGGAAGGAAGGAAGGGAAGGAAGGAAGGAAGAAGGAAGGAAGGGAAGGAATAGAAGGAAGGAAGAAGTGAAGGGAAGGGAAGGAAGGAAGGAAGGGAAGGGAAGGGAAGGAAGAGAAGAGAGAAGAGAGAAGAGAGAAGAGAGAAGAGAGAAAAGAGAAAAAAGAGAAAAGAGAAAAGAGAAAAGCAAAGCAAAGCAAAGCAAAGCAAAGCAAAGCAAAGCAAAGCAAAGCCAGACAAATTTCCATTATTTGCATGGTAAAGATGAAATGATTTAGAATGGCATACAGTTTTCTACAACCCATATCTGATCAAATTTTCGGATGTAACTCTAGCTAGCTAAATCTAGATACACATAGGACTACTCACTCTTCTGTTGTTTAGTAAAAGAATACGTTTTATTAAATGAAGAAAAAAATATGCAAACAGTTTTTGTCATTTATGCAGTTTTTGACAATCTTATGGGTAAAATATAAACTGAAATCAATAGCCTTTGCACAGAAATTAACTTTCCTGGGTCCTTGATAAGTTTAGTAAATTGCTCATTTTTCTCTATTTATAAATTCTACATTTTAAAAATTCACCTCAAAGCTTAAATAGTCAAAGCCTATGCATAAATACGAAATGTTATTTTAAGCAGAATCTACAATGTGTGGAAAACTGGGGCAGGCACATAAGGAATGGTTAGTTTAAAACTCATTAAAAAGAAAATCTTTTAGATTGTTGTAGCTTATGATAAAGGTAGAAAGAAGATAATTTGAGCAAAATAATACTGTATTTAATGTAAGATGATGATTAAAGATAGACAATGATGTTCTGAAGGCAGGTTAGTATTTGTGGTGAGATACAGGACTAACTTGACATCACGATGTTGAGTAAGGATGGAGTACCAATAAGTCATTCTGCAATCATGAGAATGCTACTGTGCCAGTAAAAGGAACCAGGTTGAGGAAACTGTTCAGTTAAATATACTCAGTTAAACTGGGTTATAAAATACTTATTTTTTAATATAGACCCTGCTGTAGACTGAATGTCTATGTTCTCCCAACTCATATTTTGAAAACATTTCCAATGTCATAATGTTTTGAAGTGGGAGCTTTTGTGGGTGATTACGTCATGAGTGTAAAGCTTTCATGAATTGGAGTCATGCCCTTATAAAAGAGACCTCACAGAGCTACCTTCTCCACTTCCATCATGTAAGAACCCAGAGAGAAAATAGCCATCTATGAACCAGCACACAAGTCCTCAGCAGATACTGAATCTGCCAGTGCTTGATCTCGAACTTTACAGCTTCCAGAAATGTGGAAAATAACTTATTTTTTGGAATTTATAAGCTACCCAGTCTATGGCATTTTTGTTATAGCAACCCAAAAGGACTAAGACAGATTTCACATATTTTTTTTTTTGTAACTTTTATGCTTTGCTCATGCATGCTCCTCTCTTAAAATATCTTTTCTTTTCTGCCTGTTAAATTTCTAAATATTCTTTAAAAGCCCAGGTCAAATATCTACTCTGCATGGAATGTTCCCCAATTCTCCATCAACAGAATTAACTTACATTCAAGTAACACTTGCCGATAACTCTAATTTACATTTGTTTCTGTGCACTTCCTCTATTGAAATCTAAGTGTGTTGAGTACATGAATTGTAGCTAATTCTTTCTTTACTCTAAGCTAAATATAGCATTTTATATATATACAAAGGATATTATTATTTGATGAACTGAATTAAACACATATATTGCATTTTCTATTCCTATACTGTTCTATTCCTCTTTATCTTGAAACTATTTAACATTGTGAAACTATGAAAAATATGTAACCAGGAATGTCTACAGTAGATATATTATCTTCATTAATCCAGACTATTGGCCATCCAATTTTTTTTGTAAAGGGCCAGATAGTAAATAATTAAGGGTTTGCAGGCTAGTCTTTTTTTCCACCACTCGGCTCTACTGTTGTTACACAAAAGCAGCATAGATAAAATATAAATAAATGAATGGGTATGGCTATATTTCAATAAAAATTTATTTACAAAAACAGGTGACTAGCCAGATGCGGCCCTCATCGAGACCAGTCTTTCTCAACCACAGTTCCACAAGAAAATAAGCTCTAATGCCTCAAGGCATCCATTTACATATTGAATCAACTTCCCTCTGAACCATTTAGAACGGTAGTAGCAGCTATGTACCATCTTAGGAGAACTGAGAAAATGGTTACTCAAATAGTTTTCTATTTTCTGTGGTTCATATAAGCAACCATTCATGGATAAGCTTAAGACTACATCACATCTTTAGCACACATTATCATTGATTTACATGGATCTTTTCCAACAAATCCTCACAGGTCTTTTTCATTTGAGTTATCTTATTATATCCAAACTAAAAACTGCATATTTATCATTTTCAATTATTTTCTTATAGGCTTTAAATTATTATATCCAAACTAAAAACTGCATATTTATCATTTTCAATTATTTTCTTATAGGCAATAAAAACTCCCATTTTTAAAATATAGATTTCTAGCAAAGTAGATGTTCCCTCAATTCATATCTCTATAAACTCAAAAATAAATACACACAGCTAACACTTAGGTTGAAATTCTTACATAAATGTCCAAAGAAAAATTTTAATTGAATTTTAAAAGTTTCTCTGGAGTAACTTTTTAGTATCCCTTACTCCATCAAAGTTCTTTAGACATTATCAAGGCCAAAGAACTTGAAATTGGTCTTGATTTTTATCTTTCATGTCATTCAGTCTGTTAGAAAATTTTGTTGGCTCTACTTTTTAAAACATCCAGAATATGACCACTTCTCATTTTCTTTCCAGCAGCCATGCTGGTCCAAGCCATCCTTATCTTTCCTCTGGATTAATCTCTTAACTATTTTTTGCTTCCACCTCATCACTTTCGTCTATTCTCAGCTTAGTAACCAAAAAGATCTTGTAACAACATGAGACACACATGTCTTTCCTTGGCTCAAAACCCGAGGTGTAATCAGTTTTAGTGGAGAACAATCTATAAGAGGGTGGGGCGGAGCGACCTGTTCAAGCTCATACAGACTGTGGCAAGTCTGAAACTAGAGCAGAGAACATCTGGCATTGAATCTGATGCCCTGTCACATGACCAGAGGTTCCTAAATTTATATCCATATGCTGATGTTTTGTCTTTTGGTTTTTTTTTTTTTTTTGGCGTCAGGGATTTAAAAATAATAGTACCATAGAGCTTTACTCCTGCTCCTGACATAAATAAGTCCTAAGTCTCTTAGAACTGTTTTCTAGTCACATACTATTAAAGTTTGCAGTATGGCACTGACTTTATGGTATCTGTGTGTATTTGCTTTTCATCTCTGAAATAAAGTTCATATTACAAAATCTATGTCCCTCCTGTATTATCTGCAGATCAAATGAGAAAATGTTTATGGCAGAAACATTTTAAAACTTAAAGAATTATAAATAACAAAAGTATATTTTACAGGCATTTTAAAAAATAAAAACAAAATAACTTCACTTGGGTCCAAATCAAAGTAGAACTATTTGTTTATGAATTCTCAGTGAGGGTTTTAGATGTGTAGATGATGGAAACTTGTGCAGTGCCCCTCCACAGTGGTTCACAGTCTTCAAATATCACACAAAAATTAGAAAATGGTAAGGGAAAAAAAGGTTTTCAACCCTAGCCCTCCTGTTGATAAGAAAAGACCTTCAAATTATATGAGTAGATGTGCCTGTTCCATCCTCCCCTTCTCCCACTTTTGGTCTGAGATTATATATCAGGGTCAATATCAGATGTAGAGCCTAGGTCAACAAGCTTTTAATTAAAGGGATTTGTATAAATCTTTCTCTATCCCAATGTTCTTAGGGCCCTTGATGGCTCCCTCCTCTTCATCACGTCCTTTAACATTGCTTTCTGAACCTGCTCACTCCACCTAACCCTTTCTGAGAATGCTTCATTTCAATTTTAGCTCTTGATTCCTAACTTTCTCTTTAAATTTGAAATTGTGTAAAGTCTTCTTGTGTGAAATTCAGTCTTTGTTTTCTCTCTTCCCCAAGCTCAAAGCTACAGATGACCCAGGACAGAATAGAATTCTGAAAACCTAGCTTGAACAAGAGAGGCAGCCAGACAATCTTTAAGAAAATATTTTCCCCTTTTCCTGACAACAAAGGACTCAAGATAGTTTCTGTGAGAATCCAACCTTGTCTTTCTCCATCAGAACTAATGTGAACATTTTAAAAAGTTCAGAACCATTTTATTCCATTTGTTAGATTTTAAGGGAGATGAGAAGAGAAAAAAAGGCACAATTTCACAGATAAAGAGCAACCTGACTATTCCAATCTAATTGCCTATGCAAACACTGTACATGGAATCAGTGCAATGAGCAGACCTTCTCAGAAAACTTCCATCCTGCGAGCCCTTCCCACATGCACACACCTGCTGATGTTGTCATTGAAATCATCTTATCCTTCATTCACCCTGGGAGCAGACTAATTTAAGTGATATGCACCATTTAGAATGAGGCCTTGACTTTTACATCCTATGATAGTAATTCATATCCGAGGTTGCTAAAAAAAAATGACAAATAACTGTAACTTTCCTTTTGCAATCATCTGAGGAAATGAATTAATCGTAAGTTAGGATATTGAAATAAAATATTTTAGACTATTTTATAATAATTCTTTTAGAAATATTTTTTAAATGAGCATTTTTATATATACAAAGTTAGGAAATTTTTGGAGGTCTGTCCTCTTATAACCTATTCACATGTAAGTAAACTCTTTATTAAGATCATGAAATTAGGAGAAAAAAAATTTAGGGAGGTACCATGGTATTCTGATACAACTAAATAATACATTTTTGACATGGCTGGAAATTCATATAATTACTTTTATATAATAATAAATTGGATTTCTGTTTCTTAAAGGAAATATGGTTTAGCTTTTTTACTTTCTTCAATCTACTGTCCTTTCCTTGATAACAGATTGCAGAAACAAATTAACTCATTTGTTATTCTATGATATTTGACTTTTTAAGCTGTCGCTTATGCTTTTATTATAAAGAATTATCACTTTGTGGATTGTTAGTGCCTTTCTTCTTATGCATTTTTTTTTTGTACTTCTTCAGAGTACTTTTCTGCTGTTAATTTTAATCTGTAAGACTATATATGTGAAAACTGAAAGGAATTTAATAAAGAATGACATGTTCTTATTGCTGACATTGCCACAAATTTTGCTTTTAAGTATTTTAAAAACATTATAAAAATGAGCTGATGGTTATACTTTATTTGTAATAAATAATACTTAGCACCTGAAAAATAACACATAATGGTACTTCAACAGTAATGAAATCTATGATAAGGCTATACCCCTCCTTCCTAACAGCTTGATGTACTGAGTTGTTGGTGCAGGGTAAATCAAAAGTAAGCTTACTGTAGGATAAAACCTGTTGTTTCTCAGAAATCTTGAGGATTATCCAACATGTTTATAACACACTCTTGATGAAAGCAGACAATATATAATCCAAATACATATTATTCATATTGATCAACATACTGTGCTTATATAATTAAATTAATTTAAAAATGCAAATATCAAAAAATTCCAAGTATTGTGCCACAATTATATCAGCTTCATCATCCATTTGTTTCATTTCTTTCTGACTCATGTTTGAATTTGGCTGCAATGTTCAGTCCAGGCTTCTGAAGGTTATCATTGGCTTCTCCCATCAGCTCGGATTTTCATATTCAAATTTCTTTAGTGCTCATCATCTGAATGTTTCAAAGTCTCCTCGAACTCAGTGTCCTCAAAACTTACTTTCTCTGTATTTTTTCTTTTTGAATATTTTTCTATATGCACATTTATGACTGACCTTTTTTTTCTTTTGATTAGATATCTGTGAGTCATTGTAAACTCCTTTTTTTCCCCCTTCATTACTGCACATCAAATAAATCATTGAGACTTATACATTCTACCCCAGACATGCTTCTGAAATCTCAACACGTTTTTCCTACAGTCCTCATCATCTCTTACCAAAGTTTCCAGCATTAGGTACCTGGACAGGTCTTAAATTCCCAGCATATTCAATTTTTCTGTTCCTCATGGTTGAAATAGTTATTATAATATTGCTTTTAGAAAACAGTTCTTAGAAAATAGTTCTTACAATATAAATATTTCCTTGATTGTGAAAATCAATCAAAATGATGCTTTCTAGATTTATAATTCTTATGTAGCTTTTCTATTTTGGGAAAACAGTGTGGAAGAGTAGAAAAGTGTATTGGATTTGTTTCAAACAGATTAATTTTAGAATTTCATAGTTTAAATACTAAATATACTAAACTATCCTGTATGATTTAGCCCTTTACTTTCTTCAATCCATTGTCCTTTCCTTGATAATAGATTGCAGAAATAAATTAACTCATGTGTTATTCTATGACATTTGATGTTTTAAGCTGCCACTCATTGCTAAAATGAGGATATTTCTTGATAGAGTTCTTGTTGACATTAAATCAGTAAATTAGGTATTATATACAATTTTCTTATCTCTACTTACCAACTTTACTGCAGACTGAACTTTCAGTTACCAGACATTTACATTTCTATTTGATTGTTGTTGTGGGTTGAATTATGTCCCCTTAAAGCTGCTGAAGTCCTAACCCATGAATGTGAACTTATTTGGAACTAAAATCTTTGCGGATGATCACATTGAGATGAGGTTATTTGATTTGGGTTCTAATTCAATATGATCATATCCTTATAAATAGAGGAAATTTGGACAGAGAGAAAAACACAGAGGGAAGGCAATGTGAAGATGCAGGCAAAACACTATCTATTAAGAATCCCTGTAGCAACCAGATGGAAGCAAGAGAGATCAACAGATTCTTACTCACAGCAATCAGAAGAAAAAAACTCAGCCAAAACTTTGATTTCAGACTTCAAGGATCCAGAACTATGAGGCAATAAATTTCTGTTTTTTTTTATGCCACTCAGTGTGTAATACTTTGTTATAGCAGCCTCTGAAAACCAATACAGTTGTTTTACTGTTTTATATAAATGTATCCATTCTTCTGTTAACTTTTAGAAGGTTAATTAAGAAAAGACACAGCTGAAATATGTAGATCACTTGTCATGTCTTTTAGCAAAGTACCATGGGTAATTGGATAATTAATAGACTATATCGATAATGTTAAACATGAAATTCTTTTGATCCCAAAGGAAAACATGTTAAATAAATTGCCCTTACATTTTACAGAACCAAAGGTAAGGCTTCATGGCAAAAGAGAAGCTAAATAAAATCACTTATGTAACATGTCCCCTTAAATTCTCCCTGAGCGTCTTCTATATGGAATTCTATGTAGCTCTTTCTAACTGTTCTATATTGCTCAGATTCTATTACGAAAACCAGAATTCACTATAGCTAGTGGCTGATTTGTCACAGCATATTAAATGACTGAATTTCTGGGAGGACTGAAGAAACAGATTTTAGGTTAAACATTTTGTAACTAATCCAATAGAACAAGGATCAAGGGAAATTGACATCTCTTTCTTCCCCCATCAGGAAGTCTCCAGCCTTCTAGCACCACTGCCATGATCAGGAAAACCAGATCCAGAACCACAGTTTGTCTGCTACAGCCCGCACCATGAGATCTGTGCCACATGCCCTGTCTCAGCAACCACAGAATGGTTGGCAAGATGCTGAGCCTCTGCTCTGGCTGACACAGAAGCCCCACATACCTCTCTGGTGTGCATGTCGGTCAATAGAGCAGAAGCCATAGAAAGAGAGCTTTCTAAGAGAACATGAAATTGACTGAATCTAAATTACATTGGGAGCCCTGGCTGTAAGAGAACCTTGAAAATGTAGGTTGGAGCATTCCACATTCTGCTATTCATCAAGGCCCATCAGAAGGAGGGCAGGATGTCTTGAACACTAATCCACCATACCCACTAGACAAACTCGTAAGGTTGGTTTGTTATGGAAGCACTTTAGGTGCCCAGTGAAATTCCTGCACTGCCACTTTCAGACTATTTCCTTCCTGAAACTTTCAGTTTTGAAGCCCAAACTTTCAGACTACACTGCTGCTATCTGTTGAAGTAATTTAAAGATGTAATTTAATTTCTTTTTCTCATTCTTAAATATTTTAATACCTGGCTTCCCACCACATTTGCCCCAGTCAGAATTTTTGATGAATTCAATAATCATGCAAAAGTTTCTTGACCTCTTTTTCAACAACTTAATCTTCAAACATACCTCAGACACCCACTTTCAAGGTCATGTTGTATCCTGCTAATAACAATAGCTACACTCTAATTCCAACAAACTCAATTCTAAACATCTCATTCTTTATGTATCATCTTCTATATTTCTAATTACTCACTTAAATACCCAAAATTCAGCAATTGTTCAAAGCTAGAAGGACTCACATCCACAGCATATCATCTCTTCATTCTTTCTCATGTCCTTACATCCCTAGCTATCTATTTTAGATACTACAACCTGTCATAATCATAATCTTACATATACCTCCACCTTTTCAAGCATTTCCTTCTCTTCTCCAGCACTCTCTAAATCACTTTTCCTGCCTTGTAATTTTCCATAACATCTATCTATCTATCTATCTATCTATCTATCTATCTATCTATCATCTACCTCTTTTCCTACTTGATAATGATTTCCATGAGGCCAATGACACTTTTGTTCACTGCTGTTGTCCCAGAATATACCATAATTTCTGGAATGTAGCAAAAGCTCAATAAATATTCATTGAATAAATTAATGACATAATTATTTTGTAATAATCCTGCCGCATTATTTGTGTTCAAACATTTTGTTGAATAAATGAGCCATACAGCATTGCAATTCTAAGATGAAGCAAACCCTTAAAATTCTATTTGGTCTACCCACTAAAGGTAAATGGAAAAGTCCATTTTGTAAAGTCAATGATATACAAGAAGCACAAAGGTATTCTTGTTATATGTCACAAAATTTGAATATATACCTTTGAAATTTTCCTTTTTATTTTCTCTTATAAAATTCCTCACCTTTTAATGATAATTACTTCACTTAAATTAACAATATAATTTTAAGAGATTAAAAATATATGAGATAACTAATTGAATGGATTCTTAAATTGGTCAATTAATAGAACTATAGGTTATATTAATGTTGTATTGAAACTTTTATTCTCTTCAAATTGATTCTACTCTTTCCAATCTGTCTGTCGGGAAGGAAATTAAATAGTTTAAAAATATTTAAAGGTTCATTTTTAATGATGCCTTTCAGCAGTCATAATGTAGCTCCCAAGTTATTAATTACATCAGGTAAATCAACCATGACAATCTATTAATAGGAAATAGAGAAGAAAATTAAATTAGTAAAAACTATTTAAACTGATAAGCTAATTATAGAGAGACCCACATTACTTAAGCATGCAATAGGAGAGCCTTATCCATACACTAACATGCATGTAACTTTGATTGTTTACAGCAATGTTGCTTTCATTACTATAATGAACCATCTGGAGAGCTATAGTATGTCAAATCGTATGAAGTAGTATACCTAAAGAATGTTTCAAATCTTGTCAATTAACATGCCCCTAAAACCTGCACAGTCTTTAGCTGTAAAACTATATCACAGAAAATGCTATTTAGAGCTTATCATAATATTTATAATGGATTAGTTTTAAAATAGAATTAGCTGGGTGTATGTATTTGTAACTGCACGCAGTATATAATAAAACAGTGCAAAAGACAATTGTTATTTTCTTCCTTCTTTTTCTCCTTTCTTTTTTTCCTTCAACAATATATTTTTTTGGCCACCTACTATGTGCCAGGCACTTTGATAGGTTTGGCAGAATAACGAATAACAAGACAGAGAAAGTGACTGAGATCTGAAGGATAGGAAGCAGTCAATTAAGAGAAGAGCTGTGAGGGAAGGAGTCCCAAGGTGGTAATTAGCTCTTCTGAGAGCATCCATACAACTTTTCTTTGGTGGGAAAAGCCCAGTATATTCCAAGAGCCAGTGGGCTGGGAACAGAATGGCTGATAGTAAATGTGTTACGAGAAGAGAACAGGTAGGTAAGGTTCATACCATGCAGTGCCTGGTAGCCCAGGAAAGGAGTTGGTTTCTGTTGGAAATGCCATAGGAGTCATTATAGTGCTTTTGGGGGAAGGGAGAGAAGATGAGAGAGCATCAAAATATTGTAAAAGATAATAGTAGAAACTTCGTTTTATTTCCAGGCTGCCCTGTTTTATATGCTAGAGAAGCACTTAACTCCAAAAATTACAGTACATTTTAACAAAGGCGATGCTAAATATTCATAGAATTGTTAGAGTATAACTAAATGATTAGCGTTAATGAGAAAAAAGTATTTTTGACATTTCTCAGAAATTTAAGGAGTCACATGAAAGAGTTTGGTCTAATTATCACTAGCAAAAGATCGATGTGAATTTTAAGCCTCCTGGATACCCTAGATAACAGCCCTTAATAAACACCCCTTAATATAGTGACTCTGGTGAGAGGTAATTTGATATATTAATCATCTAATTGAGTGGATGGTGATTTATTTTGACCTTTCCCGATCAGTAATCCTTTGGAAAAGAGCCAATGTATTACAAGAACCTGCAGTGTATGATCCACAATAGTAAGTGCAGTCTATGGGCGTATGGCTATTTTCTTAATTTAAGTATGATTTTGAATATTAATAGGTCATCTAAACAGAGAGACTTTGAAATGGTAATAGAGTTTTGTTAAAATCATTGCACATTTTTATGTGCAAATCAAAGTTTTTATATTATGAAATTAAATTATATCCAGGACTACTTGATTTTGTATTATAAAATTTACATTGTAGCTTGTTATATAAAGATAAGAGCAATAATTGATTTTTGCAATTGTTCTTATTCCAACTAAACATAATCAGAGAATATACTTATCTAGGGGAATGAGAATTAATAAAGAAAAATATTCAAAATCTGGCTTTATAAATACATTTGTTTCATAATATCTTCTTGAATGTATTAAATATGTAGATTTGAAAAAGAGAAAAAATGGGACATGGTTCCATAGTGTAGTGGTTAGCACATCTGCTTTACACACAGAAGGTCCTAGGTTCACACCCCAGTGGAGCCATGGTCTATGGTCTATGGCCATGCCACCCTGAACAAGCCCAGTGTCTGATTTTGGAAGCTAAGCAGGGTCGGGCTTGGTTAGTACTTGGTTGGGAGACTACGTAGGAAGACCAGGTGCTGTAGGCATAAATAATAATAAATAACAAAAAAGAAAATAAAAGAAAATATGTAAAAAATGTGAACTGGACTTCAGACATCCATTATTTAAATATTCAATGCTAACTGTTAAATTGCTTTAAAATAATTTGTTGCAGACTATATATTTCTCTTGATTCCACTGCCTACACCTTCCAGAGGAATGAATAAGTACTGTCATGTGTACACAAATACCTTCTTTTTTAGAAATACGCATTGGCCATCTAGTGTGGATTCTATACATGTACTACAATATAAGCAAAATTTAATATAACTCTATATGCCTTATATGTTCAGAAACACATGCTACATTTGAGCATTATATCTATCTGAAGATTACCTCTCTGAAAAAAATGTTTTAAAAGTTCTTATGCAGAATGCTTTAGATATAAAACTTGAATCACATCGACACAACATCTCTTAAAGTATGCAATAGAAATATCTCTGACTAAGAGACCACACAAGCTTCCTGTCTCCAGCCCTCGCTTGTTTAGTACTACAACCCTTCCTACACATTGTTGCATGGCTTATCTTTTTAAAAGTTACTCACTTCTTCATTTTACCTCACTTTGTTTGTCACCCATCCAATTTTTCCCTCAGAAGCCATTTTCCATGATAAATAACACTCTTATTTACTTTAATTCTTCACAGAATCCTTTCCACTTGTCTGCTGTGACTAAAACCAAACTTAATTCATCATTTTCCTATGCCCTTATTATGGAGACATTTAGTACAGTTAAGGTAATGGTAGTTTTTGTAACAGAGAAACCCTTAAATCTTAATAGAAGTTCTTCTAATAGCAGTCTGGGGAACTTTGCTCTACACATTCACTTAAGGACCCAGGTTGATGGAGGTTCTGTGGTCCTCCATCATGTCGCCTCTGGTTTGCTTGGAAAATCAACCCCCATCTATCGGAGGATTTCATGGGATTTTATAGGTCAGGCCAGAAACTGGTGTGTATTTTTGTGGCCACTATTTCACTGGCCATAAATCTCTCATAATGCTGCTCCTAAGAGCAAGGGAAGATGGGACATATACTGTAACCAGGTGCCCTACAGGAAAGGAAAACAGTTTTGCTAAATAGCTAACCAGTCTCTCATAGTTTCCAATGCTTCAGGTATAACAGGCACGGGGGTTGTTGGTATTTTTCTAGTTAGTAAATAGTTCTTTATTCCTCAGGACGCTTATAGAAATCACACCTTATTAGAATTAACTACCTCCTATAGTCTTATATATAAATGTGAGAAATTTTAATCTTCATGTGATTAATGCATTCCAAAACCTATCTTCTAGTTTTGTTTTATTCTTTAAATTTATTTCAACATAAATGTTTTTTTCCTTCCATCTCTTTGCTACCCAAATCTATGGAAACTTATGCACATTGCTTTACACATTCTTGTCATTGAACATTTGAATTATTTTAATTTTTGAATATTGCATCCTTTTTCTCACCTGCATACCTTTTGAAAATGCTACTCATTTTGATAAAACTCTATTTATAAGGAAATCTTTCTTGGCCTTCCCTTCCCCAGTCTGGAGGTGGTATCTGTATTCTGTGTTGTCAAAGAACCTAGAGTTTAATTCTATGATGTGAAGGATACTGAAAAAAATGAAAATTCCCACTAATTTGAGCAAGACCTTAGTCTGAACTTTTCCACCCACACCTCTTGCTAAATCCAAATTTATCCACCAATAACTGCTAAACCAGTGCCCAGTCCTGTTCTCTCTATATTCAGTTTCGTGATTAAAGCGACACCAGTATCCACATACCTTCCAAAAATATGAAAAATGAATACTTCACAAAACAAATCTGAACTTTGACACTTTTCTCAATTTATCCTCTAAAATTTTAAGCATCTTCTTCTCCACAGAACTGTCATCTTCAGCCATTCTCACACTGCAATGCTTTTAATAAAGTCTTATACAGATGACATTTGGTTTGTTTTCCTTCTTATTAAAATGCCTACTCTTTATTTTTATTCTTCTGACATATCTAACTGTACTAAAATATGACTAATCCTTCATGCTTTCCCTCCTCCTGTTGCCTAAAGGGATTTTTGCTTTGTCTAACCATTTTTTTTTCCTTTAACCTTGTCATGAGGAAGTTTCCAACTTGTTAGACTTGGTTCTTTTATATTTCTGTATAAATAGAAAAGGATATGAGAGGTGAGGATATGGAGAATGTGTACAGGTTTGGGCTGGCTGATAAGTTTTTCCAGGTAGTTTACAAAGAGAAGGATGAAAGCAGCTGCAGTATATGAGGACAGTGGATGGGGAAACAGAACAGGAAAAGTTTAGGAAATTTTGTTGCATACTTTATGTTCTTTTCCCAATTTCAAGAAATATAAGCAAAGTAATTAAATTATTTGAAATCAGTTTTTTGGTCAACTGTGTTGTTTGAATGGTAGAGTGTCTCTGGCACTGAACGGGATAAGCTACAGATTTATAATTGTGTCATAGTCACATTTATACAGGGTGCTAAGCAAACTCAACTCGTTACTCACTAGACTGCAAGTCCCCCATGGCAGAGCTTCATATCCTTGGCATCTAAGAGGTATCTTGCATAAAGTGCCGTTTTGTAAATACTGATGAGTGAATGAATGAATAGATTCATGAACCAAAGTGAAAAATGCCTGTGCTCATTCTCCATTGCATGCAGAGAAAAGTCTAATCTTTTTATCATATATTATGACATGGCCATATTGTCAAAGCTAAAGCCATTTTTTTCTTATCAACATTTTGGTTTAACCATATGGGATCTATTTTCTATTCTACATTTAATTACTTTTAAAACTCTATACTCTGCCTATTTTAGTTCAGTTCCTCCATGCCCTTCCCTCCCTTTCCTGCCTAAAAATATCTTATTTATTTTCCTTTACCAAACTCACAACTTACCAATTGTTTGAAGCCTTCCTTAATAATCTTCTACCCCTTTAGTTAGAGACAATTTAGTTCCTGTGGTGGATATATCCTAGGCACAGGTCATAACCCTTATTTTGTTTTCCCTCTATTGTTCACTTTCTTTATATCCTCTTCTTTGAGTGCAGATAGGACCTGTGACTTACTCCTAGCTGATAGAACACGGCAAAGATGAAGAGCTATTGCATATGTAATTAAAGTTCCAAATTAGTTAATTTTGAGTTAATAAAAAGTATTATTATCTTGGGTGGGTTGGGTTATTCTGAGAAAAAGCTTTAAAAGAAGGACTGGCTCAGCTTGAGGTGAGAGAGACTCTCCTGACCTCGAAGGAAATTTTAGGTGGCCTCTAGTGGCTGAGGACCTTGGTACTAAAGTCACAGGGGCCCAAATCCTGCCAATCACCCTCTGAGCTTAAAAGAGGAGTGTGTGCTTGAGATGAGAACTAAGACTTGACTGATGTCTTAATTATTGGCTTGTGATGCTTAGCAGAAAACTCAGTTGTGTCCAGGTTCCTAGACCAAGTCAGCTGAAAGATAATAAATGTATGTTGTTTTAAGTTGCTATATTTGTGGTAATTTATTGTTCAGCACTAGAAAACTAATATAGATCTTTGTATATGTTCTCTTAGTACAGTGTACTAACTCAGTCAGAACACTGAATGTGTACTAACTCAGTCGGAACACTGTGGCTCATTCATGTCTTCCCTCCCAGTAAGACTCAGTTCCTTAAAGGCAGAAACCATATCTCATCTATAAAACTAAGAAAATCAGTAAATATTTTACTGTTGACTTGAATACTATACTTACATAATAAAATTTCTATAAATTTCTCCACTATTCTTGTCTAAGAAATCTAGTCATACATAAAAGGTAAAATTAAAAAATCAAGGAATTCTTATAAAAATCTAGGTCACAGTAGTAGACATTGCTGGCTGCTTTTCTCTTTTCTAAGTATCCAGAGTTTAGAACAGCTATTTACTCCACCTACAGCATCCCAGGCAGTCTGAGAAAGTGAATTAATCTTCGAAAACAGAGAACCTTTTTGACTTGAGATAGTCAGCACTTTTTATTTTCTTGGCCTCAGACACTGTCCTAGAAATGCATCCTCAGTGAATATCTCATTTTCAGTTCTGGAAATAGAAAGTGGTCTCCCTCATGCTTAATGTGAATAAGGATGCATGTGGCCCTGGTTGTTAATGGAAGTGAATTTGAGGCTTTAAGTTTTGCCTCTTTGGGGATGGAGATGACATTTCTGGAGTGCAGAGGAGATAAACAGAAGAAATTGTGTTCTTGATAATATAGTTGAAGTACTACTGTACCACCTAATGTAAATCCTGCTTTTTTCTTAGATTTTGAGATTTACCAGTAAATGTTCATGGTTTAAAACCAATTTTAGTTGGGATTCTTTTGCTTTAATATAAAGTCCAAACTACTACAGTTTCTAGAACTATATTCTCTAGGCATTACTGGGACTTCATATAAAGTAAACATTTAGTCATTCAACTAATTGTTTATAGAATGTCAACTAACAATTGATTTGACAATTTGACATTTTGTTAACATATTGCTCTTACGATAATGTAAACAGAAAGTAATGCATTTCTTGGCTTAATGTTGAGTTACAATGATAGAAGTAACAAATATCAGATATTTTAAAATATTTAACATATTCGATTTCTTAATGATATCTGTCTCTAGCTCCTTATACCCTGATGGTTCTGGGTAAGTTTAGTTTACATATGATTTATATCTGTTTTAATTGACAGATATAGTTACTCATATTTTAGATTTCTCATAACAGACTTGTACCTATGCTTCTAAATGGGAATATGACCTAATGGTTAAAATAAAGTATTTATCTCTGTAAGAATTTAAATTGGCTTTTCATCAGATAAAAGGCTATGGCGTAATACCAAAACTGGTGGGAAATTTAATTTAATCTATAAAATGATTAATGGCAAGGAGGATTAACTTTGGAAAATCCATCTCAATTGTTTTTTGAATGATAACAGTTTCTTTGCCTGTAGTACTTGAGCTAATCAATATATTATTTTAATAGGTGTCACACAACATAAGCAAAGGGTGGAAATAGTCCAAGAAACCAGAATGGGGCATCTGATGCAGCATTACTTTTCTCTTTCCACTGGATCAATCTCATTAGCCTATAAGCATGCTGCAATTTCAAGGATCATGATAAACACATTATCAATCTTCTCATCTCCTACTTACTAGTATCTCATTTTTCTGCTTCCCTTTAGAATAAAACTCTTTGAAAAAGTCGTCTCTACTCCTGGTATTTACTTCCACTCCTTCTCGTCTCTCTCAAACTCTCTTGACTAAAACTCATGTTGACAAGGTCTGCTGTGACTGCCTCCTCAAATATATACACAATCCCTTCCTCATCTCTTTTGAATTCTTGCCCAAATGTAACCTTCTCAAATAAGCCTTCCATAATACCTCCACCATCCTCTGCTTTACTTTTCTTCTTAGCGTTTAATGATCATTTGATATATTATATATTTTCTTTACATATTTATCATCAGCAGCTGTCACTCCCACTAGAATGTAAACCCCAGAAGGGAGGGTCTTTTATTTATTTTATTCATTTCAGTATCCCAGTTCCTAGAATAGGGCCTGGTCCTTAGTAGGTATTTAATAATTTTTGTTAAATGAATGAGAGAACACCATTGATCAAATGAGCAAAACTAGAGCAGCCACCATCAGTAGACAGAGGATATGAGGGTACAGTCTTAAAACAGACAAGTTAATTGAAAAGGATCAAGAACCCAGGCAATGACACAGGTAACAGGAATTCAGAGTCAACAAAAAGGCTAGGTAAAGTGCATAGGAAGCCACCTTCCAGAATAGAACCAGATAAAACATTAGCTTTCTACTGAAGAAAATATCCATACCTACTTCATATATATTATAGGCAGAACTTGTTTTGAACAGAGCTGATTTATAAGTGGAAGCAGACAAACATAATTTCTAGGAATGGGTGAAATAAAATGAGTTCCTGACAATGGGAGGGGAATATACATTCCATTCAACGTACTGAGTACTTACGTGTTCAGCCCTAAGCAGTAGTGGTTTATAATTGTCTATGCCCACAAAACATAACTCAAATCACCAATAAGTAAACAGAAACATTACACTAGCAACATAATCTACAAAAAGTGTCATTAAACGTATTTTCCAAGCAACATCAAAATAATTATCTCTATAATCAGCAGCAGAGTAAATGTGCAAAAAAGCCAAGCTTTATTTTTCTCAGAATCATGGGACGGCAGTGCTCACTCACACAACAGAATCAGCAGCATGAACAACAGAAAGTTATATTTTACATGTAAAAGAGTCAATTACATGTAAGCCAATGGGTACAAAAAACATGTTTTATAATAATAGCTATGAAAACAGATAATTGGAATATGTTTCGGTACCAGTAAAACATTATCATATTCTAATTTTGGGTTACTTCTCTAAAATTAAAGCATTGCAGCTAGAATTCCAATTTTAGAAGAAGAAATCAAACACTTTAATTTATATCACACTAATGAAACTATTTTCTTCTCAACACTAAGGTATTATATTCCAGGTAGAATATAAGCTTTATATTCATTCTAATTATAGTACGGATATAGGGACGGAAATAGAGTTAGAGATAAATGATTTATATATCAAGATTGCTCTCAGCACTAACACAATGGTGGGCAAGCCTATTTCTTGTTCTGTGTCAGCTGATTTAGAATTGTGATTTTATGTTTAAATCTTACTAAGTTTGCAGTATTGAAATATTTAAGAAAATTTAGACTTGAATATATTATCTTTACTAAAGTTTAAGAATAATTTAAGCAATTTGAAATTGTTATCAGTCAAACAATTTAAGCCATTAAAAGCGAAATCTAATGTGTTAACTATATGAATGCAGACCAAAATACAAAAAGGTATTGTTTGTAAATGACAACATATAGATTTAACAAAAATCCTATATAGGTGTATGCTAAAATTTGTTAAAATTATGAGGAGAAAAATATAATTTACAATTTAAACTTTAAAGCTTATAAATGAGAGAATTAAGTTTAGTACTTATGATTTTAAACCACTGAATGTTAATTATTAAAACTAAGTAATTATCTAAATGAACATTGTCTACATGTTAAAGTAAACCTCATGGATGTTTGTGAATGGGCAGAAATGGGAGACCAAAAGTGGGTCACACTGTATGGTGAGAGAAACATGAACTGAACTCTTCTACGAAAGAGAGAAAAGAGTACAAAAGTAATTTTAAAGAAATAAATTATTTCTCTACTATGTCATTTACCTGTCTCATGAGAAATTTTCCAGTGCTCTTCATGTCTAGTAAAAGGAAGTATTATCAACATATTAAAATTGCATAAATAGTATAGTATTTATTCATTTAAAAACATCTATTGAGAAACTTGTTACAATATGCTTGGATTTCAATTAGACACTATCTATTAAGAGATAAAAGGTAATGCTATGACCTTCAGAAAACCATAATATGGCAGAAATAACAACACTAGAGAAGAAAAATGATGACAGCCTAAGTAGAATGTACCATGAAATCACAGAGAAGGGAAATGAAATGCAACTTCAAAGGATCATAGAGGACTTTCGGAATGAATCAGTGACTACATGACATTTTGAATAATGAAGAATTACCTAGGCTATGAATGGAGCAGTTTTAGTCCAACTTCAGAAAAACAAAACAAACTAATGATAAGGAAGAAGATAATTGGCGACCAGGATATGATCAGGATGATTGACATATTGGCATGTGAGATTATGGCAAGATAAAAATTAAGAATATCTACATTCCGAGGTACCTTGTGGGAGGAAGAAAAGAAGAATTTCTTTTAAAAGTATTAGGAAGGGGTGAAAATTTTTATTTTTCCCATAAAGGAGAATGATACAGGAGGATACACTGAAACAGACTAAGACTAGAGGCAAGGAGATGAACTTAAGGGCTATCTATAATAATAATGAAATTGGTAAGATATAATGATAAGAACAGAATCTGAAAATTTGAAAAAAATTTAGAGATCAGCTTCCAAGTTTATGAAATCACATCTGGAAATAACTGAGAATTAAGTAAGTAGATGTTAATTAAGAAAGTAAATGTAATAAATTCATTTCCTTAGTAACTGAGCTGCTTAGTTTTCTAAAAGGTCAGCATTATTTGTAATGCAATCCTGTCTCCCCAACCACAAACTTTGGTCACAACTAATTGGATCGAAAATAGTCTTCTGAAATAAAAGTGGCCATGACATCTGCTAGAAGAAATTTATGATTTGGGTGGTCTGCCTTTAACAGATGAGCTAATCCAATCAAATGAAAGATTTAGAGATTGTTACTAGTGAGCTGTAGACTTACTAGTGGGGTGGTTATTTTCAGGCTTGTGCAAAGTGATGACTAAGCCAATTTGTAAAGAAAGGAGGATAGAGAAGACATCAAAAAGGAAAGTAAGATAAGAATCATGCAGTTCCTGAAAGGCTGTCAGAGCAGCTCAGCTCACAAAGGCCTGCCAGTTCTCATGAAGTCGGGTAGTCCTTTTATTCCATTTTTTGGATTTTTGTGAGGCCCTTCAAACCTTTATAATTAATTAATTTATAATTAATACTCCCTGATCTTGATCTTGTTCACATGTGTCTGTTGCTAGCAACAGAAGGAGCATTGGGCGGAAAATGAAATAAATCAATAATCAAACAAATAAGAAACAATGCAGTTAGGAATTTCTTCTACTCTATGTACAAAAAAAAAAAAAAAAAAAGAAAATGTTATTTAAGTTCTCTGTAAATATCTAGTTACCAGAAGTGCTTTCCTATTGGATATAGTCTATCCCATTTTAATAATTTTAGGTATTATTAGCAATTTCTTGATATGATGAAATCTATCTTGATCTTCATTTTATTATCAAAGCAATAACTATGCCTATTGTTTCTTTTTACTCATCTCATAATTTCTTCTCTTTAGCAGAGTGCATAGAAATGTTTTTAAATTTGTTATTTGCATTGTCTTCTCAGCATATTAAGTAGCTTCTCACTGATAGAATCAAAAGCCCCTTTATCTCAATCAAGAAGTTATCTCCATTTATCAAATACCACTTAAGAGTTTTCTATTAATAATGTGTTTCGCATGTATCTGGTTTTTGGTCAAAATTTAGCTGACATTCCAACTTTTGTATCATAACATTGGTATGAAATGCTGTAACGGGGCACTTAGCCTTCTAAGCAAAGTAGTGTTCAGTTTCATATGCAATGATGCTGATACCTTAGCTGAAGAAAGGGATTTATACAGTGCAATCACGAAGAAAAGGACACTGGTTAAAAAAGTTCAAAATGCTTATAGGTATTCATGTATGATACTGTTATAAATAATGATGTACCATTTTAATATAAAACATACTCTATAAATGCACTAATGTTCTTCAAAGGTCATTTGTGATTCTAGGGTTCACCATATTTACACATATATTCTTTAAATAGTGAATGTATTCAATACCCTTTTAATCTTATTCTCTAGGCCACGGTTATTTAAAAAAAAAAAAAGTGCAACTGAGAAGACCTCAAAATCTATAACAAATAAGTACTGATATAATATACTCAGTTGTAGACTTTCCACAGTGATTTTCTACTACTATGAGCTTTTAAAACTTGTAAAAATTGCTCTGAATTAGAAATAGAACTATAGTGATAAAAGTGAAAAATATATGTTAGAACTTATCAGTGTTATGGCAAAGATCCTCCTCAATTATTATGGCTCCTGAATTCATATGTCCTTGCTTCACGGATTGTCCTATCCTAGTGACCTTGTATAATAACATCACATTTATATTTCAATCTTCACTTCCTTACTGGACTTTTTACTGAGTAAAAGCAGGCACACAATGAAAGAGGCCAATGTTGTGAAATATACCAATGCATTTTCCCTTCTTGGAAATTAAATTTTTTGTTGTTACTTTTCATTTTTTCCTAATTCTTTTAGAGAAGGCCATAAGTAGATCCCAAGGACTAAGAATGCATTACTGAACTTTGAATTTTAAACTTAACTCAAGAATTCATAGGAAGGCAGACTTTCAAAAGAGAGTAAAAGCTTTTCTAGAAACAACCAAAGCAGAGTTCACATCTGCCAAGAACCAAAGCTGAGATGACAGACCATGAAGTCAGAAGAAAGAGCAGATAAAGTAACTGACATACAAATAGATTTAGGCAGACTGAATTAATTCAGGTAGATTAGAGAACAGATCATCTTGGAGATACTTCTACCTCCCCCTATGTGGTCTTGGCAAGCCCCAGAACTCTCAGAGAAGTCCCCGTTTTAGCAGATTCTATGGCCTCCATGATGCAACAAGGTAATGACTAAAGAAGTTATCTAGGCAAATAAACAGGAGAGCAGCCTCAGCAGATTTGGCACATTCCAGCCTAGGGTATGAAATACGGAGTGGAAATCTTCAGGGCAATGGGTACCAAAGGATATAAAAATATCTGAGAGTGCTGTGTATTTTTCAGGATGCCTGAGTTCAGCATAAGAGAGTTCCAGAATTTGGAAACCCTTGACTATAGGCAAGGGTTAGGTCTACAGTCACTAGCACTGGGTTCCAGAACAACACTTCAAAGATCATATGGGACCATCCACACTTCAGAGGACACCAGATCATGATGTCCAATTTCCTGGAAAGTAAAATTTCACTGCAGCTGATGCTCTGAGATCATGGAGAGATAAATAAAATGAAGAAAATCTAACTCAATATCATAAAAATAACTGTTTCCCTCTCCATCCAGATACTACCTGGGCAAGGAGGGAAGAAAGAAAGTTTATAACCATGGTTAGATACCCTGCCCCCCACCAAAAAGAAACTGAGTAATTATGTAAAGTTTAGCCTATTTTAATCTAAAAGAAACTGTGGTCTCTTTTACGAAACTATCACACTTTTCTTCATATGAGGAAATGAACTCTCAAGAACAAGAAGATATCAATTGTAGAAAATAAGAAAACTTATAGAATTTTTTAATATAGGAATTATGTAAAGATTTCAGTTCCATTATTAGATATAACTTAAAAAACTGATGTTGCCTTTGTTATAGCTGAGTACACATCTACCTTTTACAGATGAAACCAGAATACAAGGTAAAAACAAGGAAAAACACATTAGAGAACATTCGTCACTTCATTAAATTGGTTAAGTCATAAAAGATGAGCAAAGCCAGATTTTTAAACTTTTTTCTCAAATTTATTTTCACATATCATCAAAGCTGTCTTCAGCGAAAATGTGAGTGCTATAAATATAGTCAGCATCTCAGCATGTATAAACTACACTATAATAGTTAACTATCATAGAACTTAAAATTCATCAATAATCTCAACAAAGTTGACAACTATTATTTACTTCCATATTAGATTAGCTGAAGATAAATGTATCATCTGTTTTGAACTATCAACACAGTAATCCTCACTGGCTCAGCATAATTTCCAAATTTTACTCTAACATACTAATGAATATTGAATACTACATATAAACTGTAATTTTTATCTAAGATTTTTATTGTGCTTTACAAAAAAACTTTTAATTATATTTTCCAAATTATTCAAGTGCCATACTAAAAAGTATCGAAAACTTTAGTTTAGATACCATCTAAAGATATCTTTCCTGACCATGAGTTTATTACAGAAAACCAAAAATAGACTGTCTCTTAAAGTTCCAAAATTTTATACTAAAAAGAATAAAATTATTCAATTTCCCTGAGGAATAATAAAAAGGTGTGAATGACAAATTGACTAGTTCAGATCACCCGATTAATAATATATTTTATATATATTGAATGTAAAATTTAAACATTTTTTAACAGCCATGAATGTCTGCCTGCTAGAACCTGACAAATTTATGGTTTTACATCAGTAAATATTAATTTATCAAGTACATACTGTTTGTATAATACAGCCCTAAAACCTAAATGGGAAACAGAAAGAAAAAGAATTAAAAACAAATATTTTTTAATAAAGCACTGAAATACATATGCATTTTATAGATAAAACAAAAACAATTCATCTGAAACGGTCATAGAGAAATCAGGATAATTATTTGACATAACAATGTTAAAAAAAATTCTCTGCTGGGATAATTACATAGTAGATAAAATCCAACATTTAAACATTTGACTAATTTTCCCATTTTTTCCACAAATCCTCCTCACTGACACTGTTCTCAAACCCCCTCTAAATTATAAGAAAAAAAAAGAAAAAAAGGAAGAAAAAAAGGTAAAGGAGGAAAAAAGAGAAAAGCACAATGTGGCCTGAACTAGAACCAAATACATCCATGAATACATCAGCTCTTTCTCACTTTAATCCCTTTTCCCATGCAATGTCCTATTGTATTCCTTCTCCCTATCTCCACCAACATTTTGTGATTGAGTAGTAACCCAAATACCTGAGATGCCTCCCTACAGCTCCTGGTAAACTTAGATGCTCTTGATAGACCATTTATTCTACTGTCAACACACCTCTAGTAGAGTGCAGATCACAAAATATTTCAAGAATACTGTCTTCCTATTAGATTGTGAGTTCTTTGTTTCACCAGTGTTTTCAAGGGCCTGGCACAGTACCTTCCCCATGCAAATATTTAATCAGAAGAAGAGACTTGAGCTCTGAGGGAGAAGACAGCTGGCTACGAGGGATCTCAAGGTGTGACTTTTTTTTTTTACATTGAATTTTCCCTACATCAGTACCCTCCCCACAATCTTGTAAGGTTAACATTTTGATTTTGGACAGCACACTGAGAGTGAATCCATGTCTTATACTGAGACTCACAGGCTCCATGTTCATAATCTGACAATAAGCATCAAGTCACATTGAATGAATAGCAGGCATCACAGCATAGCAGTGTCACAACTCTTAGATCAGATTTTATCGAATCAAATGTTGTCATGTCCCTAGATGGTAGTATTAGAATGTTGCTATATCTCAATTACCCTGTTCCCTCATTTATAAAATAAGCATAATAATAGCTACCTCAAAAGTTGTTTTTGAAGATTAAAAAAGATAAAGTATGATAAACACATAGCACAATCACTGTATAATTACAATAGGCAGTAAATGTTGATATTATCATGACCATCACAAAGGCAAAGAAGATGAAATTAAGGGTCTTGATGATTAATTAATTCCTTCATTAAACATATTCTTCTTGAGTGCCAGGCACTATTATAGATGTTTGGATATATCAATGCATAAAACATTACTATGGGGTTTATATTCTGCTGGGGATGAAGATAAATTTTAAAATCCAATAAATATGTATTTTACATAACAGAGAGGATGATAAATGCTTTGAAAAATAATAGAAGAGGTATAGGGAAATTGGAAATACTGAGAATGAGGGAAGTAGATAGGAGTTTCAATTTTAAATTGGGAAATCCCAGTAGATCTCATTAAGAAGATGCTATTTAAAGACTTGAAGGAGGTGAGCATGTAGATTTCAGGTGTAAAAACATTCTAGTATAAACAGCAAGTGCAAAGATTCTAAAGTATAAAATCCTGCCCTTTTTGTGTGTGCGGAACAGGATGGAGGCCGAAGTGGCGTGAATTTGGGAGAATATAGTATGAGGTGAAGGAGTGTGAAATGTGTCTTGTAGGTCATTTAAGATTTGGGAGTTTTGTTTGGAGGAAGATAGGGAGACTTGGGAGAGTTCTGAGCACAAAAAAAAAAACCCATGAGAACTGAAAGTTTTAACATCACTCTGACTTCCATGTTAAGAATAGACTGTAGAGGGATGGGGGCAGAAGCAAGGTTTAGGGTGTGTAGTTAGAAAGCTATTGTAACAATCCAGACGAGAGATGATTGCTCAGACCAGAGTGGTAGCAATGTAAATAGCAAGACATGGTCAGACTTCTGGCTGGATTGTATTGTGTAAAAAAGGGAAATAGAGAATGATTTAAAGATTTGAATATAATGCATTAGAATAATTGAATAGTCATCAACTAAGATAGGAAAGTCTTGGGAAGCAGCAGTTTGGAGGCAAAGTTGGAGAGTTCTATTTCTAGACTTATAAAGCATGAAAACCTTATTAGAAATAGAAATGGAAAGATTGGGTAGGCATTTGAATATATGTGTCTGAAGTTCAGGAGAGAAATCTGGGCAGGAAATATACATTTGAGAGTTCTTGGTCTATAAATGGTATTTAAAGCCATGAGATTGGGTAATATCTAATGAGATCAAGTGTAACCAAGGATCATATCCAAGTGACTAAGGACTGGGCTCTGTGATATTCTAGTATCAGAATGTCTGTAGAGAAGAAATACCAGTAAAGGAAATTAAAAAGGAAGAATCAGTGAAGTAGGAGAAAAACATAGTACGGATTTACCCTAGCCAGCATCAACAACATCACAAGGGAACTTATGAGAAATGCAGTTCTTTGGCACTACACATGCCTAAAACAATGATAGCTTCAGAGTAGTGCTCAGCAATTTAAAACAGTGTTTTAACAACTCTTCCAGATGATTCTGATACATGCTTAAATTTAAGAACTACTGCCATAGATTTGGGGTAAAAATTGAAGAACTTGCATCAATGCTCTTAAATATTAAACTATTATTGAGTCTCCGTGAAGAACCAGACACTACTAGATAAAGTACCAGTGGTTACTCAGGGAGCTCACACTCTAGCACTTCAAAATGTTACTACACTTAGTTTAGTACTTTTACATAGTTTTATAGTCCTTATTTTCCCATTTTCCATTTCTTTTAGACGTGATTGCTTAGAGCATGTTTTATCCTCCCAAGTTGGTTTCACTAACTTCAACTGATTTTCATTAAATCTAAATAAAGCAATTAAAATTTAAGGTTTTACTCATCAAGGGATAATCAGAATTCTAAAAAAGGCTCTTGTTAACCCAAATGAATTCCTATAGTGGAGAGACATAAAGAGAAAAGGAGGAGAAGGGAAGAGAGGGGAGGAAAGGGAAGGGGAGGGGAAGAGAGGGGACAGGAGAGGAGGGAAAGGAAAAAGAGAGAACCAGTAGATGCTTATATTACTTGCGTATATCAGGCAGATCCTATGTTTCTCACCAACTCCCACTCCTACATTAACAAGTCAAACAAACCAAATAAAATAAATAGCAAGGAAATAAACACATAAATCACAGAGTAAATACATGACAGACCTTAGAAAATTTCTTAAATACTTAAGGAAGGTAGAAAGGATTATCTTAAGAGTTAGCAATTAAAATGGAAAGAACTGTGTTTGATACTAGCCCAGCAACTAATTTAGGGAAGGTGATTTAATCTCTCAGGACCTCTTCATGCTCAATAATAAATATGTATACAAGAAAACCTTTCCTGAAAACTTATCTTGAGGGCTGAGATTGATCTCTCATATATGACAATGCTTTGTCAAACCAAAACTAAGCAAAGATTCAAAGATTAAGTTGCTATTGAAATAGATGGAATAAATCATCTCCCATTAAAGAAAGGAACTTTGGGACTAGGGAAATTTATTAACCTTTTAATTTTAAATAAATATTTTAAATTATTTAAATATTTAACTAGGGCTTTAAAAATTTTTTAAAGAGGAGATTGCATATGTCTATACAATGGTTTATGTCATTATTGATAAAAATGGAGTATTTGAACCAAAAATTTACAAAGTCAATTAATTATCCATATTCATATATTGTTACAGCTTAGAAATCTAAGGTTTTTTGGTATATTTCAATAAAAATAACATATAGAAAAGTACAGAAATAATATGGCATACCACCTGTGCCTATCAAGATGTTTAGAGATGTTTCATGCTTTTCATTAACTTTGGTTCTCTCTTTAGAAAAAAAAAAAATTACATGTCACAGATACAATTAAAACCTGTACCTCCCTATCTAGTCCTCCTTTATGTCTTTCTCCAGGGATATCTACTATACTAAAGTTGAAATATATTATTCGCATATGAATTCTTACATATTATGCATATATGGATGTATCAATAACAACATAGAGTATGTTGTTTAAGAATATGCATGAATAACTTGTTTTTTTACTTATGAGAAACTTTTTTTCAGATTTATCCATATGGATACATGTAGCTGCAATTCATTGGTTTTAATTGCTAAATAGTCTTCTATTATAAGAACAAAAGAGTTTATTCTCTTACAGAGAATCAGGTTATTTCCACTTTTTTTTCCTTGCATGACAAAAGTTAATTGGCAGACATTTTCTTTTTTTAATGAATGCTATTGAAATGAATCCAGCTGTAGGAAATTGTCCATGTCACAGTCAAATCTGACAACCCTGTTGGTGAGCTCCTCCTCAACAGCTGTCCATACCAATGCAAGAAAATTGCATGTAAAAATTAATGTTCTATAACTAGTTCCCATGAGAGAAACTGCCTTTTGTGGTGGAAAGTCAAGTACTAAAGAAAAATCATAAACTCCAAGAAGAAATAGACAACAAAGTAAATTCATTTTGGTAGCTCCCCGTGTGCTCTTTACAGCACCTATGACAATTTGAAAAAAATTGTTATTGCTCAACAAAGTTTTTTTCTTTATATTAATCAGATAACTTATGTCTTTAAAGTGATGAATAAACAAAAGACTAATAGTTTCTTGAATATTTAGATTATCTATGGTCAGGCTTCTGTGCTAAAAAGACTCTTTTTCTTGAGTTGATTTGCTCCAGAATTGACTTGCTCCAGGCTACAAGTTAACAATTTTGAAATCATTATAGATGTATAATGGAATTTAAGTGTAGTAAATGGATGGCTGATGATGACAGTCAGGTTGCTCTCTTAGAATGACAGGTTACAGACAAGCAAGGAGAGAAGACCAGAATGATCAATGTGATACTGAATTAGGGTTAGAGACATCAGTATGAATTCATGTGTAGCTCAATATAAATATAGAGGAATATTGTAGTGGGCTGATCGATGAACCCTAAAAAGATGCATTGGTCCTAATCCCTGGAACCTATAACTATTATCTTACATGGCAAAAGAGTGAATATTACCTTATTTGGCAAAAGATATGATTAAGTTAAGAATATTCAGAAGAGCTTATACTAGTTTATCCTGGTGGGCCCTAAATGCAATTACACATATCATTATAAGAAAGAGATAAAAGGAGTTTTGAGATAGAAGAGGAAGCAACAAGACCACAGAAGCAGAGATTGCAGAGTGATGTGTCCAAAAACCAAAGAATGACGATAATCACCAAAAGTTTAAAAGGCAAAAAATGGATTCTCCTCTTGAGCCTTGGCAGGGAGTGTGGCTCTGCTTACATCTCAATTTTGGACCCCTAGCTTCCAGACTGTGAAAGAATATATTTCTGTTTTTATGACACCCAGTTTGGCAATTTGTTACAGCTGCTACAGTAATCTAATATAGATCTATTATCTCTCTCTCTCTCTCGCCCCCATCATCATCATCCATCATCTCTCAGTCATCTATCTATATGTAGATAGATATGTGTACATATAGATATCTATCTATATGTAGATGGATATATGTGTATCTACACATATATACATATGTGCATATGTATATATAAACATATACGTGTGTGCATACATATATATGAATAAATACATACACATATAATACATATACATATGGATTAGTATACAAATATAATTAATTGTTCTGTCAGCTGAGAGTGCCTAGAAGTATGAGACCCCAGTAGCAAAGAAAATACTGAACAGACTCTATTTTATTTGAAAATATTTTGGAAAGCTCCACTAGCAATGCCTCAAATTGCCAATGTGAGATATGTTAATATCTCATCTATCACATTCAGAGAGATCTTGTATACAAGTAAAAGCATCTAATAAATTGATTATGTCTAGACATGCCTAGACATTCACATATTGAAATACATGTCATTTATTGAATGTCAACTCTAATCGAAAAATTAAAATTAAAAAAACATGTCGTTTATTATGCACTAACTTAATTTTACTCCTCTTTTATACTTAGAATATTATATTGACTTTTAAAAATTATATATTTAGATGAATTATATTTTGTATAAATTTCACTTTAGGAAATACAAAAGAGCATCATGTTGAAAACCACTGGATTTATTTTAAGTCAGGATTGTAGGGTCTGGGAAGTCTGAGCACCACTAGTCCAGGGAGCATCTGATCCTGTGATTGTTTTCTCCTCCAGTATGGAAAGAATTAGTAAGTTGTGACTTCTCGGTTCCTAATCGTGCCCTATGCCTGGCAACGAGAAGTGTGGCAGATGCTGGGGGTGGGTGTACTGGAAGAGAAAAGGAAATAATATTTTCCAGCACCTAGAGTTTGGTGTTAGCAGCAAAATTATTTGTCCATGACAAACTGGTCATTTTATGGAATTATGCCCACTTTACGTTAACTACAAACCTAAGTTATATTGTATAAATTTTATTTTAATTCCTATTTTATTACCCCAAATCTTATTGACTATTACAGATTTTGAATGATATTAAATCCAAGTATCAAAAGTCTACCTGTGAGCCTCAGTCTAAACTCAAATTCTATAGTCTTCACTTTATGGTAGCTGCTAAGTTGTTGACTAACATATAAATGGATCAGTGACAAATTAAATGAAAAATCAAGAGAGAAGTAGAGAAAGAACAAAGAGTACTGCAGATCTGAGCTCAGTTCCACCATGATTTTCTATAAGATTTTTGGCAATCTACATAAATTCCATGTGACTAATATTTTAATCAGAAAAATGGGAATAATAACTAATCTCTAATTATAGCAATAATAAGAAGTACATAGAAAAAATGTAACAAGGAAATGAATCAGAACTCTACTGAGTTTTCTGGCAAAGAACTATTCTTACTTTAAAAAAGGGAGAAGATAATTAGAATATTTACTCTCTTTTAAACAATGACAACATTAATTCATGACCTCTGTATTCACAGTTAGGAATTATGAAGGCAGTCATTAAACTAATGTTACAATAGATACTATGATTTTTTTTTAATACAAAAAGACTGCAGGTGCTTATTATGGAGCTATAATACTAAATTTGCAAAGGAAATATTTGTGTTACTCCAAAGCTTAAGTTGGTAAGTATTTTATTAGCAAAAAAAACCCCAAAAAACAACAAAAAACACACACACGATGAAGCTTAGCTTCCCACAAAAGAAATAAATTGTAGAAACCAATGTCTTTGAGCCACAGCTTGCCTCCACACAAGTACTGAATCATACTCTCCCATCTGTCCCAACCCAGCTGTATCTTTTAAGGAACACATGCCTCTCTGGAGAGAACATTGGCATATGTATTTATTATTGCTTTCATTTATATATAGTTTGAGCTATGCCTCCATCTTCCTAGAACCTTCTGTCCTTTAGTGAGGTTGAATAAGAGTTACATACTTTATTGGAAAGATACCAGTCGCTACCTTTCATAATGGGAAATAGTAATTCAATTAACAAGTGAAGAATTAATGTATATTCTAAGAAAACCTACTTTTAAGATAACTAATGATGCACATTAAAGAACCGACATGAACTGATAGAAATTTTAGCTTCTATAAAAATGTGACTTAGATGTCAACAGAGGTCACTTCATTTTAAAATTCAAATAATATTGACTGCTACCTCCATATCATGTCCTATGGGAAGTCCAGTGCATGTCTCCTCAATGTTTTAAAAAATACATGAGTGTTCATTCTCATAACAACCTCTTCACTCCAAAATTCTTGTCTCACTAGTTCTTGAATATGGTTGTTTTCCCAAAATAGTCTCAAAATATTCATGTAAAGTATTTGCATGTTTAATAGATAATGATACTAATCTCAGAATAAATAATAGTAATGCATATAACAGCAGAATAAATAATATCTATCTAAACATAAGGCATTCTTATTCCAAAAATTTTTTTTTAGCTACTACTTCTTTATATCACTGTGAATGTTGCTGTCCAGCTGACCATTTTCCTACTGGGGTCTTACACCAGCAGATTCCAATTAACTTATTATGTAAAGCAACTTACTATCTCTGTCTCAAAAAGCAGCTCTGGAGCATTTTTCTTAATAAAAAAGCAAGCTCGTAAGATACATTATAAAGAAAAATGGTTTCCTTCCTGAGAGGAATTTGTGAATTTCAGTTAAAAAAAAGTCTAAAATTTATTTTTATCTTTAATCTCAGGTAAATAAACCAATTAATAAACACTAGACACATGAGATATAAAGTAAATTGTGGCCCTTTCAAAATTCACAGTCTAGGTAGGAAGATAGGTGAAAAAAATTACAAACAATGCACTAAGTGCTATAATAGAGCTGTGTGAGGTGTTTGGAAGCAGGGAAAATCCAGAGATGACAGAACCTGTGGCTTGGGGGAGGAGTCACATGGAAAGAAACATCTGATCTGAGTTATGTCTTCAAGGATAGGTACTTGGGAAGTTAAGGTGTTCTAGACACAGGGAAGAGCATTTGTGAAAACATGGAAGTAAATTACCTAAAAAATAGTAATGAGGTATCTTTGACAAGGTATATACAGAATGATGTGATATAATTACTCAGAAGGTAGGGTATTAAAATGATATATTTTGAAGGTCTAAGTAAGAATGGCAGTGAAAATAAACAGTACTCAGAAAATTTGAATAGGAACAGGTTTTCTGTTCAGAATTTGGTTTCAAAGAACCCTGAGGATTCTGGCTGAGGTAGCTCCACACAGCAGCGTTAGAATATTTATTGGTGGTTTTTAATTTGGCATTGAAGTTGTAGGTGACATCTGGGTTACTTCATTTCTAGAAGTAAAAGTCAAGATGCCTTTGCTATGTCATTAGTACATAAGAGGAAGTAAAGACAAATATGTTGATAAAAATATGAATAAAGAACATATAAGTGAAAAGACCAGTGGACTAATAACTGAACCCTGGAGAAAATCAATATTTAATGGCTAAGGTGAAGAAGAGTCTGAGATAGAAAGAACTTTGAGAAGAAAAGTGCAAGAACTAGATGATTGAGCTATCTTAGAATTCCAATGAAAGAATTCAAGAAGGAAGGAATTATCAACAGTGGTAGATGACACAGTGAGATCAAATGAGAAATAAGTTGAAAAACACTCATTGAATTTGGCAAGTGGAAGGTCTGAGGACACAGTGGAAGCAATTTAGCTGGCATGGCTGGAGTGAACAGAGATTACAGTGAGTGGGAAAAGACTAGGCTAGAGATATACTTGCAATTTGGTGGCAATGTCGAATATTCTTTCTAACATTCTGTACTACATGTTGTGGGAAATGCATATAAGATAATGTTGATTTAAAAATTTATTTGTGTGATTTCAAAATGGAAAGTGTTTAAACCATAATTCCAATTTAGACTATATAGCAGATAAGATAGTGTAACATACAATAATGTGTATGAAATTATCATATATATTATTAGCTATGTAAAGCCTCACTAAATATAAATATGATAGCTATAAATAAGGGATAATATTGACATTAACTCTTATCCTATTTTTCCTAGATGCGATTATGCCTTATTAATCTGAGATTTTTTGAACTGATAATCTGTAAATCTTAATGGGCATAATTTTCAGATGGTGACAGACATTCATTAGGTGAAAATAAATAATTCTTTAGTAATAGGTTTCTGTTATTTTACTTTTCACTGATCTTTTGAATGGCAAAACACAATTAATTCCATAAGGACAAGAATAAGAGTACCAATTAGTAAATCAGTAAATTCATAAAGCTGAGACATTTTTTCAAAATAAATTTTAATTGAAAATGGGGAGAAAAAATATCCAGAATCCCAAATCATATCTGCAGAACAAAAAGTTTAAGGCTTAGAAATGTACATAACTATAGTTACATTTTTTCTGGGTGTTTACATAGGGCTCTTACTAAATATAAGAGGACATAGCTAAATTTAGCGCCTCTTGCATCTTGTTGCCCATCAGGATAATTCAAATAATTTTTAGAAATAAGACCCCTAGAGTTTAACCCTAAATAAACTGAATAAGAATGAATAAGGAGTTTTTGGCATGGAACCAATATGGTGATTCTGATGCCACTAGGCTGTGATTAGCAGTAGGTGGGAATCACTGGACTCAGTGTTCCTAGGTCACCTGCCAACTATTTCCAAATACTCTAAATAATGTACGTTACATTTTCACACTTTCTGGTTATCATTACTTATTCATTATAATGAAAAAGTACTAATTAGGCCAAATGTTTTAGGTGATGGTAGTCCAATAACTATTCATTAATAAATGTATTTGGTTATTTTACCAAAATTAACCCAATGAATAAACAGGAGTCTATGGCTACCAAATGAATAACACATTTTATGAATAATAAGGTGAGAATATTGAGATTCTAACATTTTAAACTATTTCCTTTTAAACTCGATTAATTGGTTGTGTGATCACCTAGATAATATTTCTTACTATTTTCCATGCACACTAAAACATGCAAAATTCTGCAGTTTTTCACAAACTATATGTGAAATGTGTTGACTGGAGTTACACAGTCCTGTGAGTGAAAGCTTGTTGCTGAAGGTGAGATTAGGTAGGCAATAAAGTGGAGTTTCTCATCACACAAAAATGGGGAAATTTGAGCCAACTTTTGATGAATGCTTTGCTAAGTTGTTTTGGTTCAATCTACCCCCTATACTAATTTATGGAGTTGGTAAGACATCAAGTAAAAAATTTATCAATGACAACCAACTTAAGAGAGAAATTCCACATATAGAATGAAACCTAGGAGCTACCCATTGTTGGGGTTCTTACTACTGAAATTCATGATAAATCTAAAAGAAGCTAAAATGTAAGGTTATACATTACAAGGTCTGTATATCTTGAACTTCTTGTGTTTATTTGAATTTTTTTTATTTTTTAGCGGGAATGTTGTAGATTATCTAATTTTTGAATTCACCATAAATTTGAACTAGCGGCTCTTAACTTATTAAACTGCTGAAAACAATTTTTTATGTTTACATATATATGGCCAAAGTTATCTTGATAGCTTCTACTTTTATTTTTTCCTTAATGAGACTGTCAAAAGAAAAAATAAATAAATAAGAAGTGGTTTATCAGTTTTCTTTGATTTCAAAACTTACACACACACACACACACACACACACACACACACACACACACATTTCACACTTTATAGTAGTCTTTTCCACAAAATAAAGTTAAAATTATCTAACCAATTCAATGCAAATTCTTCCAAGCATTCTGAAAATTTTGGTTACCCTGATTGATAAAATTCCTATCTCTATTCACGTTTAGATTTGAATGATTGGTAATATCAACTCAATTTACCATGAAACTATGATCACAGAGATTGCTAGAGAATTATGAGGTACTGGATTTGAGATCAAGAGGAATATAAGTATGTTCACATGTTCATCTATGACAGCCTTATTATCCCTCCCCCATGTTGAAGGAAAGTCATTCTTATATGCTTTCATAGAACTGTCTATCTTTCCTTGATATATAGCTATACATTATTTAGAATGATAACTTGATTAATATCTGTCTTTCAGTTGGACTAAAAGCTCCACGAGTGGAAGGATTGGGTTTAATTTAATTCATCATGATATTCCCAGATCAGTAGTTTCTTGAACAGGATAGATTCCCAAAATCCCCAAATACCAAATCCTTAAAGAATATTTAAAATCTTTTCTGCTAGAGGCATATAATGCCAAACTCATTCTGGTTAGAATTCCTGCATTTTTTTTTTTTTTTTTGCTTACCAGAATAAAGAAAGATCTTTAAAATTGATCGACCTTAAGATTTTACATAATTGTTAGTTATTGCTTTCTTATTCAAAGATCTTATCAGAAAGGCAATCAACTGTTCTGGGAAGAAACATTATTTCAACAATTTCCACCAGCTAGCCTTAAATCTAGTCTTTGCATAGGTGAATAGCTATTGTCATTTTCTTTCTCTATTATTTAAGCTAATTCCTGAAAAATATAGTAAGTCAAAGCCATTACTCAGAACTAAATACTTTCAGATCATAACTGAGCCTTCTCAAATTAAATAGCACTTAGCTCACTAAATGGGTAATTTACTTGAAGTATTAATGGTTTGAGAGAATTAATGCTTATGCTAAAATGTACTTACAAATTCTCTGGCCATATATTATTTCTCTAATATCACCTGAGACTCAGGAAAGATGTCTCTAGGAAAGCCATGGCCTAATTTGTATAAATGTTTATATGAACAACTTATAAATGCCATTGAGATTTGGTCAGCATATTATGTTTCTCAATTCCCAAATTAATTATCATAGGAAAAGGGATCAAGAAGTTCCTTGAAAGATGGTGGGTTTCCAGTCACAAGTCAGTTGCTTGGGAATCGGTGGCCCTGGATGATAATTTTAAAATTATATTGTAATTTTCTTCTAATTTCATTAATTTGGTCCATATAATATGGTTGGGTATGCAATATGATTCTTTTACTTCATCTGAGATGAAACATTTTCATGATATATTTTACATTATTTTTCTTTTTTTTATTTAAGTATATAAGTATACAATCTTATATTGGTTATTTTAGTTTCAGGTGTACCACATAGTAATTCGACATTTTTATAACTTACAGTGTGATCACCCCACTAATTCTAGTAATCATCTGTCACCATACAACTTATCACAATATTATTAATTATATTCCCCTTCCCCTTTTCATTCATCCTTCCACCCCCACCCTCCTGGTAACCAACCATTTGGTCTCTGTTTCTATGAGTCTGTTTTGTTTGTTTTGTGTCTGTCTTTCTTTGCCTTACTTATTACATTTAGCATAATTCCCTCTAAATTCTTTAAAAATACATTCAAATCATTCATGTGTGTTTTTAAGAATTTTACATAGCTAACAGAAAGAAAATATAATGTACATCCTGCTTTTCCATCTTATTAGCCCAAAAGTGGCATAGAAATGTTCTGCTTCCATTCTTTAAAATCTGAAAAGTAGGAATATGGATTTGTACCTGAGTCAAATTTCATGCCAGCCATTACATTAATCCCCTTTAATTGAAGAATTTGTTATGTTAATTATTATAATTCAATTTTGTTAAAGCATCAATATGTAGAAATATAATACCACAATATTTTGATTTAATTTGAATAATAAAATAAGTGGTCTTCATCAGATTAAGAAAATTTATTTATTTAAGTATCTGAGACATCTAAATTTATCTAGATTTGAAAATGATCAATATTATAATAAAAATTGTGCTGCAGATTTTATTGATGCTGACATAGCATGCAAATAAAAATATTTTAATATAAAATCAACATTGTATTTTTGGAATAGAACAGAATAAGTTTTAAAAGTATACATAGCACAAAATTACATTGTAGAAGAGAGAAACAAGTTGTAGAAGCTAACTCACACTCACTGACAAGAAATGTATATATTTTGGCAAACTGAAATACTTCTTAAATCAGTCACAGGATGGCACAACAATAGGATTCACCCTGGAATCAGGCAGTCTTGTCTGAAATCTGCCATTATTGTGGGAATGGTAATGTTTAAAAAGTTTTTGAATCATTATTTTGTTATTCTAAAAATATCCTATTTATACACAAATCACTTTTAAAAGATACGATTTTGCCAGGTTTATCAAATATAGTTTCTTGGGATCCCCAGCTTGTGGTTCATTTTTCAAAGCAGAAATAGATGATTCACTCTGCTTTATACATATATGAAAAAATTATATTATGCCTAATTCTTCTCATGACTAAATTGAAATATATGGAGAATCATATTCGTGGTTTTCCAAATGTTCTCTGTACTTCTCAATTTGTGGAGCTTGGAACTTAAACCAGCATTTAGAAAAAATGGAGGACTGATGTATAGTTATTATGATGGATATTTCCTTACCTTAATGCAAATATATTTTCATATATAGTTTGATATAAGCTCACTAAGAAAAATTAGAGAATACGGATAAGCAAAATACAAATAAATCATCCAAGACTGCACCACCCAGAGAGAGAACATTCCCAATACTTCGGCATGGAATATAGCATGGCCCTGGCATATCGGTAGTAGTGAAGACAAGCCCATCCTAGTGTGATCACAGAATTGTAGACAAATGCTCATCAAAGAGGCCAGGACAACCAATGAAGTTAATAATAGCTCAAAGGATTTGTTTATGAGGACCCCTAAGATGTTTTTGGAGACTTTTGCTAAGTATTTGAAGTCCTGCAATGGCAAGTGTGGGCTGAGCTAGTGAAAATTTAGTTACTACGGGTTACTATTGTTCTTGCCAATTTATACTCTTCTGGCTGGTGTGGCCTGAGGAAATATGTACTGTAATACATGCTATAAATATGTGCATGTTTTCATTCTATATCACACAATGGAATTAGTGCCATTTCTAGCTGAGTATGTTGTATATTTAAAAAGCCAAAATGTAGCCCTTTTTTCACTAGAAAACACATACAACTTGTTTTTTTCATAAATTCTTGAAGTATAACGGGATTATTTGGCTATCTTAATCTTATTTCTTATATTCATCCTTGAGTTAATAGGCTTGAAAATTAAAAAGAAAGAAAGAAAGAAAGAAACAACTTTGAACTTCTTGAAAATGATGTATTAATGCAATAGTTGAACTGTCTTAAAACACCCAGGGAAAATGCCATCTTTCATTTTTCTAAAGAAGTTAAGTGTTGCTTTGGGATATTCTAACAAAACTTGGGAAATAACAGATAACTACATTTCAAAATAAGTGTTAAAGAGCCTTTTTTCTCTTTTTTAAAAAAAGGAATGTGGGTGTGGTGGCAGCAGTATATGTATGTGTGTGTACACATGCGTGCATGCACATATTTTAGGTGGTAAGGAAATTAGAGGGCAAGAAAAGATGATGCAGGATTGAAATTCCATGGAGTTGTGTGTTATGAGTTTTCTAATCTTTTATTCATTTGGATACAAAATAAATTTTATCCCAAAGTTAAATTAGTGTGTTCCTGCTGCATGATTGAAATTATGATTTCTAGAGCTCAGTAATTCTAGACTTAAAAGGAGTTCAAGTGTTATAGTATCAAAAAGTTCACGAAATTATCAAAAGGAAAACATTTAGGTGGGATGTTGTAGATCTCTTTTAAGTTGCAAAGTAAAAATAGTTATTTAATAATAATTATTTCATATTTTTTACATTTCATTTATTTCTTTAATCCAGTGGTACTAAGTTCTTTTGCAGTCTTCTAGTTCATTTTTTCTCCCCAGAGTGGTGTTGACAGACATCTGCTCAAATTAATTAACATCCTTTCTCAATAGACTCATTTGGTATAAATAAAAATTTCAAATGCTAATTTGTAGGCTGACCTATGTGGCCTCCTCCATGAGAAGTATAACACATTATTATTATACTTCACACTAACAGAGACAGAAGAGCTGTGAGCCTTGTTTCTTGTTCTCGTTTCTTTTTTTTTTAATTGTCATTTCTTGGGCTATACCTGTGATTCTGAGGAATATAAGTACTAGAGACCAGAATGCAAGAAGGGAAAATATGATTGAAATAGTACAGGAACTAGAGATAGTGCAGTTAAGATGTTTAAAGTACTGTCAAAAATACTAGCATTTCTTTTTTTAAAAAGTAAAACACTATGTGTGTGTGTGTGTGTGTGTGTGTGAGAGA